>NW_028123450.1:0-388148 GCF_965194805.1 Balaenoptera borealis
TAAGGTGGAATGAAGTGGAGGTCCTTGTCAACAGAGCAGCCCTCAACTTTGGGGTGCTTGTGTCTTGCTGATTTTTCATTTTCCCAATTTATACCCCCATGAGTGGAAATGCCCTATGCTCTCTAAGCTGTGTTTTTCAGATGTTTCAGGACACACCGTGCACTTCTCCAGAGTGGCTGTGGCAATTTACATCCCGCCCATCAGTGTAGCAAGGCTCCCATTTCTCCATGGCCTGTCCTGCATTTCTGGTTTTGACACTTTTTTCAGCATGGCCCTTTTGAGCGATGGGAAGCGAGACTTCTCTGTAGCGCCGATTTGCCTTTCCAGGTTGCTTGGTTGGCCAAAAAGGGCGTATGCGTTTTTTCCTGAATATATTCAGGAAAAAACGCATACGCCCTTTTTGGCCAAGGGCATCATTGTCAACGTTTTGCCGCTTTTCATGTGCTTTAAGGGCGATTCGTATCTACCTCCTGAAATCTGTTTCGTGCAATTCTGCCTTGATTTCAAATCCTCTTCTTTGCCTTCCCTCAATATATTTGTGGACGAGAGTTATCATTTATAACTCTGCAGGTTTGTGAATTGCAGTGCCCTGAACCTCCATTTTACAACTCGCTTTTTTGGGAGCTGGCCGCAAAAGCGCAGGATGGCTTCAGGCCCTGTTCTGGTTCCGGGGGGCAGGCTGAGCCTGTGGTTAATTCTTCTTCCTAATGGGAAAATAGAGTGACCTGTGCCTGTCCCAACACCAAGAGCTAGTCTCTCGTTGGTTCCCCGTCTTCCCGTTCATCCTCAGGACAAATTGCAACCTGTACGGAACAGGAGGTTAAAGGTGCTGATGCTCCAAGTAGGGAGATTGCTAGTAAAGCGGCTGGAATGGCGAACCCGGGCACAAGGAGATGAGAAATGAGGTGCGTTTTAGAAACCTTTCCCCATCACACGGTGTACCATCTTCTGGGTTTCTCATGCATGTTTTCGATGTAGGAAGATGCCCTTGAAGCTGGAGATTTGGGACCCATGCGATGGGTACCACGCAGTATTACTTTAAAGGGTCTGCGTTTGCTCACCCAACCTCACCAAACCTCTCAGCCCCAAGAGTGTCCACCCTTATGTCTCATCCAGCTGTGGGTCTAGATATGGTCAATCCAGGTTGCATCACAGCCCCTGAACTCATTGTGTAAGAATTTCTATCTCTTTCACTGTCGTTGTTTCATGGGTTTTTCAAAGTAATTTATTTTCATAATGGGGTTTAGCTGCTTTTCACGGCTGTGTTTATGCCGCTTTCCACCCACTTGACACACTAACAGAGAGATATCAATACATAGGCTTTAAGATTATTACTAGTCAGATATATTCTTGTGCGGTGAATAGGGCGTGTTGAGTCCAGTTCTCTGAGCAAGGAGTAGGTCTTGTCTACTACATATTGGGTTTATGGAACGGTATCTGAGCTAATTTGATACCCTTGTTTTATGTATCACCCCACCTCACCTTTCCCGTTAAGCAGCCATAGTGTGTTTTCGGCATGTGTGACTCTGTTCTGTTTTGTAATTCAGTTCAAGTGTAACGGTTTTTACATTCCCTCTATCAGTGATACCTTATGAGAAGTGTCCTTTTCTGTGTGACTTATTTCACTTAGAATCGTCGTACCTAAATCCACTCATCATGCTGCTACTAACATTATGACATTGATTTCATGGCTGAGTGATATTCCATTGTACATAAGGACCACAACTTCTTTATCCATTTTTCTCTTTCCTGGGATATTGAAGGTGGAATGAAGTGGAGGTCCTTGTCAACAGAGCAGCCCTCAACATTGGGGTGCTTGTGTCTTGCTGATTTTTCATTTTCCCAATTTATACCCCCATGAGTGGAAGTGCCCTATGCTCTCTAAGCTGTGTTTTTCAGATGTTTCAGGACACACCGTGCACTTCTCCCGAGTGGCTGTTGGCAATTTACATCCCGCCCATCAGTGTAGCAAGGCTCTCATTTCTCCATGGCCTGTCCTGCATTTCTGGTTTTGACACTTTTTTCAGCATGGCCCTTTTGACTGATGGGAAGCGAGACTTCTCTGTAGCGCTGATTTGCCTTTCCAGGTTGCTTGGTTGGCCAAAAAGGGCGTATGCGTTTTTTCCTGAATATATTCAGGAAAAAACGCATACGCCCTTTTTGGCCAAGGGCATCATTGTCAACGTTTTGCCGCTTTTCATGTGCTTTAAAGGCGATTCGTATCTACCTCCTGAAATCTGTTTCGTGCAATTCTGCCTTGAATTCAAATCCTCTTCTTTGCCTTCCCTCTATATATTTGTGGACGAGAGTTATCATTTATAACTCTGCAGGTTTGTGAATTGCAGTGCCCTGAACCTCCATTTTACAACTCGCTTTTTTGGGAGCTGGCCGCAAAAGCGCAGGATGGCTTCAGGCCCTGTTCTGGTTCCGGGGGGCAGGCTGAGCCTGTGGTTAATTCTTCTTCCTGATGGGAAAATAGAGTGACCTGTGCCTGTCCCGACACCAAGAGCTAGTCTCTCGTTGGTTCCCCGTCTTCCCGTTCATCCTCAGGACAAATTGCAACCTGTACGGAACAGGAGGTTAAAGGTGCTGATGCTCCAAGTAGGGAGATTGCTAGTAAAGTGGCTGGAATGGCGAACCCGGGCACAAGGAGATGAGAAATGAGGTGCGTTTTAGAAACCTTTCCCCATCACACGGTGTACCATCTTCTGGGTTTCTCATGCATGTTTTCGATGTAGGAAGATGCCCTTGAAGCTGGAGATTTGGGACCCATGCGATGGGTACCACGCAGTATTACTTTAAAGGGTCTGCGTTTGCTCACCCAACCTCACCAAACCTCTCAGCCCCAAGAGTGTCCACCCTTATGTCTCATCCAGCTGTGGGTCTAGATATGGTCAATCCAGGTTGCATCACAGCCCCTGAACTCATTGTGTAAGAATTTCTATCTCTTTCACTGTCGTTGTTTCATGGGTTTTTCAAAGTAATTTATTTTCATAATGGGGTTTAGCTGCTTTTCACGGCTGTGTTTATGCCGCTTTCCACCCACTTGACACACTAACAGAGAGATATCAATACATAGGCTTTAAGATTATTACTAGTCAGATATATTCTTGTGCGGTGAATAGGGCGTGTTGAGTCCAGTTCTCTGAGCAAGGAGTAGGTCTTGTCTACTACATATTGGGTTTATGGAACGGTATCTGAGCTAATTTGATACCCTTGTTTTATGTATCACCCCACCTCACCTTTCCCGTTAAGCAGCCATAGTGTGTTTTCGGCATGTGTGACTCTGTTCTGTTTTGTAATTCAGTTCAAGTGTAACGGTTTTTACATTCCCTCTATCAGTGATACCTTATGAGAAGTGTCCTTTTCTGTGTGACTTATTTCACTTAGAATCGTCGTACCTAAATCCACTCATCATGCTGCTACTAACATTATGACATTGATTTCATGGCTGAGTGATATTCCATTGTACATAAGGACCACAACTTCTTTATCCATTTTTCTCTTTCCTGGGATATTTAAGGTGGAATGAAGTGGAGGTCCTTGTCAACAGAGCAGCCCTCAACATTGGGGTGCTTGTGTCTTGCTGATTTTTCATTTTCCCAATTTATACCCCCATGAGTGGAAGTGCCCTATGCTCTCTAAGCTGTGTTTTTCAGATGTTTCAGGACACACCGTGCACTTCTCCCGAGTGGCTGTTGGCAATTTACATCCCGCCCATCAGTGTAGCAAGGCTCTCATTTCTCCATGGCCTGTCCTGCATTTCTGGTTTTGACACTTTTTTCAGCATGGCCCTTTTGACTGATGGGAAGCGAGACTTCTCTGTAGCGCTGATTTGCCTTTCCAGGTTGCTTGGTTGGCCAAAAAGGGCGTATGCGTTTTTTCCTGAATATATTCAGGAAAAAACGCATACGCCCTTTTTGGCCAAGGGCATCATTGTCAACGTTTTGCCGCTTTTCATGTGCTTTAAAGGCGATTCGTATCTACCTCCTGAAATCTGTTTCGTGCAATTCTGCCTTGAATTCAAATCCTCTTCTTTGCCTTCCCTCTATATATTTGTGGACGAGAGTTATCATTTATAACTCTGCAGGTTTGTGAATTGCAGTGCCCTGAACCTCCATTTTACAACTCGCTTTTTTGGGAGCTGGCCGCAAAAGCGCAGGATGGCTTCAGGCCCTGTTCTGGTTCCGGGGGGCAGGCTGAGCCTGTGGTTAATTCTTCTTCCTGATGGGAAAATAGAGTGACCTGTGCCTGTCCCAACACCAAGAGCTAGTCTCTCGTTGGTTCCCCGTCTTCCCGTTCATCCTCAGGACAAATTGCAACCTGTACAGAACAGGAGGTTAAAGGTGCTGATGCTCCAAGTAGGGAGATTGCTAGTAAAGTGGCTGGAATGGCGAACCCGGGCACAAGGAGATGAGAAATGAGGTGCGTTTTAGAAACCTTTCCCCATCACACGGTGTACCATCTTCTGGGTTTCTCATGCATGTTTTCGATGTAGGAAGATGCCCTTGAAGCTGGAGATTTGGGACCCATGCGATGGGTACCACGCAGTATTACTTTAAAGGGTCTGCGTTTGCTCACCCAACCTCACCAAACCTCTCAGCCCCAAGAGTGTCCACCCTTATGTCTCATCCAGCTGTGGGTCTAGATATGGTCAATCCAGGTTGCATCACAGCCCCTGAACTCATTGTGTAAGAATTTCTATCTCTTTCACTGTCGTTGTTTCATGGGTTTTTCAAAGTAATTTATTTTCATAATGGGGTTTAGCTGCTTTTCACGGCTGTGTTTATGCCGCTTTCCACCCACTTGACACACTAACAGAGAGATATCAATACATAGGCTTTAAGATTATTACTAGTCAGATATATTCTTGTGCGGTGAATAGGGCGTGTTGAGTCCAGTTCTCTGAGCAAGGAGTAGGTCTTGTCTACTACATATTGGGTTTATGGAACGGTATCTGAGCTAATTTGATACCCTTGTTTTATGTATCACCCCACCTCACCTTTCCCGTTAAGCAGCCATAGTGTGTTTTCTGCATGTGTGACTCTGTTCTGTTTTGTAATTCAGTTCAAGTGTAACGGTTTTTACATTCCCTCTATCAGTGATACCTTATGAGAAGTGTCCTTTTCTGTGTGACTTATTTCACTTAGAATCGTCGTACCTAAATCCACTCATCATGCTGCTACTAACCTTATGACATTGATTTCATGGCTGAGTGATATTCCATTGTACATAAGGACCACAACTTCTTTATCCATTTTTCTCTTTCCTGGGATATTTAAGGTGGAATGAAGTGGAGGTCCTTGTCAACAGAGCAGCCCTCAACTTTGGGGTGCTTGTGTCTTGCTGATTTTTCATTTTCCCAATTTATACCCCCATGAGTGGAAATGCCCTATGCTCTCTAAGCTGTGTTTTTCAGATGTTTCAGGACACACCGTGCACTTCTCCAGAGTGGCTGTGGCAATTTACATCCCGCCCATCAGTGTAGCAAGGCTCCCATTTCTCCATGGCCTGTCCTGCATTTCTGGTTTTGACACTTTTTTCAGCATGGCCCTTTTGAGCGATGGGAAGCGAGACTTCTCTGTAGCGCCGATTTGCCTTTCCAGGTTGCTTGGTTGGCCAAAAAGGGCGTATGCGTTTTTTCCTGAATATATTCAGGAAAAAACGCATACGCCCTTTTTGGCCAAGGGCATCATTGTCAACGTTTTGCCGCTTTTCATGTGCTTTAAGGGCGATTCGTATCTACCTCCTGAAATCTGTTTCGTGCAATTCTGCCTTGATTTCAAATCCTCTTCTTTGCCTTCCCTCAATATATTTGTGGACGAGAGTTATCATTTATAACTCTGCAGGTTTGTGAATTGCAGTGCCCTGAACCTCCATTTTACAACTCGCTTTTTTGGGAGCTGGCCGCAAAAGCGCAGGATGGCTTCAGGCCCTGTTCTGGTTCCGGGGGGCAGGCTGAGCCTGTGGTTAATTCTTCTTCCTAATGGGAAAATAGAGTGACCTGTGCCTGTCCCAACACCAAGAGCTAGTCTCTCGTTGGTTCCCCGTCTTCCCGTTCATCCTCAGGACAAATTGCAACCTGTACGGAACAGGAGGTTAAAGGTGCTGATGCTCCAAGTAGGGAGATTGCTAGTAAAGCGGCTGGAATGGCGAACCCGGGCACAAGGAGATGAGAAATGAGGTGCGTTTTAGAAACCTTTCCCCATCACACGGTGTACCATCTTCTGGGTTTCTCATGCATGTTTTCGATGTAGGAAGATGCCCTTGAAGCTGGAGATTTGGGACCCATGCGATGGGTACCACGCAGTATTACTTTAAAGGGTCTGCGTTTGCTCACCCAACCTCACCAAACCTCTCAGCCCCAAGAGTGTCCACCCTTATGTCTCATCCAGCTGTGGGTCTAGATATGGTCAATCCAGGTTGCATCACAGCCCCTGAACTCATTGTGTAAGAATTTCTATCTCTTTCACTGTCGTTGTTTCATGGGTTTTTCAAAGTAATTTATTTTCATAATGGGGTTTAGCTGCTTTTCACGGCTGTGTTTATGCCGCTTTCCACCCACTTGACACACTAACAGAGAGATATCAATACATAGGCTTTAAGATTATTACTAGTCAGATATATTCTTGTGCGGTGAATAGGGCGTGTTGAGTCCAGTTCTCTGAGCAAGGAGTAGGTCTTGTCTACTACATATTGGGTTTATGGAACGGTATCTGAGCTAATTTGATACCCTTGTTTTATGTATCACCCCACCTCACCTTTCCCGTTAAGCAGCCATAGTGTGTTTTCGGCATGTGTGACTCTGTTCTGTTTTGTAATTCAGTTCAAGTGTAACGGTTTTTACATTCCCTCTATCAGTGATACCTTATGAGAAGTGTCCTTTTCTGTGTGACTTATTTCACTTAGAATCGTCGTACCTAAATCCACTCATCATGCTGCTACTAACATTATGACATTGATTTCATGGCTGAGTGATATTCCATTGTACATAAGGACCACAACTTCTTTATCCATTTTTCTCTTTCCTGGGATATTGAAGGTGGAATGAAGTGGAGGTCCTTGTCAACAGAGCAGCCCTCAACATTGGGGTGCTTGTGTCTTGCTGATTTTTCATTTTCCCAATTTATACCCCCATGAGTGGAAGTGCCCTATGCTCTCTAAGCTGTGTTTTTCAGATGTTTCAGGACACACCGTGCACTTCTCCCGAGTGGCTGTTGGCAATTTACATCCCGCCCATCAGTGTAGCAAGGCTCTCATTTCTCCATGGCCTGTCCTGCATTTCTGGTTTTGACACTTTTTTCAGCATGGCCCTTTTGACTGATGGGAAGCGAGACTTCTCTGTAGCGCTGATTTGCCTTTCCAGGTTGCTTGGTTGGCCAAAAAGGGCGTATGCGTTTTTTCCTGAATATATTCAGGAAAAAACGCATACGCCCTTTTTGGCCAAGGGCATCATTGTCAACGTTTTGCCGCTTTTCATGTGCTTTAAAGGCGATTCGTATCTACCTCCTGAAATCTGTTTCGTGCAATTCTGCCTTGAATTCAAATCCTCTTCTTTGCCTTCCCTCTATATATTTGTGGACGAGAGTTATCATTTATAACTCTGCAGGTTTGTGAATTGCAGTGCCCTGAACCTCCATTTTACAACTCGCTTTTTTGGGAGCTGGCCGCAAAAGCGCAGGATGGCTTCAGGCCCTGTTCTGGTTCCGGGGGGCAGGCTGAGCCTGTGGTTAATTCTTCTTCCTGATGGGAAAATAGAGTGACCTGTGCCTGTCCCGACACCAAGAGCTAGTCTCTCGTTGGTTCCCCGTCTTCCCGTTCATCCTCAGGACAAATTGCAACCTGTACGGAACAGGAGGTTAAAGGTGCTGATGCTCCAAGTAGGGAGATTGCTAGTAAAGTGGCTGGAATGGCGAACCCGGGCACAAGGAGATGAGAAATGAGGTGCGTTTTAGAAACCTTTCCCCATCACACGGTGTACCATCTTCTGGGTTTCTCATGCATGTTTTCGATGTAGGAAGATGCCCTTGAAGCTGGAGATTTGGGACCCATGCGATGGGTACCACGCAGTATTACTTTAAAGGGTCTGCGTTTGCTCACCCAACCTCACCAAACCTCTCAGCCCCAAGAGTGTCCACCCTTATGTCTCATCCAGCTGTGGGTCTAGATATGGTCAATCCAGGTTGCATCACAGCCCCTGAACTCATTGTGTAAGAATTTCTATCTCTTTCACTGTCGTTGTTTCATGGGTTTTTCAAAGTAATTTATTTTCATAATGGGGTTTAGCTGCTTTTCACGGCTGTGTTTATGCCGCTTTCCACCCACTTGACACACTAACAGAGAGATATCAATACATAGGCTTTAAGATTATTACTAGTCAGATATATTCTTGTGCGGTGAATAGGGCGTGTTGAGTCCAGTTCTCTGAGCAAGGAGTAGGTCTTGTCTACTACATATTGGGTTTATGGAACGGTATCTGAGCTAATTTGATACCCTTGTTTTATGTATCACCCCACCTCACCTTTCCCGTTAAGCAGCCATAGTGTGTTTTCGGCATGTGTGACTCTGTTCTGTTTTGTAATTCAGTTCAAGTGTAACGGTTTTTACATTCCCTCTATCAGTGATACCTTATGAGAAGTGTCCTTTTCTGTGTGACTTATTTCACTTAGAATCGTCGTACCTAAATCCACTCATCATGCTGCTACTAACATTATGACATTGATTTCATGGCTGAGTGATATTCCATTGTACATAAGGACCACAACTTCTTTATCCATTTTTCTCTTTCCTGGGATATTACAGGTGGAATGAAGTGGAGGTCCTTGTCAACAGAGCAGCCCTCAACATTGGGGTGCTTGTGTCTTGCTGATTTTTCATTTTCCCAATTTATACCCCCATGAGTGGAAGTGCCCTATGCTCTCTAAGCTGTGTTTTTCAGATGTTTCAGGACACACCGTGCACTTCTCCCGAGTGGCTGTTGGCAATTTACATCCCGCCCATCAGTGTAGCAAGGCTCTCATTTCTCCATGGCCTGTCCTGCATTTCTGGTTTTGACACTTTTTTCAGCATGGCCCTTTTGACTGATGGGAAGCGAGACTTCTCTGTAGCGCTGATTTGCCTTTCCAGGTTGCTTGGTTGGCCAAAAAGGGCGTATGCGTTTTTTCCTGAATATATTCAGGAAAAAACGCATACGCCCTTTTTGGCCAAGGGCATCATTGTCAACGTTTTGCCGCTTTTCATGTGCTTTAAAGGCGATTCGTATCTACCTCCTGAAATCTGTTTCGTGCAATTCTGCCTTGAATTCAAATCCTCTTCTTTGCCTTCCCTCTATATATTTGTGGACGAGAGTTATCATTTATAACTCTGCAGGTTTGTGAATTGCAGTGCCCTGAACCTCCATTTTACAACTCGCTTTTTTGGGAGCTGGCCGCAAAAGCGCAGGATGGCTTCAGGCCCTGTTCTGGTTCCGGGGGGCAGGCTGAGCCTGTGGTTAATTCTTCTTCCTGATGGGAAAATAGAGTGACCTGTGCCTGTCCCAACACCAAGAGCTAGTCTCTCGTTGGTTCCCCGTCTTCCCGTTCATCCTCAGGACAAATTGCAACCTGTACGGAACAGGAGGTTAAAGGTGCTGATGCTCCAAGTAGGGAGATTGCTAGTAAAGTGGCTGGAATGGCGAACCCGGGCACAAGGAGATGAGAAATGAGGTGCGTTTTAGAAACCTTTCCCCATCACACGGTGTACCATCTTCTGGGTTTCTCATGCATGTTTTCGATGTAGGAAGATGCCCTTGAAGCTGGAGATTTGGGAACCATGCGATGGGTACCACGCAGTATTACTTTAAAGGGTCTGCGTTTGCTCACCCAACCTCACCAAACCTCTCAGCCCCAAGAGTGTCCACCCTTATGTCTCATCCAGCTGTGGGTCTAGATATGGTCAATCCAGGTTGCATCACAGTCCCTGAACTCATTGTGTAAGAATTTCTATCTCTTTCACTGTCGTTGTTTCATGGGTTTTTCAAAGTAATTTATTTTCATAATGGGGTTTAGCTGCTTTTCACGGCTGTGTTTATGCCGCTTTCCACCCACTTGACACACTAACAGAGAGATATCAATACATAGGCTTTAAGATTATTACTAGTCAGATATATTCTTGTGTGGTGAATAGGGCGTGTTGAGTCCAGTTCTCTGAGCAAGGAGTAGGTCTTGTCTACTACATATTGGGTTTATGGAACGGTATCTGAGCTAATTTGATACCCTTGTTTTATGTATCACCCCACCTCACCTTTCCCGTTAAGCAGCCATAGTGTGTTTTCTGCATGTGTGACTCTGTTCTGTTTTGTAATTCAGTTCAAGTGTAACGGTTTTTACATTCCCTCTATCAGTGATACCTTATGAGAAGTGTCCTTTTCTGTGTGACTTATTTCACTTAGAATCGTCGTACCTAAATCCACTCATCATGCTGCTACTAACATTATGACATTGATTTCATGGCTGAGTGATATTCCATTGTACATAAGGACCACAACTTCTTTATCCATTTTTCTCTTTCCTGGGATATTTAAGGTGGAATGAAGTGGAGGTCCTTGTCAACAGAGCAGCCCTCAACTTTGGGGTGCTTGTGTCTTGCTGATTTTTCATTTTCCCAATTTATACCCCCATGAGTGGAAGTGCCCTATGCTCTCTAAGCTGTGTTTTTCAGATGTTTCAGGACACACCGTGCACTTCTCCAGAGTGGCTGTTGGCAATTTACATCCCGCCCATCAGTGTAGCAAGGCTCCCATTTCTCCATGGCCTGTCCTGCATTTCTGGTTTTGACACTTTTTTCAGCATGGCCCTTTTGACCGATGGGAAGCGAGACTTCTCTGTAGCGCTGATTTGCCTTTCCAGGTTGCTTGGTTGGCCAAAAAGGGCGTATGCGTTTTTTCCTGAATATATTCAGGAAAAAACGCATACGCCCTTTTTGGCCAAGGGCATCATTGTCAACGTTTTGCCGCTTTTCATGTGCTTTAAAGGCGATTCGTATCTACCTCCTGAAATCTGTTTCGTGCAATTCTGCCTTGATTTCAAATCCTCTTCTTTGCCTTCCCTCAATATATTTGTGGACGAGAGTTATCATTTATAACTCTGCAGGTTTGTGAATTGCAGTGCCCTGAACCTCCATTTTACAACTCGCTTTTTTGGGAGCTGGCCGCAAAAGCGCAGGATGGCTTCAGGCCCTTTTCTGGTTCCGGGGGGCAGGCTGAGCCTGTGGTTAATTCTTCTTCCTGATGGGAAAATAGAGTGACCTGTGCCTGTCCCAACACCAAGAGCTAGTCTCTCGTTGGTTCCCCGTCTTCCCGTTCATCCTCAGGACAAATTGCAACCTGTACGGAACAGGAGGTTAAAGGTGCTGATGCTCCAAGTAGGGAGATTGCTAGTAAAGCGGCTGGAATGGCTAACCCGGGCACAAGGAGATGAGAAATGAGGTGCGTTTTAGAAACCTTTCCCCATCACACGGTGTACCATCTTCTGGGTTTCTCATGCATGTTTTCGATGTAGGAAGATGCCCTTGAACCTGGAGATTTGGGACCCATGCGATGGGTACCACGCAGTATTACTTTAAAGGGTCTGCGTTTGCTCACCCAACCTCACCAAACCTCTCAGCCCCAAGAGTGTCCACCCTTATGTCTCATCCACCTGTGGGTCTAGATATGGTCAATCCAGGTTGCATCACAGCCCCTGAACTCATTGTGTAAGAATTTCTATCTCTTTCACTGTCGTTGTTTCATGGGTTTTTCAAAGTAATTTATTTTCATAATGGGGTTTAGCTGCTTTTCACGGCTGTGTTTATGCCGCTTTCCACCCACTTGACACACTAACAGAGAGATATCAATACATAGGCTTTAAGATTATTACTAGTCAGATATATTCTTGTGCGGTGAATAGGGCGTGTTGAGTCCAGTTCTCTGAGCAAGGAGTAGGTCTTGTCTACTACATATTGGGTTTATGGAACGGTATCTGAGCTAATTTGATACCCTTGTTTTATGTATCACCCCACCTCACCTTTCCCGTTAAGCAGCCATAGTGTGTTTTCTGCATGTGTGACTCTGTTCTGTTTTGTAATTCAGTTCAAGTGTAACGGTTTTTACATTCCCTCTATCAGTGATACCTTATGAGAAGTGTCCTTTTCTGTGTGACTTATTTCACTTAGAATCGTCGTACCTAAATCCACTCATCATGCTGCTACTAACATTATGACATTGATTTCATGGCTGAGTGATATTCCATTGTACATAAGGACCACAACTTCTTTATCCATTTTTCTCTTTCCTTGGATATTTAAGGTGGAATGAAGTGGAGGTCCTTGTCAACAGAGCAGCCCTCAACTTTGGGGTGCTTGTGTCTTGCTGATTTTTCATTTTCCCAATTTATACCCCCATGAGTGGAAGTGCCCTATGCTCTCTAAGCTGTGTTTTTCAGATGTTTCAGGACACACCGTACACTTCTCCAGAGTGGCTGTTGGCAATTTACATCCCGCCCATCAGTGTAGCAAGGCTCCCATTTCTCCATGGCCTGTCCTGCATTTCTGGTTTTGACACTTTTTTCAGCATGGCCCTTTTGACCGATGGGAAGCGAGACTTCTCTGTAGCGCTGATTTGCCTTTCCAGGTTGCTTGGTTGGCCAAAAAGGGCGTATGCGTTTTTTCCTGAATATATTCAGGAAAAAACGCATACGCCCTTTTTGGCCAAGGGCATCATTGTCAACGTTTTGCCGCTTTTCATGTGCTTTAAAGGCGATTCGTATCTACCTCCTGAAATCTGTTTCGTGCAATTCTGCCTTGATTTCAAATCCTCTTCTTTGCCTTCCCACTATATATTTGTGGACGAGAGTTATCATTTATAACTCTGCAGGTTTGTGAATTGCAGTGCCCTGAACCTCCATTTTACACCTCGCTTTTTTGGGAGCTGGCCGCAAAAGCGCAGGATGGCTTCAGGCCCTGTTCTGGTTCCGGGGGGCAGGCTGAGCCTGTGGTTAATTCTTCTTCCTGATGGGAAAATAGAGTGACCTGTGCCTGTCCCAACACCAAGAGCTAGTCTCTCGTTGGTTCCCCGTCTTCCCGTTCATCCTCAGGACAAATTGCAACCTGTACAGAACAGGAGGTTAAAGGTGCTGATGCTCCAAGTAGGGAGATTGCTAGTAAAGCGGCTGGAATGGCGAACCCGGGCACAAGGAGATGAGAAATGAGGTGCGTTTTAGAAACCTTTCCCCATCACACGGTGTACCATCTTCTGGGTTTCTCATGCATGTTTTCGATGTAGGAAGATGCCCTTGAAGCTGGAGATTTGGGACCCATGCGATGGGTACCACGCAGTATTACTTTAAAGGGTCTGCGTTTGCTCACCCAACCTCACCAAACCTCTCAGCCCCAAGAGTGTCCACCCTTATGTCTCATCCAGCTGTGGGTCTAGATATGGTCAATCCAGGTTGCATCACAGCCCCTGAACTCATTGTGTAAGAATTTCTGTCTCTTTCACTGTCGTTGTTTCATGGGTTTTTCAAAGTAATTTATTTTCATAATGGGGTTTAGCTGCTTTTCACGGCTGTGTTTATGCCGCTTTCCACCCACTTGACACACTAACAGAGAGATATCAATACATAGGCTTTAAGATTATTACTAGTCAGATATATTCTTGTGCGGTGAATAGGGCGTGTTGAGTCCAGTTCTCTGAGCAAGGAGTAGGTCTTGTCTACTACATATTGGGTTTATGGAACGGTATCTGAGCTAATTTGATACCCTTGTTTTATGTATCACCCCACCTCACCTTTCCCGTTAAGCAGCCATAGTGTGTATTCTGCATGTGTGACTCTGTTCTGTTTTGTAATTCAGTTCAAGTGTAACGGTTTTTACATTCCCTCTATCAGTGATACCTTATGAGAAGTGTCCTTTTCTGTGTGACTTATTTCACTTAGAATCGTCGTACCTAAATCCACTCATCATGCTGCTACTAACATTATGACATTGATTTCATGGCTGAGTGATATTCCATTGTACATAAGGACCACAACTTCTTTATCCATTTTTCTCTTTCCTGGGATATTTAAGGTGGAATGAAGTGGAGGTCCTTGTCAACAGAGCAGCCCTCAACATTGGGGTGCTTGTGTCTTGCTGATTTTTCATTTTCCCAATTTATACCCCCATGAGTGGAAGTGCCCTATGCTCTCTAAGCTGTGTTTTTCAGATGTTTCAGGACACACCGTGCACTTCTCCCGAGTGGCTGTTGGCAATTTACATCCCGCCCATCAGTGTAGCAAGGCTCTCATTTCTCCATGGCCTGTCCTGCATTTCTGGTTTTGACACTTTTTTCAGCATGGCCCTTTTGACTGATGGGAAGCGAGACTTCTCTGTAGCGCTGATTTGCCTTTCCAGGTTGCTTGGTTGGCCAAAAAGGGCGTATGCGTTTTTTCCTGAATATATTCAGGAAAAAACGCATACGCCCTTTTTGGCCAAGGGCATCATTGTCAACGTTTTGCCGCTTTTCATGTGCTTTAAAGGCGATTCGTATCTACCTCCTGAAATCTGTTTCGTGCAATTCTGCCTTGAATTCAAATCCTCTTCTTTGCCTTCCCTCTATATATTTGTGGACGAGAGTTATCATTTATAACTCTGCAGGTTTGTGAATTGCAGTGCCCTGAACCTCCATTTTACAACTCGCTTTTTTGGGAGCTGGCCGCAAAAGCGCAGGATGGCTTCAGGCCCTGTTCTGGTTCCGGGGGGCAGGCTGAGCCTGTGGTTAATTCTTCTTCCTGATGGGAAAATAGAGTGACCTGTGCCTGTCCCAACACCAAGAGCTAGTCTCTCGTTGGTTCCCCGTCTTCCCGTTCATCCTCAGGACAAATTGCAACCTGTACGGAACAGGAGGTTAAAGGTGCTGATGCTCCAAGTAGGGAGATTGCTAGTAAAGTGGCTGGAATGGTGAACCCGGGCACAAGGAGATGAGAAATGAGGTGCGTTTTAGAAACCTTTCCCCATCACACGGTGTACCATCTTCTGGGTTTCTCATGCATGTTTTCGATGTAGGAAGATGCCCTTGAAGCTGGAGATTTGGGACCCATGCGATGGGTACCACGCAGTATTACTTTAAAGGGTCTGCGTTTGCTCACCCAACCTCACCAAACCTCTCAGCCCCAAGAGTGTCCACCCTTATGTCTCATCCAGCTGTGGGTCTAGATATGGTCAATCCAGGTTGCATCACAGCCCCTGAACTCATTGTGTAAGAATTTCTATCTCTTTCACTGTCGTTGTTTCATGGGTTTTTCAAAGTAATTTATTTTCATAATGGGGTTTAGCTGCTTTTCACGGCTGTGTTTATGCCGCTTTCCACCCACTTGACACACTAACAGAGAGATATCAATACATAGGCTTTAAGATTATTACTAGTCAGATATATTCTTGTGCGGTGAATAGGGCGTGTTGAGTCCAGTTCTCTGAGCAAGGAGTAGGTCTTGTCTACTACATATTGGGTTTATGGAACGGTATCTGAGCTAATTTGATACCCTTGTTTTATGTATCACCCCACCTCACCTTTCCCGTTAAGCAGCCATAGTGTGTTTTCTGCATGTGTGACTCTGTTCTGTTTTGTAATTCAGTTCAAGTGTAACGGTTTTTACATTCCCTCTATCAGTGATACCTTATGAGAAGTGTCCTTTTCTGTGTGACTTATTTCACTTAGAATCGTCGTACCTAAATCCACTCATCATGCTGCTACTAACATTATGACATTGATTTCATGGCTGAGTGATATTCCATTGTACATAAGGACCACAACTTCTTTATCCATTTTTCTCTTTCCTGGGATATTGAAGGTGGAATGAAGTGGAGGTCCTTGTCAACAGAGCAGCCCTCAACTTTGGGGTGCTTGTGTCTTGCTGATTTTTCATTTTCCCAATTTATACCCCCATGAGTGGAAGTGCCCTATGCTCTCTAAGCTGTGTTTTTCAGATGTTTCAGGACACACCGTGCACTTCTCCAGAGTGGCTGTTGGCAATTTACATCCCGCCCATCAGTGTAGCAAGGCTCCCATTTCTCCATGGCCTGTCCTGCATTTCTGGTTTTGACACTTTTTTCAGCATGGCCCTTTTGACCGATGGGAAGCGAGACTTCTCTGTAGCGCTGATTTGCCTTTCCAGGTTGCTTGGTTGGCCAAAAAGGGCGTATGCGTTTTTTCCTGAATATATTCAGGAAAAAACGCATACGCCCTTTTTGGCCAAGGGCATCATTGTCAACGTTTTGCCGCTTTTCATGTGCTTTAAAGGCGATTCGTATCTACCTCCTGAAATCTGTTTCGTGCAATTCTGCCTTGATTTCAAATCCTCTTCTTTGCCTTCCCTCAATATATTTGTGGACGAGAGTTATCATTTATAACTCTGCAGGTTTGTGAATTGCAGTGCCCTGAACCTCCATTTTACAACTCGCTTTTTTGGGAGCTGGCCGCAAAAGCGCAGGATGGCTTCAGGCCCTGTTCTGGTTCCGGGGGGCAGGCTGAGCCTGTGGTTAATTCTTCTTCCTGATGGGAAAATAGAGTGACCTGTGCCTGTCCCAACACCAAGAGCTAGTCTCTCGTTGGTTCCCCGTCTTCCCGTTCATCCTCAGGACAAATTGCAACCTGTACGGAACAGGAGGTTAAAGGTGCTGATGCTCCAAGTAGGGAGATTGCTAGTAAAGCGGCTGGAATGGCTAACCCGGGCACAAGGAGATGAGAAATGAGGTGCGTTTTAGAAACCTTTCCCCATCACACGGTGTACCATCTTCTGGGTTTCTCATGCATGTTTTCGATGTAGGAAGATGCCCTTGAACCTGGAGATTTGGGACCCATGCGATGGGTACCACGCAGTATTACTTTAAAGGGTCTGCGTTTGCTCACCCAACCTCACCAAACCTCTCAGCCCCAAGAGTGTCCACCCTTATGTCTCATCCACCTGTGGGTCTAGATATGGTCAATCCAGGTTGCATCACAGCCCCTGAACTCATTGTGTAAGAATTTCTATCTCTTTCACTGTCGTTGTTTCATGGGTTTTTCAAAGTAATTTATTTTCATAATGGGGTTTAGCTGCTTTTCACGGCTGTGTTTATGCCGCTTTCCACCCACTTGACACACTAACAGAGAGATATCAATACATAGGCTTTAAGATTATTACTAGTCAGATATATTCTTGTGCGGTGAATAGGGCGTGTTGAGTCCAGTTCTCTGAGCAAGGAGTAGGTCTTGTCTACTACATATTGGGTTTATGGAACGGTATCTGAGCTAATTTGATACCCTTGTTTTATGTATCACCCCACCTCACCTTTCCCGTTAAGCAGCCATAGTGTGTTTTCTGCATGTGTGACTCTGTTCTGTTTTGTAATTCAGTTCAAGTGTAACGGTTTTTACATTCCCTCTATCAGTGATACCTTATGAGAAGTGTCCTTTTCTGTGTGACTTATTTCACTTAGAATCGTCGTACCTAAATCCACTCATCATGCTGCTACTAACATTATGACATTGATTTCATGGCTGAGTGATATTCCATTGTACATAAGGACCACAACTTCTTTATCCATTTTTCTCTTTCCTGGGATATTGAAGGTGGAATGAAGTGGAGGTCCTTGTCAACAGAGCAGCCCTCAACTTTGGGGTGCTTGTGTCTTGCTGATTTTTCATTTTCCCAATTTATACCCCCATGAGTGGAAGTGCCCTATGCTCTCTAAGCTGTGTTTTTCAGATGTTTCAGGACACACCGTACACTTCTCCAGAGTGGCTGTTGGCAATTTACATCCCGCCCATCAGTGTAGCAAGGCTCCCATTTCTCCATGGCCTGTCCTGCATTTCTGGTTTTGACACTTTTTTCAGCATGGCCCTTTTGACCGATGGGAAGCGAGACTTCTCTGTAGCGCTGATTTGCCTTTCCAGGTTGCTTGGTTGGCCAAAAAGGGCGTATGCGTTTTTTCCTGAATATATTCAGGAAAAAACGCATACGCCCTTTTTGGCCAAGGGCATCATTGTCAACGTTTTGCCGCTTTTCATGTGCTTTAAAGGCGATTCGTATCTACCTCCTGAAATCTGTTTCGTGCAATTCTGCCTTGATTTCAAATCCTCTTCTTTGCCTTCCCACTATATATTTGTGGACGAGAGTTATCATTTATAACTCTGCAGGTTTGTGAATTGCAGTGCCCTGAACCTCCATTTTACACCTCGCTTTTTTGGGAGCTGGCCGCAAAAGCGCAGGATGGCTTCAGGCCCTGTTCTGGTTCCGGGGGGCAGGCTGAGCCTGTGGTTAATTCTTCTTCCTGATGGGAAAATAGAGTGACCTGTGCCTGTCCCAACACCAAGAGCTAGTCTCTCGTTGGTTCCCCGTCTTCCCGTTCATCCTCAGGACAAATTGCAACCTGTACAGAACAGGAGGTTAAAGGTGCTGATGCTCCAAGTAGGGAGATTGCTAGTAAAGCGGCTGGAATGGCGAACCCGGGCACAAGGAGATGAGAAATGAGGTGCGTTTTAGAAACCTTTCCCCATCACACGGTGTACCATCTTCTGGGTTTCTCATGCATGTTTTCGATGTAGGAAGATGCCCTTGAAGCTGGAGATTTGGGACCCATGCGATGGGTACCACGCAGTATTACTTTAAAGGGTCTGCGTTTGCTCACCCAACCTCACCAAACCTCTCAGCCCCAAGAGTGTCCACCCTTATGTCTCATCCAGCTGTGGGTCTAGATATGGTCAATCCAGGTTGCATCACAGCCCCTGAACTCATTGTGTAAGAATTTCTGTCTCTTTCACTGTCGTTGTTTCATGGGTTTTTCAAAGTAATTTATTTTCATAATGGGGTTTAGCTGCTTTTCACGGCTGTGTTTATGCCGCTTTCCACCCACTTGACACACTAACAGAGAGATATCAATACATAGGCTTTAAGATTATTACTAGTCAGATATATTCTTGTGCGGTGAATAGGGCGTGTTGAGTCCAGTTCTCTGAGCAAGGAGTAGGTCTTGTCTACTACATATTGGGTTTATGGAACGGTATCTGAGCTAATTTGATACCCTTGTTTTATGTATCACCCCACCTCACCTTTCCCGTTAAGCAGCCATAGTGTGTATTCTGCATGTGTGACTCTGTTCTGTTTTGTAATTCAGTTCAAGTGTAACGGTTTTTACATTCCCTCTATCAGTGATACCTTATGAGAAGTGTCCTTTTCTGTGTGACTTATTTCACTTAGAATCGTCGTACCTAAATCCACTCATCATGCTGCTACTAACATTATGACACTGATTGCATGGCTGAGTGATATTCCATTGTACATAAGGACCACAACTTCTTTATCCATTTTTCTCTTTCCTGGGATATTTAAGGTGGAATGAAGTGGAGGTCCTTGTCAAAAGAGCAGCCCTCAACTTTGGGGTGCTTGTGTCTTGCTGATTTTTAATTTTCCCAATTTATACCCCCATGAGTGGAAGTGCCCTATGCTCTCTAAGCTGTGTTTTTCAGACGTTTCAGGACACACCGTACACTTCTCCAGAGTGGCTGTTGGCAATTTACATCCCACCCATCAGTGTAGCAAGGCTCCCATTTCTCCATGGCCTGTCCTGCATTTCTGGTTTTGACACTTTTTTCAGCATGGCCCTTTTGACCGATGGGAAGCGAGACTTCTCTGTAGCGCTGATTTGCCTTTCCAGGTTGCTTGGTTGGCCAAAAAGGGCGTATGCGTTTTTTCCTGAATATATTCAGGAAAAAACGCATACGCCCTTTTTGGCCAAGGGCATCATTGTCAACGTTTTGCCGCTTTTCTTGTGCTTTAAAGGCGATTCGTATCTACCTCCTGAAATCTGTTTCGTGCAATTCTGCCTTGATTTCAAATCCTCTTCTTTGCCTTCCCTCAATATATTTGTGGACGAGAGTTATCATTTATAACTCTGCAGGTTTGTGAATTGCAGTGCCCTGAACCTCCATTTTACAACTCGCTTTTTTGGGAGCTGGCCGCAAAAGCGCAGGATGGCTTCAGGCCCTGTTCTGGTTCCGGGGGGCAGGCTGAGCCTGTGGTTAATTCTTCTTCCTGATGGGAAAATAGAGTGACCTGTGCCTGTCCCGACACCAAGAGCTAGTCTCTCGTTGGTTCCCCGTCTTCCCGTTCATCCTCAGGACAAATTGCAACCTGTACGGAACAGGAGGTTAAAGGTGCTGATGCTCCAAGTAGGGAGATTGCTAGTAAAGCGGCTGGAATGGCGAACCCGGGCACAAGGAGATGAGAAATGAGGTGCGTTTTAGAAACCTTTCCCCATCACACGGTGTACCATCTTCTGGGTTTCTCATGCATGTTTTCGATGTAGGAAGATGCCCTTGAAGCTGGAGATTTGGGACCCATGCGATGGGTACCACGCAGTATTACTTTAAAGGGTCTGCGTTTGCTCACCCAACCTCACCAAACCTCTCAGCCCCAAGAGTGTCCACCCTTATGTCTCATCCAGCTGTGGGTCTAGATATGGTCAATCCAGGTTGCATCACAGCCCCTGAACTCATTGTGTAAGAATTTCTATCTCTTTCACTGTCGTTGTTTCATGGGTTTTTCAAAGTAATTTAATTTCATAATGGGGTTTAGCTGCTTTTCACGGCTGTGTTTATGCCGCTTTCCACCCACTTGACACACTAACAGAGAGATATCAATACATAGGCTTTAAGATTATTACTAGTCAGATATATTCTTGTGCGGTGAATAGGGCGTGTTGAGTCCAGTTCTCTGAGCAAGGAGTAGGTCTTGTCTACTACATATTGGGTTTATGGAACGGTATCTGAGCTAATTTGATACCCTTGTTTTATGTATCACCCCACCTCACCTTTCCCGTTAAGCAGCCATAGTGTGTATTCTGCATGTGTGACTCTGTTCTGTTTTGTAATTCAGTTCAAGTGTAACGGTTTTTACATTCCCTCTATCAGTGATACCTTATGAGAAGTGTCCTTTTCTGTGTGACTTATTTCACTTAGAATCGTCGTACCTAAATCCACTCATCATGCTGCTACTAACATTATGACACTGATTGCATGGCTGAGTGATATTCCATTGTACATAAGGACCACAACTTCTTTATCCATTTTTCTCTTTCCTGGGATATTTAAGGTGGAATGAAGTGGAGGTCCTTGTCAACAGAGCAGCCCTCAACTTTGGGGTGCTTGTGTCTTGCTGATTTTTAATTTTCCCAATTTATACCCCCATGAGTGGAAGTGCCCTATGCTCTCTAAGCTGTGTTTTTCAGACGTTTCAGGACACACCGTACACTTCTCCAGAGTGGCTGTTGGCAATTTACATCCCACCCATCAGTGTAGCAAGGCTCCCATTTCTCCATGGCCTGTCCTGCATTTCTGGTTTTGACACTTTTTTCAGCATGGCCCTTTTGACCGATGGGAAGCGAGACTTCTCTGTAGCGCTGATTTGCCTTTCCAGGTTGCTTGGTTGGCCAAAAAGGGCGTATGCGTTTTTTCCTGAATATATTCAGGAAAAAACGCATACGCCCTTTTTGGCCAAGGGCATCATTGTCAACGTTTTGCCGCTTTTCTTGTGCTTTAAAGGCGATTCGTATCTACCTCCTGAAATCTGTTTCGTGCAATTCTGCCTTGATTTCAAATCCTCTTCTTTGCCTTCCCTCAATATATTTGTGGACGAGAGTTATCATTTATAACTCTGCAGGTTTGTGAATTGCAGTGCCCTGAACCTCCATTTTACAACTCGCTTTTTTGGGAGCTGGCCGCAAAAGCGCAGGATGGCTTCAGGCCCTGTTCTGGTTCCGGGGGGCAGGCTGAGCCTGTGGTTAATTCTTCTTCCTGATGGGAAAATAGAGTGACCTGTGCCTGTCCCGACACCAAGAGCTAGTCTCTCGTTGGTTCCCCGTCTTCCCGTTCATCCTCAGGACAAATTGCAACCTGTACGGAACAGGAGGTTAAAGGTGCTGATGCTCCAAGTAGGGAGATTGCTAGTAAAGCGGCTGGAATGGCGAACCCGGGCACAAGGAGATGAGAAATGAGGTGCGTTTTAGAAACCTTTCCCCATCACACGGTGTACCATCTTCTGGGTTTCTCATGCATGTTTTCGATGTAGGAAGATGCCCTTGAAGCTGGAGATTTGGGACCCATGCGATGGGTACCACGCAGTATTACTTTAAAGGGTCTGCGTTTGCTCACCCAACCTCACCAAACCTCTCAGCCCCAAGAGTGTCCACCCTTATGTCTCATCCAGCTGTGGGTCTAGATATGGTCAATCCAGGTTGCATCACAGCCCCTGAACTCATTGTGTAAGAATTTCTATCTCTTTCACTGTCGTTGTTTCATGGGTTTTTCAAAGTAATTTATTTTCATAATGGGGTTTAGCTGCTTTTCACGGCTGTGTTTATGCCGCTTTCCACCCACTTGACACACTAACAGAGAGATATCAATACATAGGCTTTAAGATTATTACTAGTCAGATATATTCTTGTGCGGTGAATAGGGCGTGTTGAGTCCAGTTCTCTGAGCAAGGAGTAGGTCTTGTCTACTACATATTGGGTTTATGGAACGGTATCTGAGCTAATTTGATACCCTTGTTTTATGTATCACCCCACCTCACCTTTCCCGTTAAGCAGCCATAGTGTGTTTTCTGCATGTGTGACTCTGTTCTGTTTTGTAATTCAGTTCAAGTGTAACGGTTTTTACATTCCCTCTATCAGTGATACCTTATGAGAAGTGTCCTTTTCTGTGTGACTTATTTCACTTAGAATCGTCGTACCTAAATCCACTCATCATGCTGCTACTAACCTTATGACATTGATTTCATGGCTGAGTGATATTCCATTGTACATAAGGACCACAACTTCTTTATCCATTTTTCTCTTTCCTGGGATATTGAAGGTGGAATGAAGTGGAGGTCCTTGTCAACAGAGCAGCCCTCAACTTTGGGGTGCTTGTGTCTTGCTGATTTTTCATTTTCCCAATTTATACCCCCATGAGTGGAAGTGCCCTATGCTCTCTAAGCTGTGTTTTTCAGATGTTTCAGGACACACCGTACACTTCTCCAGAGTGGCTGTTGGCAATTTACATCCCGCCCATCAGTGTAGCAAGGCTCCCATTTCTCCATGGCCTGTCCTGCATTTCTGGTTTTGACACTTTTTTCAGCATGGCCCTTTTGACCGATGGGAAGCGAGACTTCTCTGTAGCGCTGATTTGCCTTTCCAGGTTGCTTGGTTGGCCAAAAAGGGCGTATGCGTTTTTTCCTGAATATATTCAGGAAAAAACGCATACGCCCTTTTTGGCCAAGGGCATCATTGTCAACGTTTTGCCGCTTTTCATGTGCTTTAAAGGCGATTCGTATCTACCTCCTGAAATCTGTTTCGTGCAATTCTGCCTTGATTTCAAATCCTCTTCTTTGCCTTCCCACTATATATTTGTGGACGAGAGTTATCATTTATAACTCTGCAGGTTTGTGAATTGCAGTGCCCTGAACCTCCATTTTACACCTCGCTTTTTTGGGAGCTGGCCGCAAAAGCGCAGGATGGCTTCAGGCCCTGTTCTGGTTCCGGGGGGCAGGCTGAGCCTGTGGTTAATTCTTCTTCCTGATGGGAAAATAGAGTGACCTGTGCCTGTCCCAACACCAAGAGCTAGTCTCTCGTTGGTTCCCCGTCTTCCCGTTCATCCTCAGGACAAATTGCAACCTGTACAGAACAGGAGGTTAAAGGTGCTGATGCTCCAAGTAGGGAGATTGCTAGTAAAGCGGCTGGAATGGCGAACCCGGGCACAAGGAGATGAGAAATGAGGTGCGTTTTAGAAACCTTTCCCCATCACACGGTGTACCATCTTCTGGGTTTCTCATGCATGTTTTCGATGTAGGAAGATGCCCTTGAAGCTGGAGATTTGGGACCCATGCGATGGGTACCACGCAGTATTACTTTAAAGGGTCTGCGTTTGCTCACCCAACCTCACCAAACCTCTCAGCCCCAAGAGTGTCCACCCTTATGTCTCATCCAGCTGTGGGTCTAGATATGGTCAATCCAGGTTGCATCACAGCCCCTGAACTCATTGTGTAAGAATTTCTGTCTCTTTCACTGTCGTTGTTTCATGGGTTTTTCAAAGTAATTTATTTTCATAATGGGGTTTAGCTGCTTTTCACGGCTGTGTTTATGCCGCTTTCCACCCACTTGACACACTAACAGAGAGATATCAATACATAGGCTTTAAGATTATTACTAGTCAGATATATTCTTGTGCGGTGAATAGGGCGTGTTGAGTCCAGTTCTCTGAGCAAGGAGTAGGTCTTGTCTACTACATATTGGGTTTATGGAACGGTATCTGAGCTAATTTGATACCCTTGTTTTATGTATCACCCCACCTCACCTTTCCCGTTAAGCAGCCATAGTGTGTATTCTGCATGTGTGACTCTGTTCTGTTTTGTAATTCAGTTCAAGTGTAACGGTTTTTACATTCCCTCTATCAGTGATACCTTATGAGAAGTGTCCTTTTCTGTGTGACTTATTTCACTTAGAATCGTCGTACCTAAATCCACTCATCATGCTGCTACTAACATTATGACACTGATTGCATGGCTGAGTGATATTCCATTGTACATAAGGACCACAACTTCTTTATCCATTTTTCTCTTTCCTGGGATATTTAAGGTGGAATGAAGTGGAGGTCCTTGTCAAAAGAGCAGCCCTCAACTTTGGGGTGCTTGTGTCTTGCTGATTTTTAATTTTCCCAATTTATACCCCCATGAGTGGAAGTGCCCTATGCTCTCTAAGCTGTGTTTTTCAGACGTTTCAGGACACACCGTACACTTCTCCAGAGTGGCTGTTGGCAATTTACATCCCACCCATCAGTGTAGCAAGGCTCCCATTTCTCCATGGCCTGTCCTGCATTTCTGGTTTTGACACTTTTTTCAGCATGGCCCTTTTGACCGATGGGAAGCGAGACTTCTCTGTAGCGCTGATTTGCCTTTCCAGGTTGCTTGGTTGGCCAAAAAGGGCGTATGCGTTTTTTCCTGAATATATTCAGGAAAAAACGCATACGCCCTTTTTGGCCAAGGGCATCATTGTCAACGTTTTGCCGCTTTTCTTGTGCTTTAAAGGCGATTCGTATCTACCTCCTGAAATCTGTTTCGTGCAATTCTGCCTTGATTTCAAATCCTCTTCTTTGCCTTCCCTCAATATATTTGTGGACGAGAGTTATCATTTATAACTCTGCAGGTTTGTGAATTGCAGTGCCCTGAACCTCCATTTTACAACTCGCTTTTTTGGGAGCTGGCCGCAAAAGCGCAGGATGGCTTCAGGCCCTGTTCTGGTTCCGGGGGGCAGGCTGAGCCTGTGGTTAATTCTTCTTCCTGATGGGAAAATAGAGTGACCTGTGCCTGTCCCGACACCAAGAGCTAGTCTCTCGTTGGTTCCCCGTCTTCCCGTTCATCCTCAGGACAAATTGCAACCTGTACGGAACAGGAGGTTAAAGGTGCTGATGCTCCAAGTAGGGAGATTGCTAGTAAAGCGGCTGGAATGGCGAACCCGGGCACAAGGAGATGAGAAATGAGGTGCGTTTTAGAAACCTTTCCCCATCACATGGTGTACCATCTTCTGGGTTTCTCATGCATGTTTTCGATGTAGGAAGATGCCCTTGAAGCTGGAGATTTGGGACCCATGCGATGGGTACCACGCAGTATTACTTTAAAGGGTCTGCGTTTGCTCACCCAACCTCACCAAACCTCTCAGCCCCAAGAGTGTCCACCCTTATGTCTCATCCAGCTGTGGGTCTAGATATGGTCAATCCAGGTTGCATCACAGCCCCTGAACTCATTGTGTAAGAATTTCTATCTCTTTCACTGTCGTTGTTTCATGGGTTTTTCAAAGTAATTTAATTTCATAATGGGGTTTAGCTGCTTTTCACGGCTGTGTTTATGCCGCTTTCCACCCACTTGACACACTAACAGAGAGATATCAATACATAGGCTTTAAGATTATTACTAGTCAGATATATTCTTGTGCGGTGAATAGGGCGTGTTGAGTCCAGTTCTCTGAGCAAGGAGTAGGTCTTGTCTACTACATATTGGGTTTATGGAACGGTATCTGAGCTAATTTGATACCCTTGTTTTATGTATCACCCCACCTCACCTTTCCCGTTAAGCAGCCATAGTGTGTATTCTGCATGTGTGACTCTGTTCTGTTTTGTAATTCAGTTCAAGTGTAACGGTTTTTACATTCCCTCTATCAGTGATACCTTATGAGAAGTGTCCTTTTCTGTGTGACTTATTTCACTTAGAATCGTCGTACCTAAATCCACTCATCATGCTGCTACTAACATTATGACACTGATTGCATGGCTGAGTGATATTCCATTGTACATAAGGACCACAACTTCTTTATCCATTTTTCTCTTTCCTGGGATATTTAAGGTGGAATGAAGTGGAGGTCCTTGTCAACAGAGCAGCCCTCAACTTTGGGGTGCTTGTGTCTTGCTGATTTTTAATTTTCCCAATTTATACCCCCATGAGTGGAAGTGCCCTATGCTCTCTAAGCTGTGTTTTTCAGACGTTTCAGGACACACCGTACACTTCTCCAGAGTGGCTGTTGGCAATTTACATCCCACCCATCAGTGTAGCAAGGCTCCCATTTCTCCATGGCCTGTCCTGCATTTCTGGTTTTGACACTTTTTTCAGCATGGCCCTTTTGACCGATGGGAAGCGAGACTTCTCTGTAGCGCTGATTTGCCTTTCCAGGTTGCTTGGTTGGCCAAAAAGGGCGTATGCGTTTTTTCCTGAATATATTCAGGAAAAAACGCATACGCCCTTTTTGGCCAAGGGCATCATTGTCAACGTTTTGCCGCTTTTCTTGTGCTTTAAAGGCGATTCGTATCTACCTCCTGAAATCTGTTTCGTGCAATTCTGCCTTGATTTCAAATCCTCTTCTTTGCCTTCCCTCAATATATTTGTGGACGAGAGTTATCATTTATAACTCTGCAGGTTTGTGAATTGCAGTGCCCTGAACCTCCATTTTACAACTCGCTTTTTTGGGAGCTGGCCGCAAAAGCGCAGGATGGCTTCAGGCCCTGTTCTGGTTCCGGGGGGCAGGCTGAGCCTGTGGTTAATTCTTCTTCCTGATGGGAAAATAGAGTGACCTGTGCCTGTCCCGACACCAAGAGCTAGTCTCTCGTTGGTTCCCCGTCTTCCCGTTCATCCTCAGGACAAATTGCAACCTGTACGGAACAGGAGGTTAAAGGTGCTGATGCTCCAAGTAGGGAGATTGCTAGTAAAGCGGCTGGAATGGCGAACCCGGGCACAAGGAGATGAGAAATGAGGTGCGTTTTAGAAACCTTTCCCCATCACACGGTGTACCATCTTCTGGGTTTCTCATGCATGTTTTCGATGTAGGAAGATGCCCTTGAAGCTGGAGATTTGGGACCCATGCGATGGGTACCACGCAGTATTACTTTAAAGGGTCTGCGTTTGCTCACCCAACCTCACCAAACCTCTCAGCCCCAAGAGTGTCCACCCTTATGTCTCATCCAGCTGTGGGTCTAGATATGGTCAATCCAGGTTGCATCACAGCCCCTGAACTCATTGTGTAAGAATTTCTATCTCTTTCACTGTCGTTGTTTCATGGGTTTTTCAAAGTAATTTATTTTCATAATGGGGTTTAGCTGCTTTTCACGGCTGTGTTTATGCCGCTTTCCACCCACTTGACACACTAACAGAGAGATATCAATACATAGGCTTTAAGATTATTACTAGTCAGATATATTCTTGTGCGGTGAATAGGGCGTGTTGAGTCCAGTTCTCTGAGCAAGGAGTAGGTCTTGTCTACTACATATTGGGTTTATGGAACGGTATCTGAGCTAATTTGATACCCTTGTTTTATGTATCACCCCACCTCACCTTTCCCGTTAAGCAGCCATAGTGTGTTTTCTGCATGTGTGACTCTGTTCTGTTTTGTAATTCAGTTCAAGTGTAACGGTTTTTACATTCCCTCTATCAGTGATACCTTATGAGAAGTGTCCTTTTCTGTGTGACTTATTTCACTTAGAATCGTCGTACCTAAATCCACTCATCATGCTGCTACTAACCTTATGACATTGATTTCATGGCTGAGTGATATTCCATTGTACATAAGGACCACAACTTCTTTATCCATTTTTCTCTTTCCTGGGATATTGAAGGTGGAATGAAGTGGAGGTCCTTGTCAACAGAGCAGCCCTCAACTTTGGGGTGCTTGTGTCTTGCTGATTTTTCATTTTCCCAATTTATACCCCCATGAGTGGAAGTGCCCTATGCTCTCTAAGCTGTGTTTTTCAGATGTTTCAGGACACACCGTACACTTCTCCAGAGTGGCTGTTGGCAATTTACATCCCGCCCATCAGTGTAGCAAGGCTCCCATTTCTCCATGGCCTGTCCTGCATTTCTGGTTTTGACACTTTTTTCAGCATGGCCCTTTTGACCGATGGGAAGCGAGACTTCTCTGTAGCGCTGATTTGCCTTTCCAGGTTGCTTGGTTGGCCAAAAAGGGCGTATGCGTTTTTTCCTGAATATATTCAGGAAAAAACGCATACGCCCTTTTTGGCCAAGGGCATCATTGTCAACGTTTTGCCGCTTTTCATGTGCTTTAAAGGCGATTCGTATCTACCTCCTGAAATCTGTTTCGTGCAATTCTGCCTTGATTTCAAATCCTCTTCTTTGCCTTCCCTCAATATATTTGTGGACGAGAGTTATCATTTATAACTCTGCAGGTTTGTGAATTGCAGTGCCCTGAACCTCCATTTTACAACTCGCTTTTTTGGGAGCTGGCCGCAAAAGCGCAGGATGGCTTCAGGCCCTGTTCTGGTTCCGGGGGGCAGGCTGAGCCTGTGGTTAATTCTTCTTCCTGATGGGAAAATAGAGTGACCTGTGCCTGTCCCGACACCAAGAGCTAGTCTCTCGTTGGTTCCCCGTCTTCCCGTTCATCCTCAGGACAAATTGCAACCTGTACGGAACAGGAGGTTAAAGGTGCTGATGCTCCAAGTAGGGAGATTGCTAGTAAAGCGGCTGGAATGGCGAACCCGGGCACAAGGAGATGAGAAATGAGGTGCGTTTTAGAAACCTTTCCCCATCACACGGTGTACCATCTTCTGGGTTTCTCATGCATGTTTTCGATGTAGGAAGATGCCCTTGAAGCTGGAGATTTGGGACCCATGCGATGGGTACCACGCAGTATTACTTTAAAGGGTCTGCGTTTGCTCACCCAACCTCACCAAACCTCTCAGCCCCAAGAGTGTCCACCCTTATGTCTCATCCAGCTGTGGGTCTAGATATGGTCAATCCAGGTTGCATCACAGCCCCTGAACTCATTGTGTAAGAATTTCTATCTCTTTCACTGTCGTTGTTTCATGGGTTTTTCAAAGTAATTTATTTTCATAATGGGGTTTAGCTGCTTTTCACGGCTGTGTTTATGCCGCTTTCCACCCACTTGACACACTAACAGAGAGATATCAATACATAGGCTTTAAGATTATTACTAGTCAGATATATTCTTGTGCGGTGAATAGGGCGTGTTGAGTCCAGTTCTCTGAGCAAGGAGTAGGTCTTGTCTACTACATATTGGGTTTATGGAACGGTATCTGAGCTAATTTGATACCCTTGTTTTATGTATCACCCCACCTCACCTTTCCCGTTAAGCAGCCATAGTGTGTTTTCTGCATGTGTGACTCTGTTCTGTTTTGTAATTCAGTTCAAGTGTAACGGTTTTTACATTCCCTCTATCAGTGATACCTTAGGAGAAGTGTCCTTTTCTGTGTGACTTATTTCACTTAGAATCGTCGTACCTAAATCCACTCATCATGCTGCTACTAACATTATGACATTGATTTCATGGCTGAGTGATATTCCATTGTACATAAGGACCACAACTTCTTTATCCATTTTTCTCTTTCCTGGGATATTTAAGGTGGAATGAAGTGGAGGTCCTTGTCAACAGAGCAGTCCTCAACTTTGGGGTGCTTGTGTCTTGCTGATTTTTCATTTTCCCAATTTATACCCCCATGAGTGGAAGTGCCCTATGCTCTCTAAGCTGTGTTTTTCAGATGTTTCAGGACACACCGTACACTTCTCCAGAGTGGCTGTTGGCAATTTACATCCCGCCCATCAGAGTAGCAAGGCTCCCATTTCTCCATGGCCTGTCCTGCATTTCTGGTTTTGACACTTTTTTCAGCATGGCCCTTTTGACCGATGGGAAGCGAGACTTCTCTGTAGCGCTGATTTGCCTTTCCAGGTTGCTTGGTTGGCCAAAAAGGGCGTATGCGTTTTTTCCTGAATATATTCAGGAAAAAACGCATACGCCCTTTTTGGCCAAGGGCATCATTGTCATCGTTTTGCCGCTTTTCATGTGCTTTAAAGGCGATTCGTATCTACCTCCTGAAATCTGTTTCGTGCAATTCTGCCTTGATTTCAAATCCTCTTCTTTGCCTTCCCTCAATATATTTGTGGACGAGAGTTATCATTTATAACTCTGCAGGTTTGTGAATTGCAGTGCCCTGAACCTCCATTTTACAACTCGCTTTTTTGGGAGCTGGCCGCAAAAGCGCAGGATGGCTTCAGGCCCTGTTCTGGTTCCGGGGGGCAGGCTGAGCCTGTGGTTAATTCTTCTTCCTGATGGGAAAATAGAGTGACCTGTGCCTGTCCCGACACCAAGAGCTAGTCTCTCGTTGGTTCCCCGTCTTCCCGTTCATCCTCAGGACAAATTGCAACCTGTACGGAACAGGAGGTTAAAGGTGCTGATGCTCCAAGTAGGGAGATTGCTAGTAAAGCGGCTGGAATGGCGAACCCGGGCACAAGGAGATGAGAAATGAGGTGCGTTTTAGAAACCTTTCCCCATCACACGGTGTACCATCTTCTGGGTTTCTCATGCATGTTTTCGATGTAGGAAGATGCCCTTGAAGCTGGAGATTTGGGACCCATGCGATGGGTACCACGCAGTATTACTTTAAAGGGTCTGCGTTTGCTCACCCAACCTCACCAAACCTCTCAGCCCCAAGAGTGTCCACCCTTATGTCTCATCCAGCTGTGGGTCTAGATATGGTCAATCCAGGTTGCATCACAGCCCCTGAACTCATTGTGTAAGAATTTCTATCTCTTTCACTGTCGTTGTTTCATGGGTTTTTCAAAGTAATTTATTTTCATAATGGGGTTTAGCTGCTTTTCACGGCTGTGTTTATGCCGCTTTCCACCCACTTGACACACTAACAGAGAGATATCAATACATAGGCTTTAAGATTATTACTAGTCAGATATATTCTTGTGCTGTGAATAGGGCGTGTTGAGTCCAGTTCTCTGAGCAAGGAGTAGGTCTTGTCTATTACATATTGGGTTTATGGAACGGTATCTGAGCTAATTTGATACCCTTGTTTTATGTATCACCCCACCTCACCTTTCCCGTTAAGCAGCCATAGTGTGTTTTCTGCATGTGTGACTCTGTTCTGTTTTGTAATTCAGTTCAAGTGTAACGGTTTTTACATTCCCTCCATAAGTGATACCTTATGAGAAGTGTCCTTTTCTGTGTGACTTATTTCACTTAGAATCGTCGTACCTAAATCCACTCATCATGCTGCTACTAACATTATGACATTGATTTCATGGCTGAGTGATATTCCATTGTACATAAGGACCACAACTTCTTTATCCATTTTTCTCTTTCCTGGGATATTTAAGGTGGAATGAAGTGGAGGTCCTTGTCAACAGAGCAGCCCTCAACATTGGGGTGCTTGTGTCTTGCTGATTTTTAATTTTCCCAATTTATACCCCCATGAGTGGAAGTGCCCTATGCTCTCTAAGCTGTGTTTTTCAGATGTTTCAGGACACACCGTGCACTTCTCCAGAGTGGCTGTTGGCAATTTACATCCCGCCCATCAGTGTAGCAAGGCTCCCATTTCTCCATGGCCTGTCCTGCATTTCTGGTTTTGACACTATTTTCAGCATGGCCCTTTTGAGCGATGGGAAGCGAGACTTCTCTGTAGCGCTGATTTGCCTTTCCAGGTTGCTTGGTTGGCCAAAAAGGGCGTATGCGTTTTTTCCTGAATATATTCAGGAAAAAACGCATACGCCCTTTTTGGCCAAGGGCATCATTGTCAACGTTTTGCCGCTTTTCATGTGCTTTAAAGGCGATTCGTATCTACCTCCTGAAATCTGTTTCGTGCAATTCTGCCTTGATTTCAAATCCTCTTCTTTGCCTTCCCTCAATATATTTGTGGACGAGAGTTATCATTTATAACTCTGCAGGTTTGTGAATTGCAGTGCCCTGAACCTCCATTTTACAACTCGCTTTTTTGGGAGCTGGCCGCAAAAGCGCAGGATGGCTTCAGGCCCTGTTCTGGTTCCGGGGGGCAGGCTGAGCCTGTGGTTAATTCTTCTTCCTGATGGGAAAATAGAGTGACCTGTGCCTGTCCCAACACCAAGAGCTAGTCTCTCGTTGGTTCCCCGTCTTCCCGTTCATCCTCAGGACAAATTGCAACCTGTACAGAACAGGAGGTTAAAGGTGCTGATGCTCCAAGTAGGGAGATTGCTAGTAAAGCGGCTGGAATGGCGAACCCGGGCACAAGGAGATGAGAAATGAGGTGCGTTTTAGAAACCTTTCCCCATCACACGGTGTACCATCTTCTGGGTTTCTCATGCATGTTTTCGATGTAGGAAGATGCCCTTGAAGCTGGAGATTTGGGACCCATGCGATGGGTACCACGCAGTATTACTTTAAAGGGTCTGCGTTTGCTCACCCAACCTCACCAAACCTCTCAGCCCCAAGAGTGTCCACCCTTATGTCTCATCCAGCTGTGGGTCTAGATATGGTCAATCCAGGTTGCATCACAGCCCCTGAACTCATTGTGTAAGAATTTCTATCTCTTTCACTGTCGTTGTTTCATGGGTTTTTCAAAGTAATTTATTTTCATAATGGGGTTTAGCTGCTTTTCACGGCTGTGTTTATGCCGCTTTCCACCCACTTGACACACTAACAGAGAGATATCAATACATAGGCTTTAAGATTATTACTAGTCAGATATATTCTTGTGCTGTGAATAGGGCGTGTTGAGTCCAGTTCTCTGAGCAAGGAGTAGGTCTTGTCTATTACATATTGGGTTTATGGAACGGTATCTGAGCTAATTTGAAACCCATGTTTTATGTATCACCCCACCTCACCTTTCCCGTTAAGCAGCCATAGTGTGTTTTCTGCATGTGTGACTCTGTTCTGTTTTGTAATTCAGTTCAAGTGTAACGGTTTTTACATTCCCTCCATAAGTGATACCTTATGAGAAGTGTCCTTTTCTGTGTGACTTATTTCACTTAGAATCGTCGTACCTAAATCCACTCATCATGCTGCTACTAACATTATGACATTGATTTCATGGCTGAGTGATATTCCATTGTACATAAGGACCACAACTTCTTTATCCATTTTTCTCTTTCCTGGGATATTTAAGGTGGAATGAAGTGGAGGTCCTTGTCAACAGAGCAGCCCTCAACATTGGGGTGCTTGTGTCTTGCTGATTTTTAATTTTCCCAATTTATACCCCCATGAGTGGAAGTGCCCTATGCTCTCTAAGCTGTGTTTTTCAGATGTTTCAGGACACACCGTGCACTTCTCCAGAGTGGCTGTTGGCAATTTACATCCCGCCCATCAGTGTAGCAAGGCTCCCATTTCTCCATGGCCTGTCCTGCATTTCTGGTTTTGACACTATTTTCAGCATGGCCCTTTTGAGCGATGGGAAGCGAGACTTCTCTGTAGCGCTGATTTGCCTTTCCAGGTTGCTTGGTTGGCCAAAAAGGGCGTATGCGTTTTTTCCTGAATATATTCAGGAAAAAACGCATACGCCCTTTTTGGCCAAGGGCATCATTGTCAACGTTTTGCCGCTTTTCATGTGCTTTAAAGGCGATTCGTATCTACCTCCTGAAACCTGTTTCGTGCAATTCTGCCTTGATTTCAAATCCTCTTCTTTGCCTTCCCTCAATATATTTGTGGACGAGAGTTATCATTTATAACTCTGCAGGTTTGTGAATTGCAGTGCCCTGAACCTCCATTTTACAACTCGCTTTTTTGGGAGCTGGCCGCAAAAGCGCAGGATGGCTTCAGGCCCTGTTCTGGTTCCGGGGGGCAGGCTGAGCCTGTGGTTAATTCTTCTTCCTGATGGGAAAATAGAGTGACCTGTGCCTGTCCCAACACCAAGAGCTAGTCTCTCGTTGGTTCCCCGTCTTCCCGTTCATCCTCAGGACAAATTGCAACCTGTACAGAACAGGAGGTTAAAGGTGCTGATGCTCCAAGTAGGGAGATTGCTAGTAAAGCGGCTGGAATGGCGAACCCGGGCACAAGGAGATGAGAAATGAGGTGCGTTTTAGAAACCTTTCCCCATCACACGGTGTACCATCTTCTGGGTTTCTCATGCATGTTTTCGATGTAGGAAGATGCCCTTGAAGCTGGAGATTTGGGACCCATGCGATGGGTACCACGCAGTATTACTTTAAAGGGTCTGCGTTTGCTCACCCAACCTCACCAAACCTCTCAGCCCCAAGAGTGTCCACCCTTATGTCTCATCCAGCTGTGGGTCTAGATATGGTCAATCCAGGTTGCATCACAGCCCCTGAACTCATTGTGTAAGAATTTCTATCTCTTTCACTGTCGTTGTTTCATGGGTTTTTCAAAGTAATTTATTTTCATAATGGGGTTTAGCTGCTTTTCACGGCTGTGTTTATGCCGCTTTCCACCCACTTGACACACTAACAGAGAGATATCAATACATAGGCTTTAAGATTATTACTAGTCAGATATATTCTTGTGCGGTGAATAGGGCGTGTTGAGTCCAGTTCTCTGAGCAAGGAGTAGGTCTTGTCTACTACATATTGGGTTTATGGAACGGTATCTGAGCTAATTTGATACCCTTGTTTTATGTATCACCCCACCTCACCTTTCCCGTTAAGCAGCCATAGTGTGTATTCTGCATGTGTGACTCTGTTCTGTTTTGTAATTCAGTTCAAGTGTAACGGTTTTTACATTCCTTCTATCAGTGATACCTTATGAGAAGTGTCCTTTTCTGTGTGACTTATTTCACTTAGAATCGTCGTACCTAAATCCACTCATCATGCTGCTACTAACCTTATGACATTGATTTCATGGCTGAGTGATATTCCATTGTACATAAGGACCACAACTTCTTTATCCATTTTTCTCTTTCCTGGGATATTTAAGGTGGAATGAAGTGGAGGTCCTTGTCAACAGAGCAGCCCTCAACTTTGGGGTGCTTGTGTCTTGCTGATTTTTCATTTTCCCAATTTATACCCCCATGAGTGGAAGTGCCCTATGCTCTCTAAGCTGTGTTTTTCAGATGTTTCAGGACACACCGTGCACTTCTCCAGAGTGGCTGTTGGCAATTTACATCCCGCCCATCAGTGTAGCAAGGCTCCCATTTCTCCATGGCCTGTCCTGCATTTCTGGTTTTGACACTTTTTTCAGCATGGCCCTTTTGACCGATGGGAAGCGAGACTTCTCTGTAGCGCTGATTTGCCTTTCCAGGTTGCTTGGTTAGCCAAAAAGGGCGTATGCGTTTTTTCCTGAATATATTCAGGAAAAAACGCATACGCCCTTTTTGGCCAAGGGCATCATTGTCAACGTTTTGCCGCTTTTCATGTGCTTTAAAGGCGATTCGTATCTACCTCCTGAAATCTGTTTCGTGCAATTCTGCCTTGATTTCAAATCCTCTTCTTTGCCTTCCCTCAATATATTTGTGGACGAGAGTTATCATTTATAACTCTGCAGGTTTGTGAATTGCAGTGCCCTGAACCTCCATTTTACAACTCGCTTTTTTGGGAGCTGGTCGCAAAAGCGCAGGATGGCTTCAGGCCCTGTTCTGGTTCCGGGGGGCAGGCTGAGCCTGTGGTTAATTCTTCTTCCTGATGGGAAAATAGAGTGACCTGTGCCTGTCCCGACACCAAGAGCTAGTCTCTCGTTGGTTCCCCGTCTTCCCGTTCATCCTCAGGACAAATTGCAACCTGTACGGAACAGGAGGTTAAAGGTGCTGATGCTCCAAGTAGGGAGCTTGCTAGTAAAGTGGCTGGAATGGCGAACCCGGGCACAAGGAGATGAGAAATGAGGTGCGTTTTAGAAACCTTTCCCCATCACACGGTGTACCATCTTCTGGGTTTCTCATGCATGTTTTCGATGTAGGAAGATGCCCTTGAAGCTGGAGATTTGGGACCCATGGGATGGGTACCACGCAGTATTACTTTAAAGGGTCTGCGTTTGCTCACCCAACCTCACCAAACCTCTCAGCCCCAAGAGTGTCCACCCTTATGTCTCATCCAGCTGTGGGTCTAGATATTGTCAATCCAGGTTGCATCACAGCCCCTGAACTCATTGTGTAAGAATTTCTATCTCTTTCACTGTCATTGTTTCATTGGTTTTTCAAAGTAATTTATTTTCATAATGGGGTTTAGCTGCTTTTCACGGCTGTGTTTATGCCGCTTTCCACCCACTTGACACACTAACAGAGAGATATCAATACATAGGCTTTAAGATTATTACTAGTCAGATATATTCTTGTGCGGTGAATAGGGCGTGTTGAGTCCAGTTCTCTGAGCAAGGAGTAGGTCTTGTCTACTACATATTGGGTTTATGGAACGGTATCTGAGCTAATTTGATACCCTTGTTTTATGTATCACCCCACCTCACCTTTCCCGTTAAGCAGCCATAGTGTGTTTTCTGCATGTGTGACTCTGTTCTGTTTTGTAATTCAGTTCAAGTGTAACGGTTTTTACATTCCCTCTATCATTGATACCTTAGGAGAAGTGTCCTTTTCTGTGTGACTTATTTCACTTAGAATCGTCGTACCTAAATCCACTCATCATGCTGCTACTAACATTATGACATTGATTTCATGGCTGAGTGATATTGCATTGTACATAAGGACCACAACTTCTTTATCCATTTTTCTCTTTCCTGGGATATTTAAGGTGGAATGAAGTGGAGGTCCTTGTCAACAGAGCAGCCCTCAACTTTGGGGTGCTTGTGTCTTGCTGATATTTCATTTTCCCAATTTATACCCCCATGAGTGGAAGTGCCCTATGCTCTCTAAGCTGTGTTTTTCAGATGTTTCAGGACACACCGTACACTTCTCCAGAGTGGTGGTTGGCAATTTACATCCCGCCCATCAGAGTAGCAAGGCTCCCATTTCTCCATGGCCTGTCCTGCATTTCTGGTTTTGACACTTTTTTCAGCATGGCCCTTTTGACCGATGGGAAGCGAGACTTCTCTGTAGCGCTGATTTGCCTTTCCAGGTTGCTTGGTTGGCCAAAAAGGGCGTATGCGTTTTTTCCTGAATATATTCAGGAAAAAACGCATACGCCCTTTTTGGCCAAGGGCATCATTGTCAACGTTTTGCCGCTTTTCATGTGCTTTAAAGGCGATTCGTATCTACCTCCTGAAATCTGTTTCGTGCAATTCTGACTTGATTTCAAATCGTCTTCTTTGCCTTCCCTCAATATATTTGTGGACGAGAGTTATCATTTATAACTCTGCAGGTTTGTGAATTGCAGTGCCCTGAACCTCCATTTTACAACTCGCTTTTTTGGGAGCTGGCCGCAAAAGCGCAGGATGGCTTCAGGCCCTGTTCTGTTTCCGGGGGGCAGGCTGAGCCTGTGGTTAATTCTTCTTCCTGATGGGAAAATAGAGTGACCTGTGCCTGTCCCGACACCAAGAGCTAGTCTCTCGTTGGTTCCCCGTCTTCCCGTTCATCCTCAGGACAAATTGCAACCTGTACGGAACAGGAGGTTAAAGGTGCTGATGCTCCAAGTAGGGAGATTGCTAGTAAAGCGGCTGGAATGGCGAACCCGGGCACAAGGAGATGAGAAATGAGGTGCGTTTTAGAAACCTTTCCCCATCACACGGTGTACCATCTTCTGGGTTTCTCATGCATGTTTTCGATGTAGGAAGATGCCCTTGAAGCTGGAGATTTGGGACCCATGCGATGGGTACCACGCAGTATTACTTTAAAGGGTCTGCGTTTGCTCACCCAACCTCACCAAACCTCTCAGCCCCAAGAGTGTCCACCCTTATGTCTCATCCAGCTGTGGGTCTAGATATGGTCAATCCAGGTTGCATCACAGCCCCTGAACTCATTGTGTAAGAATTTCTATCTCTTTCACTGTCGTTGTTTCATGGGTTTTTCAAAGTAATTTATTTTCATAATGGGGTTTAGCTGCTTTTCACGGCTGTGTTTATGCCGCTTTCCACCCACTTGACACACTAACAGAGAGATATCAATACATAGGCTTTAAGATTATTACTAGTCAGATATATTCTTGTGCGGTGAATAGGGCGTGTTGAGTCCAGTTCTCTGAGCAAGGAGTAGGTCTTGTCTACTACATATTGGGTTTATGGAACGGTATCTGAGCTAATTTGATACCCTTGTTTTATGTATCACCCCACCTCACCTTTCCCGTTAAGCAGCCATAGTGTGTTTTCTGCATGTGTGACTCTGTTCTGTTTTGTAATTCAGTTCAAGTGTAACGGTTTTTACATTCCCTCTATCAGTGATACCTTATGAGAAGTGTCCTTTTCTGTGTTACTTATTTCACTTAGAATCGTCGTACCTAAATCCACTCATCATGCTGCTACTAACATTATGACATTGATTTAATGGCTGAGTGATATTCCATTGTACATAAGGACCACAACTTCTTTATCCATTTTTCTCTTTCCTGGGATATTTAAGGTGGAATGAAGTGGAGGTCCTTGTCAACAGAGCAGCCCTCAACTTTGGGGTGCTTGTGTCTTGCTGATTTTTCATTTTCCCAATTTATACCCCCATGAGTGGAAGTGCCCTATGCTCTCTAAGCTGTGTTTTTCAGATGTTTCAGGACACACCGTACACTTCTCCAGAGTGGCTGTTGGCAATTTACATCCCGCCCATCAGTGTAGCAAGGCTCCCATTTCTCCATGGCCTGTCCTGCATTTCTGGTTTTGACACTTTTTTCAGCATGGCCCTTTTGAGCGATGGGAAGCGAGACTTCTCTGTAGCGCTGATTTGCCTTTCCAGGTTGCTTGGTTGGCCAAAAAGGGCGTATGCGTTTTTTCCTGAATATATTCAGGAAAAAACGCATACGCCCTTTTTGGCCAAGGGCATCATTGTCAACGTTTTGCCGCTTTTCATGTGCTTTAAAGGCGATTCGTATCTACCTCCTGAAATCTGTTTCGTGCAATTCTGCCTTGATTTCAAATCCTCTTCTTTGCCTTCCCTCAATATATTTGTGGACGAGAGTTATCATTTATAACTCTGCAGGTTTGTGAATTGCAGTGCCCTGAACCTCCATTTTACACCTCGCTTTTTTGGGAGCTGGCCGCAAAAGCGCAGGATGGCTTCAGGCCCTGTTCTGGTTCCGGGGGGCAGGCTGAGCCTGTGGTTAATTCTTCTTCCTGATGGGAAAATAGAGTGACCTGTGCCTGTCCCGACACCAAGAGCTAGTCTCTCGTTGGTTCCCCGTCTTCCCGTTCATCCTCAGGACAAATTGCAACCTGTACGGAACAGGAGGTTAAAGGTGCTGATGCTCCAAGTAGGGAGATTGCTAGTAAAGCGGCTGGAATGGCGAACCCGGGCACAAGGAGATGAGAAATGAGGTGCGTTTTAGAAACCTTTCCCCATCACACGGTGTACCATCTTCTGGGTTTCTCATGCATGTTTTCGATGTAGGAAGATGCCCTTGAAGCTGGAGATTTGGGACCCATGCGATGGGTACCACGCAGTATTACTTTAAAGGGTCTGCGTTTGCTCACCCAACCTCACCAAACCTCTCAGCCCCAAGAGTGTCCACCCTTATGTCTCATCCAGCTGTGGGTCTAGATATGGTCAATCCAGGTTGCATCACAGCCCCTGAACTCATTGTGTAAGAATTTCTATCTCTTTCACTGTCGTTGTTTCATGGGTTTTTCAAAGTAATTTATTTTCATAATGGGGTTTAGCTGCTTTTCACGGCTGTGTTTATGCCGCTTTCCACCCACTTGACACACTAACAGAGAGATATCAATACATAGGCTTTAAGATTATTACTAGTCAGATATATTCTTGTGCGGTGAATAGGGCGTGTTGAGTCCAGTTCTCTGAGCAAGGAGTAGGTCTTGTCTACTACATATTGGGTTTATGGAACGGTATCTGAGCTAATTTGATACCCTTGTTTTATGTATCACCCCACCTCACCTTTCCCGTTAAGCAGCCATAGTGTGTTTTCTGCATGTGTGACTCTGTTCTGTTTTGTAATTCAGTTCAAGTGTAACGGTTTTTACATTCCCTCTATCAGTGATACCTTAGGAGAAGTGTCCTTTTCTGTGTGACTTATTTCACTTAGAATCGTCGTACCTAAATCCACTCATCATGCTGCTACTAACATTATGACATTGATTTCATGGCTGAGTGATATTCCATTGTACATAAGGACCACAACTTCTTTATCCATTTTTCTCTTTCCTGGGATATTTAAGGTGGAATGAAGTGGAGGTCCTTGTCAACAGAGCAGCCCTCAACTTTGGGGTGCTTGTGTCTTGCTGATTTTTCATTTTCCCAATTTATACCCCCATGAGTGGAAGTGCCCTATGCTCTCTAAGCTGTGTTTTTCAGATGTTTCAGGACACACCGTACACTTCTCCAGAGTGGCTGTTGGCAATTTACATCCCGCCCATCAGAGTAGCAAGGCTCCCATTTCTCCATGGCCTGTCCTGCATTTCTGGTTTTGACACATTTTTCACCATGGCCCTTTTGACCGATGGGAAGCGAGACTTCTCTGTAGCGCTGATTTGCCTTTCCAGGTTGCTTGGTTGGCCAAAAAGGGCGTATGCGTTTTTTCCTGAATATATTCAGGAAAAAACGCATACGCCCTTTTTGGCCAAGGGCATCATTGTCATCGTTTTGCCGCTTTTCATGTGCTTTAAAGGCGATTCGTATCTACCTCCTGAAATCTGTTTCGTGCAATTCTGCCTTGATTTCAAATCCTCTTCTTTGCCTTCCCTCAATATATTTGTGGACGAGAGTTATCATTTATAACTCTGCAGGTTTGTGAATTGCAGTGCCCTGAACCTCCATTTTACAACTCGCTTTTTTGGGAGCTGGCCGCAAAAGCGCAGGATGGCTTCAGGCCCTGTTCTGGTTCCGGGGGGCAGGCTGAGCCTGTGGTTAATTCTTCTTCCTGATGGGAAAATAGAGTGACCTGTGCCTGTCCCGACACCAAGAGCTAGTCTCTCGTTGGTTCCCCGTCTTCCCGTTCATCCTCAGGACAAATTGCAACCTGTACGGAACAGGAGGTTAAAGGTGCTGATGCTCCAAGTAGGGAGATTGCTAGTAAAGCGGCTGGAATGGCGAACCCGGGCACAAGGAGATGAGAAATGAGGTGCGTTTTAGAAACCTTTCCCCATCACACGGTGTACCATCTTCTGGGTTTCTCATGCATGTTTTCGATGTAGGAAGATGCCCTTGAAGCTGGAGATTTGGGACCCATGCGATGGGTACCACGCAGTATTACTTTAAAGGGTCTGCGTTTGCTCACCCAACCTCACCAAACCTCTCAGCCCCAAGAGTGTCCACCCTTATGTCTCATCCAGCTGTGGGTCTAGATATGGTCAATCCAGGTTGCATCACAGCCCCTGAACTCATTGTGTAACAATTTCTATCTCTTTCACTGTCATTGTTTCATGGGTTTTTCAAAGTAATTTATTTTCATAATGGGGTTTAGCTGCTTTTCACGGCTGTGTTTATGCCGCTTTCCACCCACTTGACACACTAACAGAGAGATATCAATACATAGGCTTTAAGATTATTACTAGTCAGATATATTCTTGTGCGGTGAATAGGGCGTGTTGAGTCCAGTTCTCTGAGCAAGGAGTAGGTCTTGTCTACTACATATTGGGTTTATGGAATGGTATCTGAGCTAATTTGATACCCTTGTTTTATGTATCACCCCACCTCACCTTTCCCGTTAAGCAGCCATAGTGTGTTTTCTGCATGTGTGACTCTGTTCTGTTTTGTAATTCAGTTCAAGTGTAACGGTTTTTACATTCCCTCTATCAGTGATACCTTATGAGAAGTGTCCTTTTCTGTGTGACTTATTTCACTTAGAATCGTCGTACCTAAATCCACTCATCATGCTGCTACTAACATTATGACATTGATTTCATGGCTGAGTGATATTCCATTGTACATAAGGACCACAACTTCTTTATCCATTTTTCTCTTTCCTGGGATATTTAAGGTGGAATGAAGTGGAGGTCCTTGTCAACAGAGCAGCCCTCAACTTTGGGGTGCTTGTGTCTTGCTGATTTTTCATTTTCCCAATTTATACCCCCATGAGTGGAAGTGCCCTATGCTCTCTAAGCTGTGTTTTTCAGATGTTTCAGGACACACCGTACACTTCTCCAGAGTGGCTGTTGGCAATTTACATCCCGCCCATCAGTGTAGCAAGGCTCCCATTTCTCCATGGCCTGTCCTGCATTTCTGGTTTTGACACTTTTTTCAGCATGGCCCTTTTGACCGATGGGAAGCGAGACTTCTCTGTAGCGCTGATTTGCCTTTCCAGGTTGCTTGGTTGGCCAAAAAGGGCGTATGCGTTTTTTCCTGAATATATTCAGGAAAAAACGCATACGCCCTTTTTGGCCAAGGGCCTCATTGTCAACGTTTTGCCGCTTTTCATGTGCTTTAAAGGCGATTCGTATCTACCTCCTGAAATCTGTTTCGTGCAATTCTGCCTTGATTTCAAATCCTCTTCTTTGCCTTCCCTCAATATATTTGTGGACGAGAGTTATCATTTATAACTCTGCAGGTTTGTGAATTGCAGTGCCCTGAACCTCCATTTTACACCTCGCTTTTTTGGGAGCTGGCCGCAAAAGCGCAGGATGGCTTCAGGCCCTGTTCTGGTTCCGGGGGGCAGGCTGAGCCTGTGGTTAATTCTTCTTCCTGATGGGAAAATAGAGTGACCTGTGCCTGTCCCGACACCAAGAGCTAGTCTCTCGTTGGTTCCCCGTCTTCCCGTTCATCCTCAGGACAAATTGCAACCTGTACGGAACAGGAGGTTAAAGGTGCTGATGCTCCAAGTAGGGAGATTGCTAGTAAAGCGGCTGGAATGGCGAACCCGGGCACAAGGAGATGAGAAATGAGGTGCGTTTTAGAAACCTTTCCCCATCACACGGTGTACCATCTTCTGGGTTTCTCATGCATGTTTTCGATGTAGGAAGATGCCCTTGAAGCTGGAGATTTGGGACCCATGCGATGGGTACCACGCAGTATTACTTTAAAGGGTCTGCGTTTGCTCACCCAACCTCACCAAACCTCTCAGCCCCAAGAGTGTCCACCCTTAGGTCTCATCCAGCTGTGGGTCTAGATATGGTCAATCCAGGTTGCATCACAGCCCCTGAACTCATTGTGTAAGAATTTCTGTCTCTTTCACTGTCGTTGTTTCATGGGTTTTTCAAAGTAATTTAATTTCATAATGGGGTTTAGCTGCTTTTCACGGCTGTGTTTATGCCGCTTTCCACCCACTTGACACACTAACAGAGAGATATCAATACATAGGCTTTAAGATTATTACTAGTCAGATATATTCTTGTGCGGTGAATAGGGCGTGTTGAGTCCAGTTCTCTGAGCAAGGAGTAGGTCTTGTCTACTACATATTGGGTTTATGGAACGGTATCTGAGCTAATTTGATACCCTTGTTTTATGTATCACCCCACCTCACCTTTCCCGTTAAGCAGCCATAGTGTGTATTCTGCATGTGTGACTCTGTTCTGTTTTGTAATTCAGTTCAAGTGTAACGGTTTTTACATTCCCTCTATCAGTGATACCTTATGAGAAGTGTCCTTTTCTGTGTGACTTATTTCACTTAGAATCGTCGTACCTAAATCCACTCATCATGCTGCTACTAACATTATGACACTGATTGCATGGCTGAGTGATATTCCATTGTACATAAGGACCACAACTTCTTTATCCATTTTTCTCTTTCCTGGGATATTTAAGGTGGAATGAAGTGGAGGTCCTTGTCAACAGAGCAGCCCTCAACTTTGGGGTGCTTGTGTCTTGCTGATTTTTCATTTTCCCAATTTATACCCCCATGAGTGGAAGTGCCCTATGCTCTCTAAGCTGTGTTTTTCAGACGTTTCAGGACACACCGTACAATTATCCAGAGTGGCTGTTGGCAATTTACATCCCACCCATCAGTGTAGCAAGGCTCCCATTTCTCCATGGCCTGTCCTGCATTTCTGGTTTTGACACTTTTTTCAGCATGGCCCTTTTGACCGATGGGAAGCGAGACTTCTCTGTAGCGCTGATTTGCCTTTCCAGGTTGCTTGGTTGGCCAAAAAGGGCGTATGCGTTTTTTCCTGAATATATTCAGGAAAAAACGCATACGCCCTTTTTGGCCAAGGGCCTCATTGTCAACGTTTTGCCGCTTTTCATGTGCTTTAAAGGCGATTCGTATCTACCTCCTGAAATCTGTTTCGTGCAATTCTGCCTTGATTTCAAATCCTCTTCTTTGCCTTCCCTCAATATATTTGTGGACGAGAGTTATCATTTATAACTCTGCAGGTTTGTGAATTGCAATGCCCTGAACCTCCATTTTACACCTCGCTTTTTTGGGAGCTGGCCGCAAAAGCGCAGGATGGCTTCAGGCCCTGTTCTGGTTCCGGGGGGCAGGCTGAGCCTGTGGTTAATTCTTCTTCCTGATGGGAAAATAGAGTGACCTGTGCCTGTCCCAACACCAAGAGCTAGTCTCTCGTTGGTTCCCCGTCTTCCCGTTCATCCTCAGGACAAATTGCAACCTGTACGGAACAGGAGGTTAAAGGTGCTGATGCTCCAAGTAGGGAGATTGCTAGTAAAGCGGCTGGAATGGCGAACCCGGGCACAAGGAGATGAGAAATGAGGTGCGTTTTAGAAACCTTTCCCCATCACACGGTGTACCATCTTCTGGGTTTCTCATGCATGTTTTCGATGTAGGAAGATGCCCTTGAAGCTGGAGATTTGGGACCCATGCGATGGGTACCACGCAGTATTACTTTAAAGGGTCTGCGTTTGCTCACCCAACCTCACCAAACCTCTCAGCCCCAAGAGTGTCCACCCTTATGTCTCATCCAGCTGTGGGTCTAGATATGGTCAATCCAGGTTGCATCACAGCCCCTGAACTCATTGTGTAAGAATTTCTGTCTCTTTCACTGTCGTTGTTTCATGGGTTTTTCAAAGTAATTTAATTTCATAATGGGGTTTAGCTGCTTTTCACGGCTGTGTTTATGCCGCTTTCCACCCACTTGACACACTAACAGAGAGATATCAATACATAGGCTTTAAGATTATTACTAGTCAGATATATTCTTGTGCGGTGAATAGGGCGTGTTGAGTCCAGTTCTCTGAGCAAGGAGTAGGTCTTGTCTATTACATATTGGGTTTATGGAACGGTATCTGAGCTAATTTGATACCCTTGTTTTATGTATCACCCCACCTCACCTTTCCCGTTAAGCAGCCATAGTGTGTTTTCTGCATGTGTGACTCTGTTCTGTTTTGTAATTCAGTTCAAGTGTAACGGTTTTTACATTCCCTCTATCAGTGATACCTTAGGAGAAGTGTCATTTTCTGTGTGACTTATTTCACTTAGAATCGTCGTACCTAAATCCACTCATCATGCTGCTACTAACATTATGACATTGATTTCATGGCTGAGTGATATTGCATTGTACATAAGGACCACAACTTCTTTATCCATTTTTCTCTTTCCTGGGATATTTAAGGTGGAATGAAGTGGAGGTCCTTGTCAACAGAGCAGCCCTCAACTTTGGGGTGCTTGTGTCTTGCTGATTTTTCATTTTCCCAATTTATACCCCCATGAGTGGAAGTGCCCTATGCTCTCTAAGCTGTGTTTTTCAGATGTTTCAGGACACACCGTACACTTCTCCAGAGTGGCTGTTGGCAATTTACATCCCGCCCATCAGAGTAGCAAGGCTCCCATTTCTCCATGGCCTGTCCTGCATTTCTGGTTTTGACACTTTTTTCAGCATGGCCCTTTTGACCGATGGGAAGCGAGACTTCTCTGTAGCGCTGATTTGCCTTTCCAGGTTGCTTGGTTGGCCAAAAAGGGCGTATGCGTTTTTTCCTGAATATATTCAGGAAAAAACGCATACGCCCTTTTTGGCCAAGGGCCTCATTGTCAACGTTTTGCCGCTTTTCATGTGCTTTAAAGGCGATTCGTATCTACCTCCTGAAATCTGTTTCGTGCAATTCTGCCTTGATTTCAAATCCTCTTCTTTGCCTTCCCTCAATATATTTGTGGACGAGAGTTATCGTTTATAACTCTGCAGGTTTGTGAATTGCAGTGCCCTGAACCTCCATTTTACACCTCGCTTTTTTGGGAGCTGGCCGCAAAAGCGCAGGATGGCTTCAGGCCCTGTTCTGGTTCCGGGGGGCAGGCTGAGCCTGTGGTTAATTCTTCTTCCTGATGGGAAAATAGAGTGACCTGTGCCTGTCCCGACACCAAGAGCTAGTCTCTCGTTGGTTCCCCGTCTTCCCGTTCATCCTCAGGACAAATTGCAACCTGTACGGAACAGGAGGTTAAAGGTGCTGATGCTCCAAGTAGGGAGATTGCTAGTAAAGCGGCTGGAATGGCGAACCCGGGCACAAGGAGATGAGAAATGAGGTGCGTTTTAGAAACCTTTCCCCATCACACGGTGTACCATCTTCTGGGTTTCTCATGCATGTTTTCGATGTAGGAAGATGCCCTTGAAGCTGGAGATTTGGGACCCATGCGATGGGTACCACGCAGTATTACTTTAAAGGGTCTGCGTTTGCTCACCCAACCTCACCAAACCTCTCAGCCCCAAGAGTGTCCACCCTTATGTCTCATCCAGCTGTGGGTCTAGATATGGTCAATCCAGGTTGCATCACAGCCCCTGAACTCATTGTGTAAGAATTTCTGTCTCTTTCACTGTCGTTGTTTCATGGGTTTTTCAAAGTAATTTAATTTCATAATGGGGTTTAGCTGCTTTTCACGGCTGTGTTTATGCCGCTTTCCACCCACTTGACACACTAACAGAGAGATATCAATACATAGGCTTTAAGATTATTACTAGTCAGATATATTCTTGTGCGGTGAATAGGGCGTGTTGAGTCCAGTTCTCTGAGCAAGGAGTAGGTCTTGTCTACTACATATTGGGTTTATGGAACGGTATCTGAGCTAATTTGATACCCTTGTTTTATGTATCACCCCACCTCACCTTTCCCGTTAAGCAGCCATAGTGTGTATTCTGCATGTGTGACTCTGTTCTGTTTTGTAATTCAGTTCAAGTGTAACGGTTTTTACATTCCCTCTATCAGTGATACCTTATGAGAAGTGTCCTTTTCTGTGTGACTTATTTCACTTAGAATCGTCGTACCTAAATCCACTCATCATGCTGCTACTAACATTATGACACTGATTGCATGGCTGAGTGATATTCCATTGTACATAAGGACCACAACTTCTTTATCCATTTTTCTCTTTCCTGGGATATTTAAGGTGGAATGAAGTGGAGGTCCTTGTCAAAAGAGCAGCCCTCAACTTTGGGGTGCTTGTGTCTTGCTGATTTTTAATTTTCCCAATTTATACCCCCATGAGTGGAAGTGCCCTATGCTCTCTAAGCTGTGTTTTTCAGACGTTTCAGGACACACCGTACACTTCTCCAGAGTGGCTGTTGGCAATTTACATCCCGCCCATCAGTGTAGCAAGGCTCCCATTTCTCCATGGCCTGTCCTGCATTTCTGGTTTTGACACTTTTTTCAGCATGGCCCTTTTGACCGATGGGAAGCGAGACTTCTCTGTAGCGCTGATTTGCCTTTCCAGGTTGCTTGGTTGGCCAAAAAGGGCGTATGCGTTTTTTCCTGAATATATTCAGGAAAAAACGCATACGCCCTTTTTGGCCAAGGGCATCATTGTCAACGTTTTGCCGCTTTTCATGTGCTTTAAAGGCGATTCGTATCTACCTCCTGAAATCTCTTTCGTGCAATTCTGCCTTGATTTCAAATCCTCTTCTTTGCCTTCCCTCAATATATTTGTGGACGAGAGTTATCATTTATAACTCTGCAGGTTTGTGAATTGCAGTGCCCTGAACCTCCATTTTACAACTCGCTTTTTTGGGAGCTGGCCGCAAAAGCGCAGGATGGCTTCAGGCCCTGTTCTGGTTCCGGGGGGCAGGCTGAGCCTGTGGTTAATTCTTCTTCCTGATGGGAAAATAGAGTGACCTGTGCCTGTCCCGACACCAAGAGCTAGTCTCTCGTTGGTTCCCCGTCTTCCCGTTCATCCTCAGGACAAATTGCAACCTGTACGGAACAGGAGGTTAAAGGTGCTGATGCTCCAAGTAGGGAGATTGCTAGTAAAGCGGCTGGAATGGCGAACCCGGGCACAAGGAGATGAGAAATGAGGTGCGTTTTAGAAACCTTTCCCCATCACACGGTGTACCATCTTCTGGGTTTCTCATGCATGTTTTCGATGTAGGAAGATGCCCTTGAAGCTGGAGATTTGGGACCCATGCGATGGGTACCACGCAGTATTCCTTTAAAGGGTCTGCGTTTGCTCACCCAACCTCACCAAACCTCTCAGCCCCAAGAGTGTCCACCCTTATGTCTCATCCAGCTGTGGGTCTAGATATGGTCAATCCAGGTTGCATCACAGCCCCTGAACTCATTGTGTAAGAATTTCTATCTCTTTCACTGTCGTTGTTTCATGGGTTTTTCAAAGTAATTTATTTTCATAATGGGGTTTAGCTGCTTTTCACGGCTGTGTTTATGCCGCTTTCCACCCACTTGACACACTAACAGAGAGATATCAATACATAGGCTTTAAGGTTATTACTAGTCAGATATATTCTTGTGCGGTGAATAGGGCGTGTTGAGTCCAGTTCTCTGAGCAAGGAGTAGGTCTTGTCTACTACATATTGGGTTTATGGAAAGGTATCTGAGCTAATTTGATACCCTTGTTTTATGTATCACCCCACCTCACCTTTCCCGTTAAGCAGCCATAGTGTGTTTTCTGCATGTGTGACTCTGTTCTGTTTTGTAATTCAGTTCAAGTGTAACGGTTTTTACATTCCCTCTATCAGTGATACCTTATGAGAAGTGTCCTTTTCTGTGTGACTTATTTCACTTAGAATCGTCGTACCTAAATCCACTCATCATGCTGCTACTAACCTTATGACATTGATTTCATGGCTGAGTGATATTCCATTGTACATAAGGACCACAACTTCTTTATCCATTTTTCTCTTTCCTTGGATATTTAAGGTGGAATGAAGTGGAGGTCCTTGTCAACAGAGCAGCCCTCAACTTTGGGGTGCTTGTGTCTTGCTGATTTTTCATTTTCCCAATTTATACCCCCATGAGTGGAAGTGCCCTATGCTCTCTAAGCTGTGTTTTTCAGATGTTTCAGGACACACCGTACACTTCTCCAGAGTGGCTGTTGGCAATTTACATCCCGCCCATCAGTGTAGCAAGGCTCCCATTTCTCCATGGCCTGTCCTGCATTTCTGGTTTTGACACTTTTTTCAGCATGGCCCTTTTGACCGATGGGAAGCGAGACTTCTCTGTAGCGCTGATTTGCCTTTCCAGGTTGCTTGGTTGGCCAAAAAGGGCGTATGCGTTTTTTCCTGAATATATTCAGGAAAAAACGCATACGCCCTTTTTGGCCAAGGGCCTCATTGTCAACGTTTTGCCGCTTTTCATGTGCTTTAAAGGCGATTCGTATCTACCTCCTGAAATCTGTTTCGTGCAATTCTGACTTGATTTCAAATCCTCTTCTTTGCCTTCCCTCAATATATTTGTGGACGAGAGTTATCATTTATAACTCTGCAGGTTTGTGAATTGCAGTGCCCTGAACCTCCATTTTACAACTCGCTTTTTTGGGAGCTGGCCGCAAAAGCGCAGGATGGCTTCAGGCCCTGTTCTGGTTCCGGGGGGCAGGCTGAGCCTGTGGTTAATTCTTCTTTCTGATGGGAAAATAGAGTGACCTGTGCCTGTCCCGACACCAAGAGCTAGTCTCTCGTTGGTTCCCCGTCTTCCCGTTCATCCTCAGGACAAATTGCAACCTGTACGGAACAGGAGGTTAAAGGTGCTGATGCTCCAAGTAGGGAGATTGCTAGTAAAGTGGCTGGAATGGCGAACCCGGGCACAAGGAGATGAGAAATGAGGTGCGTTTTAGAAACCTTTCCCCATCACACGGTGTACCATCTTCTGGGTTTCTCATGCATGTTTTCGATGTAGGAAGATGCCCTTGAAGCTGGAGATTTGGGACCCATGCGATGGGTACCACGCAGTATTACTTTAAAGGGTCTGCGTTTGCTCACCCAACCTCACCAAACCTCTCAGCCCCAAGAGTGTCCACCCTTATGTCTCATCCAGCTGTGGGTCTAGATATGGTCAATCCAGGTTGCATCACAGCCCCTGAACTCATTGTGTAAGAATTTCTATCTCTTTCACTGTCGTTGTTTCATGGGTTTTTCAAAGTAATTTATTTTCATAATGGGGTTTAGCTGCTTTTCACGGCTGTGTTTATGCCGCTTTCCACCCACTTGACACACTAACAGAGAGATATCAATACATAGGCTTTAAGATTATTACTAGTCAGATATATTCTTGTGCGGTGAATAGGGCGTGTTGAGTCCAGTTCTCTGAGCAAGGAGTAGGTCTTGTCTACTACATATTGGGTTTATGGAACGGTATCTGAGCTAATTTGATACCCTTGTTTTATGTATCACCCCACCTCACCTTTCCCGTTAAGCAGCCATAGTGTGTTTTCTGCATGTGTGACTCTGTTCTGTTTTGTAATTCAGTTCAAGTGTAACGGTTTTTACATTCCCTCTATCAGTGATACCTTATGAGAAGTGTCCTTTTCTGTGTGACTTATTTCACTTAGAATCGTCATACCTAAATCCACTCATCATGCTGCTACTAACATTATGACATTGATTTCATGGCTGAGTGATATTCCATTGTACATAAGGACCACAACTTCTTTATCCATTTTTCTCTTTCCTTGGATATTTAAGGTGGAATGAAGTGGAGGTCCTTGTCAACAGAGCAGCCCTCAACTTTGGGGTGCTTGTGTCTTGCTGATTTTTCATTTTCCCAATTTATACCCCCATGAGTGGAAGTGCCCTATGCTCTCTAAGCTGTGTTTTTCAGATGTTTCAGGACACACCGTACACTTCTCCAGAGTGGCTGTTGGCAATTTACATCCCGCCCATCAGTGTAGCAAGGCTCCCATTTCTCCATGGCCTGTCCTGCATTTCTGGTTTTGAAACTTTTTTCAGCATGGCCCTTTTGACCGATGGGAAGCGAGACTTCGCTGTAGCGCTGATTTGCCTTTCCAGGTTGCTTGGTTGGCCAAAAAGGGCGTATGCGTTTTTTCCTGAATATATTCAGGAAAAAACGCATACGCCCTTTTTGGCCAAGGGCCTCATTGTCAACGTTTTGCCGCTTTTCATGTGCTTTAAAGGCGATTCGTATCTACCTCCTGAAATCTGTTTCGTGCAATTCTGCCTTGATTTCAAATCCTCTTCTTGGCCTTCCCTCAATATATTTGTGGACGAGAGTTATCATTTATAACTCTGCAGGTTTGTGAATTGCAGTGCCCTGAACCTCCATTTTACAACTCGCTTTTTTGGGAGCTGGCCGCAAAAGCGCAGGATGGCTTCAGGCCCTGTTCTGGTTCCGGGGGGCAGGCTGAGCCTGTGGTTAATTCTTCTTCCTGATGGGAAAATAGAGTGACCTGTGCCTGTCCCGACACCAAGAGCTAGTCTCTCGTTGGTTCCCCGTCTTCCCGTTCATCCTCAGGACAAATTGCAACCTGTACAGAACAGGAGGTTAAAGGTGCTGATGCTCCAAGTAGGGAGATTGCTAGTAAAGTGGCTGGAATGGCGAACCCGGGCACAAGGAGATGAGAAATGAGGTGCGTTTTAGAAACCTTTCCCCATCACACGGTGTACCATCTTCTGGGTTTCTCATGCATGTTTTCGATGTAGGAAGATGCCCTTGAAGCTGGAGATTTGGGACCCATGCGATGGGTACCACGCAGTATTACTTTAAAGGGTCTGCGTTTGCTCACCCAACCTCACCAAACCTCTCAGCCCCAAGAGTGTCCACCCTTATGTCTCATCCAGCTGTGGGTCTAGATATGGTCAATCCAGGTTGCATCACAGCCCCTGAACTCATTGTGTAAGAATTTCTATCTCTTTCACTGTCGTTGTTTCATGGGTTTTTCAAAGTAATTTATTTTCATAATGGGGTTTAGCTGCTTTTCACGGCTGTGTTTATGCCGCTTTCCACCCACTTGACACACTAACAGAGAGATATCAATACATAGGCTTTAAGATTATTACTAGTCAGATATATTCTTGTGCGGTGAATAGGGCGTGTTGAGTCCAGTTCTCTGAGCAAGGAGTAGGTCTTGTCTACTACATATTGGGTTTATGGAACGGTATCTGAGCTAATTTGATACCCTTGTTTTATGTATCACCCCACCTCACCTTTCCCGTTAAGCAGCCATAGTGTGTTTTCTGCATGTGTGACTCTGTTCTGTTTTGTAATTCAGTTCAAGTGTAACGGTTTTTACATTCCCTCTATCAGTGATACCTTATGAGAAGTGTCCTTTTCTGTGTGACTTATTTCACTTAGAATCGTCGTACCTAAATCCACTCATCATGCTGCTACTAACATTATGACATTGATTTCATGGCTGAGTGATATTCCATTGTACATAAGGACCACAACTTCTTTATCCATTTTTCTCTTTCCTTGGATATTTAAGGTGGAATGAAGTGGAGGTCCTTGTCAACAGAGCAGCCCTCAACTTTGGGGTGCTTGTGTCTTGCTGATTTTTCATTTTCCCAATTTATACCCCCATGAGTGGAAGTGCCCTATGCTCTCTAAGCTGTGTTTTTCAGACGTTTCAGGACACACCGTACACTTCTCCAGAGTGGCTGTTGGCAATTTACATCCCACCCATCAGTGTAGCAAGGCTCCCATTTCTCCATGGCCTGTCCTGCATTTCTGGTTTTGACACTTTTTTCAGCATGGCCCTTTTGACCGATGGGAAGCGAGACTTCTCTGTAGCGCTGATTTGCCTTTCCAGGTTGCTTGGTTGGCCAAAAAGGGCGTATGCGTTATTTCCTGAATATATTCAGGAAAAAACGCATACGCCCTTTTTGGCCAAGGGCATCATTGTCAACGTTTTGCCGCTTTTCTTGTGCTTTAAAGGCGATTCGTATCTACCTCCTGAAATCTGTTTCGTGCAATTCTGCCTTGATTTCAAATCCTCTTCTTTGCCTTCCCTCAATATATTTGTGGACGAGAGTTATCATTTATAACTCTGCAGGTTTGTGAATTGCAGTGCCCTGAACCTCCATTTTACAACTCGCTTTTTTGGGAGCTGGCCGCAAAAGCGCAGGATGGCTTCAGGCCCTGTTCTGGTTCCGGGGGGCAGGCTGAGCCTGTGGTTAATTCTTCTTCCTGATGGGAAAATAGAGTGACCTGTGCCTGTCCCGACACCAAGAGCTAGTCTCTCGTTGGTTCCCCGTCTTCCCGTTCATCCTCAGGACAAATTGCAACCTGTACGGAACAGGAGGTTAAAGGTGCTGATGCTCCAAGTAGGGAGATTGCTAGTAAAGCGGCTGGAATGGCGAACCCGGGCACAAGGAGATGAGAAATGAGGTGCGTTTTAGAAACCTTTCCCCATCACACGGTGTACCATCTTCTGGGTTTCTCATGCATGTTTTCGATGTAGGAAGATGCCCTTGAAGCTGGAGATTTGGGACCCATGCGATGGGTACCACGCAGTATTACTTTAAAGGGTCTGCGTTTGCTCACCCAACCTCACCAAACCTCTCAGCCCCAAGAGTGTCCACCCTTATGTCTCATCCAGCTGTGGGTCTAGATATGGTCAATCCAGGTTGCATCACAGCCCCTGAACTCATTGTGTAAGAATTTCTATCTCTTTCACTGTCGTTGTTTCATGGGTTTTTCAAAGTAATTTATTTTCATAATGGGGTTTAGCTGCTTTTCACGGCTGTGTTTATGCCGCTTTCCACCCACTTGACACACTAACAGAGAGATATCAATACATAGGCTTTAAGATTATTACTAGTCAGATATATTCTTGTGCGGTGAATAGGGCGTGTTGAGTCCAGTTCTCTGAGCAAGGAGTAGGTCTTGTCTACTACATATTGGGTTTATGGAACGGTATCTGAGCTAATTTGATACCCTTGTTTTATGTATCACCCCACCTCACCTTTCCCGTTAAGCAGCCATAGTGTGTTTTCTGCATGTGTGACTCTGTTCTGTTTTGTAATTCAGTTCAAGTGTAACGGTTTTTACATTCCCTCTATCAGTGATACCTTATGAGAAGTGTCCTTTTCTGTGTGACTTATTTCACTTAGAATCGTCGTACCTAAATCCACTCATCATGCTGCTACTAACCTTATGACATTGATTTCATGGCTGAGTGATATTCCATTGTACATAAGGACCACAACTTCTTTATCCATTTTTCTCTTTCCTTGGATATTTAAGGTGGAATGAAGTGGAGGTCCTTGTCAACAGAGCAGCCCTCAACTTTGGGGTGCTTGTGTCTTGCTGATTTTTCATTTTCCCAATTTATACCCCCATGAGTGGAAGTGCCCTATGCTCTCTAAGCTGTGTTTTTCAGATGTTTCAGGACACACCGTACACTTCTCCAGAGTGGCTGTTGGCAATTTACATCCCGCCCATCAGTGTAGCAAGGCTCCCATTTCTCCATGGCCTGTCCTGCATTTCTGGTTTTGACACTTTTTTCAGCATGGCCCTTTTGACCGATGGGAAGCGAGACTTCTCTGTAGCGCTGATTTGCCTTTCCAGGTTGCTTGGTTGGCCAAAAAGGGCGTATGCGTTTTTTCCTGAATATATTCAGGAAAAAACGCATACGCCCTTTTTGGCCAAGGGCATCATTGTCAACGTTTTGCCGCTTTTCATGTGCTTTAAAGGCGATTCGTATCTACCTCCTGAAATCTGTTTCGTGCAATTCTGACTTGATTTCAAATCCTCTTCTTTGCCTTCCCTCAATATATTTGTGGACGAGAGTTATCATTTATAACTCTGCAGGTTTGTGAATTGCAGTGCCCTGAACCTCCATTTTACAACTCGCTTTTTTGGGAGCTGGCCGCAAAAGCGCAGGATGGCTTCAGGCCCTGTTCTGGTTCCGGGGGGCAGGCTGAGCCTGTGGTTAATTCTTCTTTCTGATGGGAAAATAGAGTGACCTGTGCCTGTCCCAACACCAAGAGCTAGTCTCTCGTTGGTTCCCCGTCTTCCCGTTCATCCTCAGGACAAATTGCAACCTGTACGGAACAGGAGGTTAAAGGTGCTGATGCTCCAAGTAGGGAGATTGCTAGTAAAGTGGCTGGAATGGCGAACCCGGGCACAAGGAGATGAGAAATGAGGTGCGTTTTAGAAACCTTTCCCCATCACACGGTGTACCATCTTCTGGGTTTCTCATGCATGTTTTCGATGTAGGAAGATGCCCTTGAAGCTGGAGATTTGGGACCCATGCGATGGGTACCACGCAGTATTACTTTAAAGGGTCTGCGTTTGCTCACCCAACCTCACCAAACCTCTCAGCCCCAAGAGTGTCCACCCTTATGTCTCATCCAGCTGTGGGTCTAGATATGGTCAATCCAGGTTGCATCACAGCCCCTGAACTCATTGTGTAAGAATTTCTATCTCTTTCACTGTCGTTGTTTCATGGGTTTTTCAAAGTAATTTATTTTCATAATGGGGTTTAGCTGCTTTTCACGGCTGTGTTTATGCCGCTTTCCACCCACTTGACACACTAACAGAGAGATATCAATACATAGGTTTTAAGATTATTACTAGTCACATATATTCTTGTGCTGTGAATAGGGCGTGTTGAGTCCAGTTCTCTGAGCAAGGAGTAGGTCTTGTCTATTACATATTGGGTTTATGGAACGGTATCTGAGCTAATTTGATACCCTTGTTTTATGTATCACCCCACCTCACCTTTCCCGTTAAGCAGCCATAGTGTGTTTTCGGCATGTGTGACTCTGTTCTGTTTTGTAATTCAGTTCAAGTGTAACGGTTTTTACATTCCCTCCATAAGTGATACCTTATGAGAAGTGTCCTTTTCTGTGTGACTTATTTCACTTAGAATCGTCGTACCTAAATCCACTCATCATGCTGCTACTAACATTATGACATTGATTTCATGGCTGAGTGATATTCCATTGTACATAAGGACCACAACTTCTTTATCCATTTTTCTCTTTCCTGGGATATTTAAGGTGGAATGAAGTGGAGGTCCTTGTCAACAGAGCAGCCCTCAACATTGGGGTGCTTGTGTCTTGCTGATTTTTCATTTTCCCAATTTATACCCCCATGAGTGGAAGTGCCCTATGCTCTCTAAGCTGTGTTTTTCAGATGTTTCAGGACACACCGTGCACTTCTCCAGAGTGGCTGTTGCCAATTTACATCCCGCCCATCAGTGTAGCAAGGCTCCCATTTCTCCATGGCCTCTCCTGCATTTCTGGTTTTGACACTTTTTTCAGCATGGCCCTTTTGACTGATGGGAAGCGAGACTTCTCTGTAGCGCTGATTTGCCTTTCCAGGTTGCTTGGTTGGCCAAAAAGGGCGTATGCGTTTTTTCCTGAATATATTCAGGAAAAAACGCATACGCCCTTTTTGGCCAAGGGCATCATTGTCAACGTTTTGCCGCTTTTCATGTGCTTTAAAGGCGATTCGTATCTACCTCCTGAAATCTGTTTCGTGCAATTCTGCCTTGATTTCAAATCCTCTTCTTTGCCTTCCCTCAATATATTTGTGGACGAGAGTTATCATTTATAACTCTGCAGGTTTGTGAATTGCAGTGCCCTGAACCTCCATTTTACAACTCGCTTTTTTGGGAGCTGGCCGCAAAAGCGCAGGATGGCTTCAGGCCCTGTTCTGGTTCCGGGGGGCAGGCTGAGCCTGTGGTTAATTCTTCTTCCTGATGGGAAAATAGAGTGACCTGTGCCTGTCCCAACACCAAGAGCTAGTCTCTCGTTGGTTCCCCGTCTTCCCGTTCATCCTCAGGACAAATTGCAACCTGTACAGAACAGGAGGTTAAAGGTGCTGATGCTCCAAGTAGGGAGATTGCTAGTAAAGTGGCTGGAATGGCGAACCCGGGCACAAGGAGATGAGAAATGAGGTGCGTTTTAGAAACCTTTCCCCATCACACGGTGTACCATCTTCTGGGTTTCTCATGCATGTTTTCGATGTAGGAAGATGCCCTTGAAGCTGGAGATTTGGGACCCATGCGATGGGTACCACGCAGTATTACTTTAAAGGGTCTGCGTTTGCTCACCCAACCTCACCAAACCTCTCAGCCCCAAGAGTGTCCACCCTTATGTCTCATCCAGCTGTGGGTCTAGATATGGTCAATCCAGGTTGCATCACAGCCCCTGAACTCATTGTGTAAGAATTTCTATCTCTTTCACTGTCGTTGTTTCATGGGTTTTTCAAAGTAATTTATTTTCATAATGGGGTTTAGCTGCTTTTCACGGCTGTGTTTATGCCGCTTTCCACCCACTTGACACACTAACAGAGAGATATCAATACATAGGCTTTAAGATTATTACTAGTCAGATATATTCTTGTGCGGTGAATAGGGCGTGTTGAGTCCAGTTCTCTGAGCAAGGAGTAGGTCTTGTCTACTACATATTGGGTTTATGGAACGGTATCTGAGCTAATTTGATACCCTTGTTTTATGTATCACCCCACCTCACCTTTCCCGTTAAGCAGCCATAGTGTGTTTTCTGCATGTGTGACTCTGTTCTGTTTTGTAATTCAGTTCAAGTGTAACGGTTTTTACATTCCCTCTATCAGTGATACCTTAGGAGAAGTGTCCTTTTCTGTGTGACTTATTTCACTTAGAATCGTCGTACCTAAATCCACTCATCATGCTGCTACTAACCTTATGACATTGATTTCATGGCTGAGTGATATTCCATTGTACATAAGGACCACAACTTCTTTATCCATTTTTCTCTTTCCTGGGATATTTAAGGTGGAATGAAGTGGAGGTCCTTGTCAACAGAGCAGCCCTCAACTTTGGGGTGCTTGTGTCTTGCTGATTTTTCATTTTCCCAATTTATACCCCCATGAGTGGAAATGCCCTATGCTCTCTAAGCTGTGTTTTTCAGATGTTTCAGGACACACCGTGCACTTCTCCAGAGTGGCTGTTGGCAATTTACATCCCGCCCATCAGTGTAGCAAGGCTCCCATTTCTCCATGGCCTGTCCTGCATTTCTGGTTTTGACACTTTTTTCAGCATGGCCCTTTTGACCGATGGGAAGCGAGACTTCTCTGTAGCGCCGATTTGCCTTTCCAGGTTGCTTGGTTGGCCAAAAAGGGCGTATGCGTTTTTTCCTGAATATATTCAGGAAAAAACGCATACGCCCTTTTTGGCCAAGGGCATCATTGTCAACGTTTTGCCGCTTTTCATGTGCTTTAAAGGCGATTCGTATCTACCTCCTGAAATCTGTTTCGTGCAATTCTGACTTGATTTCAAATCCTCTTCTTTGCCTTCCCTCAATATATTTGTGGACGAGAGTTATCATTTATAACTCTGCAGGTTTGTGAATTGCAGTGCCCTGAACCTCCATTTTACAACTCGCTTTTTTGGGAGCTGGCCGCAAAAGCGCAGGATGGCTTCAGGCCCTGTTCTGGTTCCGGGGGGCAGGCTGAGCCTGTGGTTAATTCTTCTTTCTGATGGGAAAATAGAGTGACCTGTGCCTGTCCCAACACCAAGAGCTAGTCTCTCGTTGGTTCCCCGTCTTCCCGTTCATCCTCAGGACAAATTGCAACCTGTACGGAACAGGAGGTTAAAGGTGCTGATGCTCCAAGTAGGGAGATTGCTAGTAAAGTGGCTGGAATGGCGAACCCGGGCACAAGGAGATGAGAAATGAGGTGCGTTTTAGAAACCTTTCCCCATCACACCGTGTACCATCTTCTGGGTTTCTCATGCATGTTTTCGATGTAGGAAGATGCCCTTGAAGCTGGAGATTTGGGACCCATGCGATGGGTACCACGCAGTATTACTTTAAAGGGTCTGCGTTTGCTCACCCAACCTCACCAAACCTCTCAGCCCCAAGAGTGTCCACCCTTATGTCTCATCCAGCTGTGGGTCTAGATATGGTCAATCCAGGTTGCATCACAGCCCCTGAACTCATTGTGTAAGAATTTCTATCTCTTTCACTGTCGTTGTTTCATGGGTTTTTCAAAGTAATTTATTTTCATAATGGGGTTTAGCTGCTTTTCACGGCTGTGTTTATGCCGCTTTCCACCCACTTGACACACTAACAGAGAGATATCAATACATAGGTTTTAAGATTATTACTAGTCACATATATTCTTGTGCTGTGAATAGGGCGTGTTGAGTCCAGTTCTCTGAGCAAGGAGTAGGTCTTGTCTATTACATATTGGGTTTATGGAACGGTATCTGAGCTAATTTGATACCCTTGTTTTATGTATCACCCCACCTCACCTTTCCCGTTAAGCAGCCATAGTGTGTTTTCGGCATGTGTGACTCTGTTCTGTTTTGTAATTCAGTTCAAGTGTAACGGTTTTTACATTCCCTCCATAAGTGATACCTTATGAGAAGTGTCCTTTTCTGTGTGACTTATTTCACTTAGAATCGTCGTACCTAAATCCACTCATCATGCTGCTACTAACCTTATGACATTGATTTCATGGCTGAGTGATATTCCATTGTACATAAGGACCACAACTTCTTTATCCATTTTTCTCTTTCCTGGGATATTTAAGGTGGAATGAAGTGGAGGTCCTTGTCAACAGAGCAGCCCTCAACATTGGGGTGCTTGTGTCTTGCTGATTTTTCATTTTCCCAATTTATACCCCCATGAGTGGAAGTGCCCTATGCTCTCTAAGCTGTGTTTTTCAGATGTTTCAGGACACACCGTGCACTTCTCCAGAGTGGCTGTTGCCAATTTACATCCCGCCCATCAGTGTAGCAAGGCTCCCATTTCTCCATGGCCTGTCCTGCATTTCTGGTTTTGACACTTTTTTCAGCATGGCCCTTTTGACTGATGGGAAGCGAGACTTCTCTGTAGCGCTGATTTGCCTTTCCAGGTTGCTTGGTTGGCCAAAAAGGGCGTATGCGTTTTTTCCTGAATATATTCAGGAAAAAACGCATACGCCCTTTTTGGCCAAGGGCATCATTGTCAACGTTTTGCCGCTTTTCATGTGCTTTAAAGGCGATTCGTATCTACCTCCTGAAATCTGTTTCGTGCAATTCTGCCTTGATTTCAAATCCTCTTCTTTGCCTTCCCTCAATATATTTGTGGACGAGAGTTATCATTTATAACTCTGCAGGTTTGTGAATTGCAGTGCCCTGAACCTCCATTTTACAACTCGCTTTTTTGGGAGCTGGCCGCAAAAGCGCAGGATGGCTTCAGGCCCTGTTCTGGTTCCGGGGGGCAGGCTGAGCCTGTGGTTAATTCTTCTTCCTGATGGGAAAATAGAGTGACCTGTGCCTGTCCCAACACCAAGAGCTAGTCTCTCGTTGGTTCCCCGTCTTCCCGTTCATCCTCAGGACAAATTGCAACCTGTACAGAACAGGAGGTTAAAGGTGCTGATGCTCCAAGTAGGGAGATTGCTAGTAAAGTGGCTGGAATGGCGAACCCGGGCACAAGGAGATGAGAAATGAGGTGCGTTTTAGAAACCTTTCCCCATCACACGGTGTACCATCTTCTGGGTTTCTCATGCATGTTTTCGATGTAGGAAGATGCCCTTGAAGCTGGAGATTTGGGACCCATGCGATGGGTACCACGCAGTATTACTTTAAAGGGTCTGCGTTTGCTCACCCAACCTCACCAAACCTCTCAGCCCCAAGAGTGTCCACCCTTATGTCTCATCCAGCTGTGGGTCTAGATATGGTCAATCCAGGTTGCATCACAGCCCCTGAACTCATTGTGTAAGAATTTCTATCTCTTTCACTGTCGTTGTTTCATGGGTTTTTCAAAGTAATTTATTTTCATAATGGGGTTTAGCTGCTTTTCACGGCTGTGTTTATGCCGCTTTCCACCCACTTGACACACTAACAGAGAGATATCAATACATAGGCTTTAAGATTATTACTAGTCAGATATATTCTTGTGCGGTGAATAGGGCGTGTTGAGTCCAGTTCTCTGAGCAAGGAGTAGGTCTTGTCTACTACATATTGGGTTTATGGAACGGTATCTGAGCTAATTTGATACCCTTGTTTTATGTATCACCCCACCTCACCTTTCCCGTTAAGCAGCCATAGTGTGTTTTCTGCATGTGTGACTCTGTTCTGTTTTGTAATTCAGTTCAAGTGTAACGGTTTTTACATTCCCTCTATCAGTGATACCTTAGGAGAAGTGTCCTTTTCTGTGTGACTTATTTCACTTAGAATCGTCGTACCTAAATCCACTCATCATGCTGCTACTAACATTATGACATTGATTTCATGGCTGAGTGATATTCCATTGTACATAAGGACCACAACTTCTTTATCCATTTTTCTCTTTCCTTGGATATTTAAGGTGGAATGAAGTGGAGGTCCTTGTCAACAGAGCAGCCCTCAACTTTGGGGTGCTTGTGTCTTGCTGATTTTTCATTTTCCCAATTTATACCCCCATGAGTGGAAGTGCCCTATGCTCTCTAAGCTGTGTTTTTCAGATGTTTCAGGACACACCGTACACTTCTCCAGAGTGGCTGTTGGCAATTTATATCCCGCCCATCAGTGTAGCAAGGCTCCCATTTCTCCATGGCCTGTCCTGCATTTCTGGTTTTGACACTTTTTTCAGCATGGCCCTTTTGACCGATGGGAAGCGAGACTTCTCTGTAGCGCTGATTTGCCTTTCCAGGTTGCTTGGTTGGCCAAAAAGGGCGTATGCGTTTTTTCCTGAATATATTCAGGAAAAAACGCATACGCCCTTTTTGGCCAAGGGCATCATTGTCAACGTTTTGCCGCTTTTCATGTGCTTTAAAGGCGATTCGTATCTACCTCCTGAAATCTGTTTCGTGCAATTCTGCCTTGATTTCAAATCCTCTTCTTTGCCTTCCCTCAATATATTTGTGGACGAGAGTTATCATTTATAACTCTGCAGGTTTGTGAATTGCAGTGCCCTGAACCTCCATTTTACAACTCGCTTTTTTGGGAGCTGGCCGCAAAAGCTCAGGATGGCTTCAGGCCCTGTTCTGGTTCCGGGGGGCAGGCTGAGCCTGTGGTTAATTCTTCTTCCTGATGGGAAAATAGAGTGACCTGTGCCTGTCCCGACACCAAGAGCTAGTCTCTCGTTGGTTCCCCGTCTTCCCGTTCATCCTCAGGACAAATTGCAACCTGTACGGAACAGGAGGTTAAAGGTGCTGATGCTCCAAGTAGGGAGATTGCTAGTAAAGTGGCTGGAATGGCGAACCCGGGCACAAGGAGATGAGAAATGAGGTGCGTTTTAGAAACCTTTCCCCATCACACGGTGTACCATCTTCTGGGTTTCTCATGCATGTTTTCGATGTAGGAAGATGCCCTTGAAGCTGGAGATTTGGGACCCATGCGATGGGTACCACGCAGTATTACTTTAAAGGGTCTGCGTTTGCTCACCCAACCTCACCAAACCTCTCAGCCCCAAGAGTGTCCACCCTTATGTCTCATCCAGCTGTGGGTCTAGATATGGTCAATCCAGGTTGCATCACAGCCCCTGAACTCATTGTGTAAGAATTTCTATCTCTTTCACTGTCGTTGTTTCATGGGTTTTTCAAAGTAATTTATTTTCATAATGGGGTTTAGCTGCTTTTCACGGCTGTGTTTATGCCGCTTTCCACCCACTTGACACACTAACAGAGAGATATCAATACATAGGCTTTAAGATTATTACTAGTCAGATATATTCTTGTGCGGTGAATAGGGCGTGTTGAGTCCAGTTCTCTGAGCAAGGAGTAGGTCTTGTCTACTACATATTGGGTTTATGGAACGGTATCTGAGCTAATTTGATACCCTTGTTTTATGTATCACCCCACCTCACCTTTCCCGTTAAGCAGCCATAGTGTGTTTTCTGCATGTGTGACTCTGTTCTGTTTTGTAATTCAGTTCAAGTGTAACGGTTTTTACATTCCCTCTATCAGTGATACCTTAGGAGAAGTGTCCTTTTCTGTGTGACTTATTTCACTTAGAATCGTCGTACCTAAATCCACTCATCATGCTGCTACTAACCTTATGACATTGATTTCATGGCTGAGTGATATTCCATTGTACATAAGGACCACAACTTCTTTATCCATTTTTCTCTTTCCTGGGATATTTAAGGTGGAATGAAGTGGAGGTCCTTGTCAACAGAGCAGCCCTCAACTTTGGGGTGCTTGTGTCTTGCTGATTTTTCATTTTCCCAATTTATACCCCCATGAGTGGAAATGCCCTATGCTCTCTAAGCTGTGTTTTTCAGATGTTTCAGGACACACCGTGCACTTCTCCAGAGTGGCTGTTGGCAATTTACATCCCGCCCATCAGTGTAGCAAGGCTCCCATTTCTCCATGGCCTGTCCTGCATTTCTGGTTTTGACACTTTTTTCAGCATGGCCCTTTTGACCGATGGGAAGCGAGACTTCTCTGTAGCGCCGATTTGCCTTTCCAGGTTGCTTGGTTGGCCAAAAAGGGCGTATGCGTTTTTTCCTGAATATATTCAGGAAAAAACGCATACGCCCTTTTTGGCCAAGGGCATCATTGTCAACGTTTTGCCGCTTTTCATGTGCTTTAAGGGCGATTCGTATCTACCTCCTGAAATCTGTTTCGTGCAATTCTGCCTTGATTTCAAATCCTCTTCTTTGCCTTCCCTCAATATATTTGTGGACGAGAGTTATCATTTATAACTCTGCAGGTTTGTGAATTGCAGTGCCCTGAACCTCCATTTTACAACTCGCTTTTTTGGGAGCTGGCCGCAAAAGCGCAGGATGGCTTCAGGCCCTGTTCTGGTTCCGGGGGGCAGGCTGAGCCTGTGGTTAATTCTTCTTCCTAATGGGAAAATAGAGTGACCTGTGCCTGTCCCAACACCAAGAGCTAGTCTCTCGTTGGTTCCCCGTCTTCCCGTTCATCCTCAGGACAAATTGCAACCTGTACGGAACAGGAGGTTAAAGGTGCTGATGCTCCAAGTAGGGAGATTGCTAGTAAAGTGGCTGGAATGGCGAACCCGGGCACAAGGAGATGAGAAATGAGGTGCGTTTTAGAAACCTTTCCCCATCACACGGTGTACCATCTTCTGGGTTTCTCATGCATGTTTTCGATGTAGGAAGATGCCCTTGAAGCTGGAGATTTGGGACCCATGCGATGGGTACCACGCAGTATTACTTTAAAGGGTCTGCGTTTGCTCACCCAACCTCACCAAACCTCTCAGCCCCAAGAGTGTCCACCCTTATGTCTCATCCAGCTGTGGGTCTAGATATGGTCAATCCAGGTTGCATCACAGCCCCTGAACTCATTGTGTAAGAATTTCTATCTCTTTCACTGTCGTTGTTTCATGGGTTTTTCAAAGTAATTTATTTTCATAATGGGGTTTAGCTGCTTTTCACGGCTGTGTTTATGCCGCTTTCCACCCACTTGACACACTAACAGAGAGATATCAATACATAGGCTTTAAGATTATTACTAGTCAGATATATTCTTGTGCGGTGAATAGGGCGTGTTGAGTCCAGTTCTCTGAGCAAGGAGTAGGTCTTGTCTACTACATATTGGGTTTATGGAACGGTATCTGAGCTAATTTGATACCCTTGTTTTATGTATCACCCCACCTCACCTTTCCCGTTAAGCAGCCATAGTGTGTTTTCTGCATGTGTGACTCTGTTCTGTTTTGTAATTCAGTTCAAGTGTAACGGTTTTTACATTCCCTCTATCAGTGATACCTTAGGAGAAGTGTCCTTTTCTGTGTGACTTATTTCACTTAGAATCGTCGTACCTAAATCCACTCATCATGCTGCTACTAACATTATGACATTGATTTCATGGCTGAGTGATATTCCATTGTACATAAGGACCACAACTTCTTTATCCATTTTTCTCTTTCCTGGGATATTTAAGGTGGAATGAAGTGGAGGTCCTTGTCAACAGAGCAGCCCTCAACTTTGGGGTGCTTGTGTCTTGCTGATTTTTCATTTTCCCAATTTATACCCCCATGAGTGGAAGTGCCCTATGCTCTCTAAGCTGTGTTTTTCAGATGTTTCAGGACACACCGTACACTTCTCCAGAGTGGCTGTTGGCAATTTACATCCCGCCCATCAGTGTAGCAAGGCTCCCATTTCTCCATGGCCTGTCCTGCATTTCTGGTTTTGACACTTTTTTCAGCATGGCCCTTTTGACCGATGGGAAGCGAGACTTCTCTGTAGCGCTGATTTGCCTTTCCAGGTTGCTTGGTTGGCCAAAAAGGGCGTATGCGTTTTTTCCTGAATATATTCAGGAAAAAACGCATACGCCCTTTTTGGCCAAGGGCATCATTGTCAACGTTTTGCCGCTTTTCATGTGCTTTAAGGGCGATTCGTATCTACCTCCTGAAATCTGTTTCGTGCAATTCTGCCTTGATTTCAAATCCTCTTCTTTGCCTTCCCTCAATATATTTGTGGACGAGAGTTATCATTTATAACTCTGCAGGTTTGTGAATTGCAGTGCCCTGAACCTCCATTTTACAACTCGCTTTTTTGGGAGCTGGCCGCAAAAGCGCAGGATGGCTTCAGGCCCTGTTGTGGTTCCGGGGGGCAGGCTGAGCCTGTGGTTAATTCTTCTTCCTGATGGGAAAATAGAGTGACCTGTGCCTGTCCCAACACCAAGAGCTAGTCTCTCGTTGGTTCCCCGTCTTCCCGTTCATCCTCAGGACAAATTGCAACCTGTACGGAACAGGAGGTTAAAGGTGCTGATGCTCCAAGTAGGGAGATTGCTAGTAAAGTGGCTGGAATGGCGAACCCGGGCACAAGGAGATGAGAAATGAGGTGCGTTTTAGAAACCTTTCCCCATCACACGGTGTACCATCTTCTGGGTTTCTCATGCATGTTTTCGATGTAGGAAGATGCCCTTGAAGCTGGAGATTTGGGACCCATGCGATGGGTACCACGCAGTATTACTTTAAAGGGTCTGCGTTTGCTCACCCAACCTCACCAAACCTCTCAGCCCCAAGAGTGTCCACCCTTATGTCTCATCCAGCTGTGGGTCTAGATATGGTCAATCCAGGTTGCATCACAGCCCCTGAACTCATTGTGTAAGAATTTCTATCTCTTTCACTGTCGTTGTTTCATGGGTTTTTCAAAGTAATTTATTTTCATAATGGGGTTTAGCTGCTTTTCACGGCTGTGTTTATGCCGCTTTCCACCCACTTGACACACTAACAGAGAGATATCAATACATAGGCTTTAAGATTATTACTAGTCAGATATATTCTTGTGCGGTGAATAGGGCGTGTTGAGTCCAGTTCTCTGAGCAAGGAGTAGGTCTTGTCTACTACATATTGGGTTTATGGAACGGTATCTGAGCTAATTTGATACCCTTGTTTTATGTATCACCCCACCTCACCTTTCCCGTTAAGCAGCCATAGTGTGTTTTCTGCATGTGTGACTCTGTTCTGTTTTGTAATTCAGTTCAAGTGTAACGGTTTTTACATTCCCTCTATCAGTGATACCTTATGAGAAGTGTCCTTTTCTGTGTGACTTATTTCACTTAGAATCGTCGTACCTAAATCCACTCATCATGCTGCTACTAACCTTATGACATTGATTTCATGGCTGAGTGATATTCCATTGTACATAAGGACCACAACTTCTTTATCCATTTTTCTCTTTCCTGGGATATTTAAGGTGGAATGAAGTGGAGGTCCTTGTCAACAGAGCAGCCCTCAACTTTGGGGTGCTTGTGTCTTGCTGATTTTTCATTTTCCCAATTTATACCCCCATGAGTGGAAATGCCCTATGCTCTCTAAGCTGTGTTTTTCAGATGTTTCAGGACACACCGTGCACTTCTCCAGAGTGGCTGTTGGCAATTTACATCCCGCCCATCAGTGTAGCAAGGCTCCCATTTCTCCATGGCCTGTCCTGCATTTCTGGTTTTGACACTTTTTTCAGCATGGCCCTTTTGACCGATGGGAAGCGAGACTTCTCTGTAGCGCTGATTTGCCTTTCCAGGTTGCTTGGTTGGCCAAAAAGGGCGTATGCGTTTTTTCCTGAATATATTCAGGAAAAAACGCATACGCCCTTTTTGGCCAAGGGCATCATTGTCAACGTTTTGCCGCTTTTCATGTGCTTTAAGGGCGATTCGTATCTACCTCCTGAAATCTGTTTCGTGCAATTCTGCCTTGATTTCAAATCCTCTTCTTTGCCTTCCCTCAATATATTTGTGGACGAGAGTTATCATTTATAACTCTGCAGGTTTGTGAATTGCAGTGCCCTGAACCTCCATTTTACAACTCGCTTTTTTGGGAGCTGGCCGCAAAAGCGCAGGATGGCTTCAGGCCCTGTTGTGGTTCCGGGGGGCAGGCTGAGCCTGTGGTTAATTCTTCTTCCTGATGGGAAAATAGAGTGACCTGTGCCTGTCCCAACACCAAGAGCTAGTCTCTCGTTGGTTCCCCGTCTTCCCGTTCATCCTCAGGACAAATTGCAACCTGTACGGAACAGGAGGTTAAAGGTGCTGATGCTCCAAGTAGGGAGATTGCTAGTAAAGTGGCTGGAATGGCGAACCCGGGCACAAGGAGATGAGAAATGAGGTGCGTTTTAGAAACCTTTCCCCATCACACGGTGTACCATCTTCTGGGTTTCTCATGCATGTTTTCGATGTAGGAAGATGCCCTTGAAGCTGGAGATTTGGGACCCATGCGATGGGTACCACGCAGTATTACTTTAAAGGGTCTGCGTTTGCTCACCCAACCTCACCAAACCTCTCAGCCCCAAGAGTGTCCACCCTTATGTCTCATCCAGCTGTGGGTCTAGATATGGTCAATCCAGGTTGCATCACAGCCCCTGAACTCATTGTGTAAGAATTTCTATCTCTTTCACTGTCGTTGTTTCATGGGTTTTTCAAAGTAATTTATTTTCATAATGGGGTTTAGCTGCTTTTCACGGCTGTGTTTATGCCGCTTTCCACCCACTTGACACACTAACAGAGAGATATCAATACATAGGCTTTAAGATTATTACTAGTCAGATATATTCTTGTGCGGTGAATAGGGCGTGTTGAGTCCAGTTCTCTGAGCAAGGAGTAGGTCTTGTCTACTACATATTGGGTTTATGGAACGGTATCTGAGCTAATTTGATACCCTTGTTTTATGTATCACCCCACCTCACCTTTCCCGTTAAGCAGCCATAGTGTGTTTTCTGCATGTGTGACTCTGTTCTGTTTTGTAATTCAGTTCAAGTGTAACGGTTTTTACATTCCCTCTATCAGTGATACCTTAGGAGAAGTGTCCTTTTCTGTGTGACTTATTTCACTTAGAATCGTCGTACCTAAATCCACTCATCATGCTGCTACTAACATTATGACATTGATTTCATGGCTGAGTGATATTCCATTGTACATAAGGACCACAACTTCTTTATCCATTTTTCTCTTTCCTTGGATATTTAAGGTGGAATGAAGTGGAGGTCCTTGTCAACAGAGCAGCCCTCAACTTTGGGGTGCTTGTGTCTTGCTGATTTTTCATTTTCCCAATTTATACCCCCATGAGTGGAAGTGCCCTATGCTCTCTAAGCTGTGTTTTTCAGATGTTTCAGGACACACCGTACACTTCTCCAGAGTGGCTGTTGGCAATTTACATCCCGCCCATCAGTGTAGCAAGGCTCCCATTTCTCCATGGCCTGTCCTGCATTTCTGGTTTTGACACTTTTTTCAGCATGGCCCTTTTGACCGATGGGAAGCGAGACTTCTCTGTAGCGCTGATTTGCCTTTCCAGGTTGCTTGGTTGGCCAAAAAGGGCGTATGCGTTTTTTCCTGAATATATTCAGGAAAAAACGCATACGCCCTTTTTGGCCAAGGGCATCATTGTCAACGTTTTGCCGCTTTTCATGTGCTTTAAAGGCGATTCGTATCTACCTCCTGAAATCTGTTTCGTGCAATTCTGCCTTGATTTCAAATCCTCTTCTTTGCCTTCCCTCAATATATTTGTGGACGAGAGTTATCATTTATAACTCTGCAGGTTTGTGAATTGCAGTGCCCTGAACCTCCATTTTACAACTCGCTTTTTTGGGAGCTGGCCGCAAAAGCTCAGGATGGCTTCAGGCCCTGTTCTGGTTCCGGGGGGCAGGCTGAGCCTGTGGTTAATTCTTCTTCCTGATGGGAAAATAGAGTGACCTGTGCCTGTCCCGACACCAAGAGCTAGTCTCTCGTTGGTTCCCCGTCTTCCCGTTCATCCTCAGGACAAATTGCAACCTGTACGGAACAGGAGGTTAAAGGTGCTGATGCTCCAAGTAGGGAGATTGCTAGTAAAGTGGCTGGAATGGCGAACCCGGGCACAAGGAGATGAGAAATGAGGTGCGTTTTAGAAACCTTTCCCCATCACACGGTGTACCATCTTCTGGGTTTCTCATGCATGTTTTCGATGTAGGAAGATGCCCTTGAAGCTGGAGATTTGGGACCCATGCGATGGGTACCACGCAGTATTACTTTAAAGGGTCTGCGTTTGCTCACCCAACCTCACCAAACCTCTCAGCCCCAAGAGTGTCCACCCTTATGTCTCATCCAGCTGTGGGTCTAGATATGGTCAATCCAGGTTGCATCACAGCCCCTGAACTCATTGTGTAAGAATTTCTATCTCTTTCACTGTCGTTGTTTCATGGGTTTTTCAAAGTAATTTATTTTCATAATGGGGTTTAGCTGCTTTTCACGGCTGTGTTTATGCCGCTTTCCACCCACTTGACACACTAACAGAGAGATATCAATACATAGGCTTTAAGATTATTACTAGTCAGATATATTCTTGTGCGGTGAATAGGGCGTGTTGAGTCCAGTTCTCTGAGCAAGGAGTAGGTCTTGTCTACTACATATTGGGTTTATGGAACGGTATCTGAGCTAATTTGATACCCTTGTTTTATGTATCACCCCACCTCACCTTTCCCGTTAAGCAGCCATAGTGTGTTTTCTGCATGTGTGACTCTGTTCTGTTTTGTAATTCAGTTCAAGTGTAACGGTTTTTACATTCCCTCTATCAGTGATACCTTATGAGAAGTGTCCTTTTCTGTGTGACTTATTTCACTTAGAATCGTCGTACCTAAATCCACTCATCATGCTGCTACTAACCTTATGACATTGATTTCATGGCTGAGTGATATTCCATTGTACATAAGGACCACAACTTCTTTATCCATTTTTCTCTTTCCTGGGATATTTAAGGTGGAATGAAGTGGAGGTCCTTGTCAACAGAGCAGCCCTCAACTTTGGGGTGCTTGTGTCTTGCTGATTTTTCATTTTCCCAATTTATACCCCCATGAGTGGAAATGCCCTATGCTCTCTAAGCTGTGTTTTTCAGATGTTTCAGGACACACCGTGCACTTCTCCAGAGTGGCTGTTGGCAATTTACATCCCGCCCATCAGTGTAGCAAGGCTCCCATTTCTCCATGGCCTGTCCTGCATTTCTGGTTTTGACACTTTTTTCAGCATGGCCCTTTTGACCGATGGGAAGCGAGACTTCTCTGTAGCGCCGATTTGCCTTTCCAGGTTGCTTGGTTGGCCAAAAAGGGCGTATGCGTTTTTTCCTGAATATATTCAGGAAAAAACGCATACGCCCTTTTTGGCCAAGGGCATCATTGTCAACGTTTTGCCGCTTTTCATGTGCTTTAAGGGCGATTCGTATCTACCTCCTGAAATCTGTTTCGTGCAATTCTGCCTTGATTTCAAATCCTCTTCTTTGCCTTCCCTCAATATATTTGTGGACGAGAGTTATCATTTATAACTCTGCAGGTTTGTGAATTGCAGTGCCCTGAACCTCCATTTTACAACTCGCTTTTTTGGGAGCTGGCCGCAAAAGCGCAGGATGGCTTCAGGCCCTGTTCTGGTTCCGGGGGGCAGGCTGAGCCTGTGGTTAATTCTTCTTCCTAATGGGAAAATAGAGTGACCTGTGCCTGTCCCAACACCAAGAGCTAGTCTCTCGTTGGTTCCCCGTCTTCCCGTTCATCCTCAGGACAAATTGCAACCTGTACGGAACAGGAGGTTAAAGGTGCTGATGCTCCAAGTAGGGAGATTGCTAGTAAAGTGGCTGGAATGGCGAACCCGGGCACAAGGAGATGAGAAATGAGGTGCGTTTTAGAAACCTTTCCCCATCACACGGTGTACCATCTTCTGGGTTTCTCATGCATGTTTTCGATGTAGGAAGATGCCCTTGAAGCTGGAGATTTGGGACCCATGCGATGGGTACCACGCAGTATTACTTTAAAGGGTCTGCGTTTGCTCACCCAACCTCACCAAACCTCTCAGCCCCAAGAGTGTCCACCCTTATGTCTCATCCAGCTGTGGGTCTAGATATGGTCAATCCAGGTTGCATCACAGCCCCTGAACTCATTGTGTAAGAATTTCTATCTCTTTCACTGTCGTTGTTTCATGGGTTTTTCAAAGTAATTTATTTTCATAATGGGGTTTAGCTGCTTTTCACGGCTGTGTTTATGCCGCTTTCCACCCACTTGACACACTAACAGAGAGATATCAATACATAGGCTTTAAGATTATTACTAGTCAGATATATTCTTGTGCGGTGAATAGGGCGTGTTGAGTCCAGTTCTCTGAGCAAGGAGTAGGTCTTGTCTACTACATATTGGGTTTATGGAACGGTATCTGAGCTAATTTGATACCCTTGTTTTATGTATCACCCCACCTCACCTTTCCCGTTAAGCAGCCATAGTGTGTTTTCTGCATGTGTGACTCTGTTCTGTTTTGTAATTCAGTTCAAGTGTAACGGTTTTTACATTCCCTCTATCAGTGATACCTTAGGAGAAGTGTCCTTTTCTGTGTGACTTATTTCACTTAGAATCGTCGTACCTAAATCCACTCATCATGCTGCTACTAACATTATGACATTGATTTCATGGCTGAGTGATATTCCATTGTACATAAGGACCACAACTTCTTTATCCATTTTTCTCTTTCCTGGGATATTTAAGGTGGAATGAAGTGGAGGTCCTTGTCAACAGAGCAGCCCTCAACTTTGGGGTGCTTGTGTCTTGCTGATTTTTCATTTTCCCAATTTATACCCCCATGAGTGGAAGTGCCCTATGCTCTCTAAGCTGTGTTTTTCAGATGTTTCAGGACACACCGTACACTTCTCCAGAGTGGCTGTTGGCAATTTACATCCCGCCCATCAGTGTAGCAAGGCTCCCATTTCTCCATGGCCTGTCCTGCATTTCTGGTTTTGACACTTTTTTCAGCATGGCCCTTTTGACCGATGGGAAGCGAGACTTCTCTGTAGCGCTGATTTGCCTTTCCAGGTTGCTTGGTTGGCCAAAAAGGGCGTATGCGTTTTTTCCTGAATATATTCAGGAAAAAACGCATACGCCCTTTTTGGCCAAGGGCATCATTGTCAACGTTTTGCCGCTTTTCATGTGCTTTAAGGGCGATTCGTATCTACCTCCTGAAATCTGTTTCGTGCAATTCTGCCTTGATTTCAAATCCTCTTCTTTGCCTTCCCTCAATATATTTGTGGACGAGAGTTATCATTTATAACTCTGCAGGTTTGTGAATTGCAGTGCCCTGAACCTCCATTTTACAACTCGCTTTTTTGGGAGCTGGCCGCAAAAGCGCAGGATGGCTTCAGGCCCTGTTGTGGTTCCGGGGGGCAGGCTGAGCCTGTGGTTAATTCTTCTTCCTGATGGGAAAATAGAGTGACCTGTGCCTGTCCCAACACCAAGAGCTAGTCTCTCGTTGGTTCCCCGTCTTCCCGTTCGTCCTCAGGACAAATTGCAACCTGTACGGAACAGGAGGTTAAAGGTGCTGATGCTCCAAGTAGGGAGATTGCTAGTAAAGTGGCTGGAATGGCGAACCCGGGCACAAGGAGATGAGAAATGAGGTGCGTTTTAGAAACCTTTCCCCATCACACGGTGTACCATCTTCTGGGTTTCTCATGCATGTTTTCGATGTAGGAAGATGCCCTTGAAGCTGGAGATTTGGGACCCATGCGATGGGTACCACGCAGTATTACTTTAAAGGGTCTGCGTTTGCTCACCCAACCTCACCAAACCTCTCAGCCCCAAGAGTGTCCACCCTTATGTCTCATCCAGCTGTGGGTCTAGATATGGTCAATCCAGGTTGCATCACAGCCCCTGAACTCATTGTGTAAGAATTTCTATCTCTTTCACTGTCGTTGTTTCATGGGTTTTTCAAAGTAATTTATTTTCATAATGGGGTTTAGCTGCTTTTCACGGCTGTGTTTATGCCACTTTCCACCCACTTGACACACTAACAGAGAGATATCAATACATAGGCTTTAAGATTATTACTAGTCAGATATATTCTTGTGCGGTGAATAGGGCGTGTTGAGCCCAGTTCTCTGAGCAAGGAGTAGGTCTTGTCTACTACATATTGGGTTTATGGAACGGTATCTGAGCTAATTTGATACCCTTGTTTTATGTATCACCCCACCTCACCTTTCCCGTTAAGCAGCCATAGTGTGTTTTCTGCATGTGTGACTCTGTTCTGTTTTGTAATTCAGTTCAAGTGTAACGGTTTTTACATTCCCTCTATCAGTGATACCTTATGAGAAGTGTCCTTTTCTGTGTGACTTATTTCACTTAGAATCGTCGTACCTAAATCCACTCATCATGCTGCTACTAACATTATGACATTGATTTCATGGCTGAGTGATATTCCATTGTACATAAGGACCACAACTTCTTTATCCATTTTTCTCTTTCCTGGGATATTTAAGGTGGAATGAAGTGGAGGTCCTTGTCAACAGAGCAGCCCTCAACTTTGGGGTGCTTGTGTCTTGCTGATTTTTCATTTTCCCAATTTATACCCCCATGAGTGGAAGTGCCCTATGCTCTCTAAGCTGTGTTTTTCAGATGTTTCAGGACACACCGTACACTTCTCCAGAGTGGCTGTTGGCAATTTACATCCCGCCCATCAGTGTAGCAAGGCTCCCATTTCTCCATGGCCTGTCCTGCATTTCTGGTTTTGACACTTTTTTCAGCATGGCCCTTTTGACCGATGGGAAGCGAGACTTCTCTGTAGCGCTGATTTGCCTTTCCAGGTTGCTTGGTTGGCCAAAAAGGGCGTATGCGTTTTTTCCTGAATATATTCAGGAAAAAACGCATACGCCCTTTTTGGCCAAGGGCATCATTGTCAACGTTTTGCCGCTTTTCATGTGCTTTAAAGGCGATTCGTATCTACCTCCTGAAATCTGTTTCGTGCAATTCTGCCTTGATTTCAAATCCTCTTCTTTGCCTTCCCTCAATATATTTGTGGACGAGAGTTATCATTTATAACTCTGCAGGTTTGTGAATTGCAGTGCCCTGAACCTCCATTTTACAACTCGCTTTTTTGGGAGCTGGCCGCAAAAGCTCAGGATGGCTTCAGGCCCTGTTCTGGTTCCGGGGGGCAGGCTGAGCCTGTGGTTAATTCTTCTTCCTGATGGGAAAATAGAGTGACCTGTGCCTGTCCCGACACCAAGAGCTAGTCTCTCGTTGGTTCCCCGTCTTCCCGTTCATCCTCAGGACAAATTGCAACCTGTACGGAACAGGAGGTTAAAGGTGCTGATGCTCCAAGTAGGGAGATTGCTAGTAAAGTGGCTGGAATGGCGAACCCGGGCACAAGGAGATGAGAAATGAGGTGCGTTTTAGAAACCTTTCCCCATCACACGGTGTACCATCTTCTGGGTTTCTCATGCATGTTTTCGATGTAGGAAGATGCCCTTGAAGCTGGAGATTTGGGACCCATGCGATGGGTACCACGCAGTATTACTTTAAAGGGTCTGCGTTTGCTCACCCAACCTCACCAAACCTCTCAGCCCCAAGAGTGTCCACCCTTATGTCTCATCCAGCTGTGGGTCTAGATATGGTCAATCCAGGTTGCATCACAGCCCCTGAACTCATTGTGTAAGAATTTCTATCTCTTTCACTGTCGTTGTTTCATGGGTTTTTCAAAGTAATTTATTTTCATAATGGGGTTTAGCTGCTTTTCACGGCTGTGTTTATGCCGCTTTCCACCCACTTGACACACTAACAGAGAGATATCAATACATAGGCTTTAAGATTATTACTAGTCAGATATATTCTTGTGCGGTGAATAGGGCGTGTTGAGTCCAGTTCTCTGAGCAAGGAGTAGGTCTTGTCTACTACATATTGGGTTTATGGAACGGTATCTGAGCTAATTTGATACCCTTGTTTTATGTATCACCCCACCTCACCTTTCCCGTTAAGCAGCCATAGTGTGTTTTCTGCATGTGTGACTCTGTTCTGTTTTGTAATTCAGTTCAAGTGTAACGGTTTTTACATTCCCTCCATAAGTGATACCTTATGAGAAGTGTCCTTTTCTGTGTGACTTATTTCACTTAGAATCGTCGTACCTAAATCCACTCATCATGCTGCTACTAACATTATGACATTGATTTCATGGCTGAGTGATATTCCATTGTACATAAGGACCACAACTTCTTTATCCATTTTTCTCTTTCCTGGGATATTGAAGGTGGAATGAAGTGGAGGTCCTTGTCAACAGAGCAGCCCTCAACTTTGGGGTGCTTGTGTCTTGCTGATTTTTCATTTTCCCAATTTATACCCCCATGAGTGGAAGTGCCCTATGCTCTCTAAGCTGTGTTTTTCAGATGTTTCAGGACACACCGTACACTTCTCCAGAGTGGCTGTTGGCAATTTACATCCCGCCCATCAGTGTAGCAAGGCTCCCATTTCTCCATGGCCTGTCCTGCATTTCTGGTTTTGACACTTTTTTCAGCATGGCCCTTTTGACCGATGGGAAGCGAGACTTCTCTGTAGCGCCGATTTGCCTTTCCAGGTTGCTTGGTTGGCCAAAAAGGGCGTATGCGTTTTTTCCTGAATATATTCAGGAAAAAACGCATACGCCCTTTTTGGCCAAGGGCATCATTGTCAACGTTTTGCCGCTTTTCATGTGCTTTAAGGGCGATTCGTATCTACCTCCTGAAATCTGTTTCGTGCAATTCTGCCTTGATTTCAAATCCTCTTCTTTGCCTTCCCTCAATATATTTGTGGACGAGAGTTATCATTTATAACTCTGCAGGTTTGTGAATTGCAGTGCCCTGAACCTCCATTTTACAACTCGCTTTTTTGGGAGCTGGCCGCAAAAGCGCAGGATGGCTTCAGGCCCTGTTCTGGTTCCGGGGGGCAGGCTGAGCCTGTGGTTAATTCTTCTTCCTGATGGGAAAATAGAGTGACCTGTGCCTGTCCCAACACCAAGAGCTAGTCTCTCGTTGGTTCCCCGTCTTCCCGTTCATCCTCAGGACAAATTGCAACCTGTACGGAACAGGAGGTTAAAGGTGCTGATGCTCCAAGTAGGGAGATTGCTAGTAAAGTGGCTGGAATGGCGAACCCGGGCACAAGGAGATGAGAAATGAGGTGCGTTTTAGAAACCTTTCCCCATCACACGGTGTACCATCTTCTGGGTTTCTCATGCATGTTTTCGATGTAGGAAGATGCCCTTGAAGCTGGAGATTTGGGACCCATGCGATGGGTACCACGCAGTATTACTTTAAAGGGTCTGCGTTTGCTCACCCAACCTCACCAAACCTCTCAGCCCCAAGAGTGTCCACCCTTATGTCTCATCCAGCTGTGGGTCTAGATATGGTCAATCCAGGTTGCATCACAGCCCCTGAACTCATTGTGTAAGAATTTCTATCTCTTTCACTGTCGTTGTTTCATGGGTTTTTCAAAGTAATTTATTTTCATAATGGGGTTTAGCTGCTTTTCACGGCTGTGTTTATGCCGCTTTCCACCCACTTGACACACTAACAGAGAGATATCAATACATAGGCTTTAAGATTATTACTAGTCAGATATATTCTTGTGCGGTGAATAGGGCGTGTTGAGTCCAGTTCTCTGAGCAAGGAGTAGGTCTTGTCTACTACATATTGGGTTTATGGAACGGTATCTGAGCTAATTTGATACCCTTGTTTTATGTATCACCCCACCTCACCTTTCCCGTTAAGCAGCCATAGTGTGTTTTCTGCATGTGTGACTCTGTTCTGTTTTGTAATTCAGTTCAAGTGTAACGGTTTTTACATTCCCTCCATAAGTGATACCTTATGAGAAGTGTCCTTTTCTGTGTGACTTATTTCACTTAGAATCGTCGTACCTAAATCCACTCATCATGCTGCTACTAACATTATGACATTGATTTCATGGCTGAGTGATATTCCATTGTACATAAGGACCACAACTTCTTTATCCATTTTTCTCTTTCCTGGGATATTGAAGGTGGAATGAAGTGGAGGTCCTTGTCAACAGAGCAGCCCTCAACTTTGGGGTGCTTGTGTCTTGCTGATTTTTCATTTTCCCAATTTATACCCCCATGAGTGGAAGTGCCCTATGCTCTCTAAGCTGTGTTTTTCAGATGTTTCAGGACACACCGTACACTTCTCCAGAGTGGCTGTTGGCAATTTACATCCCGCCCATCAGTGTAGCAAGGCTCCCATTTCTCCATGGCCTGTCCTGCATTTCTGGTTTTGACACTTTTTTCAGCATGGCCCTTTTGACCGATGGGAAGCGAGACTTCTCTGTAGCGCCGATTTGCCTTTCCAGGTTGCTTGGTTGGCCAAAAAGGGCGTATGCGTTTTTTCCTGAATATATTCAGGAAAAAACGCATACGCCCTTTTTGGCCAAGGGCATCATTGTCAACGTTTTGCCGCTTTTCATGTGCTTTAAGGGCGATTCGTATCTACCTCCTGAAATCTGTTTCGTGCAATTCTGCCTTGATTTCAAATCCTCTTCTTTGCCTTCCCTCAATATATTTGTGGACGAGAGTTATCATTTATAACTCTGCAGGTTTGTGAATTGCAGTGCCCTGAACCTCCATTTTACAACTCGCTTTTTTGGGAGCTGGCCGCAAAAGCGCAGGATGGCTTCAGGCCCTGTTCTGGTTCCGGGGGGCAGGCTGAGCCTGTGGTTAATTCTTCTTCCTAATGGGAAAATAGAGTGACCTGTGCCTGTCCCAACACCAAGAGCTAGTCTCTCGTTGGTTCCCCGTCTTCCCGTTCATCCTCAGGACAAATTGCAACCTGTACGGAACAGGAGGTTAAAGGTGCTGATGCTCCAAGTAGGGAGATTGCTAGTAAAGTGGCTGGAATGGCGAACCCGGGCACAAGGAGATGAGAAATGAGGTGCGTTTTAGAAACCTTTCCCCATCACACGGTGTACCATCTTCTGGGTTTCTCATGCATGTTTTCGATGTAGGAAGATGCCCTTGAAGCTGGAGATTTGGGACCCATGCGATGGGTACCACGCAGTATTACTTTAAAGGGTCTGCGTTTGCTCACCCAACCTCACCAAACCTCTCAGCCCCAAGAGTGTCCACCCTTATGTCTCATCCAGCTGTGGGTCTAGATATGGTCAATCCAGGTTGCATCACAGCCCCTGAACTCATTGTGTAAGAATTTCTATCTCTTTCACTGTCGTTGTTTCATGGGTTTTTCAAAGTAATTTATTTTCATAATGGGGTTTAGCTGCTTTTCACGGCTGTGTTTATGCCGCTTTCCACCCACTTGACACACTAACAGAGAGATATCAATACATAGGCTTTAAGATTATTACTAGTCAGATATATTCTTGTGCGGTGAATAGGGCGTGTTGAGTCCAGTTCTCTGAGCAAGGAGTAGGTCTTGTCTACTACATATTGGGTTTATGGAACGGTATCTGAGCTAATTTGATACCCTTGTTTTATGTATCACCCCACCTCACCTTTCCCGTTAAGCAGCCATAGTGTGTTTTCTGCATGTGTGACTCTGTTCTGTTTTGTAATTCAGTTCAAGTGTAACGGTTTTTACATTCCCTCTATCAGTGATACCTTATGAGAAGTGTCCTTTTCTGTGTGACTTATTTCACTTAGAATCGTCGTACCTAAATCCACTCATCATGCTGCTACTAACATTATGACATTGATTTCATGGCTGAGTGATATTCCATTGTACATAAGGACCACAACTTCTTTATCCATTTTTCTCTTTCCTGGGATATTTAAGGTGGAATGAAGTGGAGGTCCTTGTCAACAGAGCAGCCCTCAACATTGGGGTGCTTGTGTCTTGCTGATTTTTCATTTTCCCAATTTATACCCCCATGAGTGGAAGTGCCCTATGCTCTCTAAGCTGTGTTTTTCAGATGTTTCAGGACACACCGTGCACTTCTCCCGAGTGGCTGTTGGCAATTTACATCCCGCCCATCAGTGTAGCAAGGCTCTCATTTCTCCATGGCCTGTCCTGCATTTCTGGTTTTGACACTTTTTTCAGCATGGCCCTTTTGACTGATGGGAAGCGAGACTTCTCTGTAGCGCTGATTTGCCTTTCCAGGTTGCTTGGTTGGCCAAAAAGGGCGTATGCGTTTTTTCCTGAATATATTCAGGAAAAAACGCATACGCCCTTTTTGGCCAAGGGCATCATTGTCAACGTTTTGCCGCTTTTCATGTGCTTTAAAGGCGATTCGTATCTACCTCCTGAAATCTGTTTCGTGCAATTCTGCCTTGAATTCAAATCCTCTTCTTTGCCTTCCCTCTATATATTTGTGGACGAGAGTTATCATTTATAACTCTGCAGGTTTGTGAATTGCAGTGCCCTGAACCTCCATTTTACAACTCGCTTTTTTGGGAGCTGGCCGCAAAAGCGCAGGATGGCTTCAGGCCCTGTTCTGGTTCCGGGGGGCAGGCTGAGCCTGTGGTTAATTCTTCTTCCTGATGGGAAAATAGAGTGACCTGTGCCTGTCCCAACACCAAGAGCTAGTCTCTCGTTGGTTCCCCGTCTTCCCGTTCATCCTCAGGACAAATTGCAACCTGTACAGAACAGGAGGTTAAAGGTGCTGATGCTCCAAGTAGGGAGATTGCTAGTAAAGCGGCTGGAATGGCGAACCCGGGCACAAGGAGATGAGAAATGAGGTGCGTTTTAGAAACCTTTCCCCATCACACGGTGTACCATCTTCTGGGTTTCTCATGCATGTTTTCGATGTAGGAAGATGCCCTTGAAGCTGGAGATTTGGGACCCATGCGATGGGTACCACGCAGTATTACTTTAAAGGGTCTGCGTTTGCTCACCCAACCTCACCAAACCTCTCAGCCCCAAGAGTGTCCACCCTTATGTCTCATCCAGCTGTGGGTCTAGATATGGTCAATCCAGGTTGCATCACAGCCCCTGAACTCATTGTGTAAGAATTTCTATCTCTTTCACTGTCGTTGTTTCATGGGTTTTTCAAAGTAATTTATTTTCATAATGGGGTTTAGCTGCTTTTCACGGCTGTGTTTATGCCGCTTTCCACCCACTTGACACACTAACAGAGAGATATCAATACATAGGCTTTAAGATTATTACTAGTCAGATATATTCTTGTGCGGTGAATAGGGCGTGTTGAGTCCAGTTCTCTGAGCAAGGAGTAGGTCTTGTCTACTACATATTGGGTTTATGGAACGGTATCTGAGCTAATTTGATACCCTTGTTTTATGTATCACCCCACCTCACCTTTCCCGTTAAGCAGCCATAGTGTGTTTTCTGCATGTGTGACTCTGTTCTGTTTTGTAATTCAGTTCAAGTGTAACGGTTTTTACATTCCCTCCATAAGTGATACCTTATGAGAAGTGTCCTTTTCTGTGTGACTTATTTCACTTAGAATCGTCGTACCTAAATCCACTCATCATGCTGCTACTAACATTATGACATTGATTTCATGGCTGAGTGATATTCCATTGTACATAAGGACCACAACTTCTTTATCCATTTTTCTCTTTCCTGGGATATTTAAGGTGGAATGAAGTGGAGGTCCTTGTCAACAGAGCAGCCCTCAACTTTGGGGTGCTTGTGTCTTGCTGATTTTTCATTTTCCCAATTTATACCCCCATGAGTGGAAGTGCCCTATGCTCTCTAAGCTGTGTTTTTCAGATGTTTCAGGACACACCGTACACTTCTCCAGAGTGGCTGTTGGCAATTTACATCCCGCCCATCAGTGTAGCAAGGCTCCCATTTCTCCATGGCCTGTCCTGCATTTCTGGTTTTGACACTTTTTTCAGCATGGCCCTTTTGACCGATGGGAAGCGAGACTTCTCTGTAGCGCCGATTTGCCTTTCCAGGTTGCTTGGTTGGCCAAAAAGGGCGTATGCGTTTTTTCCTGAATATATTCAGGAAAAAACGCATACGCCCTTTTTGGCCAAGGGCATCATTGTCAACGTTTTGCCGCTTTTCATGTGCTTTAAGGGCGATTCGTATCTACCTCCTGAAATCTGTTTCGTGCAATTCTGCCTTGATTTCAAATCCTCTTCTTTGCCTTCCCTCAATATATTTGTGGACGAGAGTTATCATTTATAACTCTGCAGGTTTGTGAATTGCAGTGCCCTGAACCTCCATTTTACAACTCGCTTTTTTGGGAGCTGGCCGCAAAAGCGCAGGATGGCTTCAGGCCCTGTTCTGGTTCCGGGGGGCAGGCTGAGCCTGTGGTTAATTCTTCTTCCTAATGGGAAAATAGAGTGACCTGTGCCTGTCCCAACACCAAGAGCTAGTCTCTCGTTGGTTCCCCGTCTTCCCGTTCATCCTCAGGACAAATTGCAACCTGTACGGAACAGGAGGTTAAAGGTGCTGATGCTCCAAGTAGGGAGATTGCTAGTAAAGTGGCTGGAATGGCGAACCCGGGCACAAGGAGATGAGAAATGAGGTGCGTTTTAGAAACCTTTCCCCATCACACGGTGTACCATCTTCTGGGTTTCTCATGCATGTTTTCGATGTAGGAAGATGCCCTTGAAGCTGGAGATTTGGGACCCATGCGATGGGTACCACGCAGTATTACTTTAAAGGGTCTGCGTTTGCTCACCCAACCTCACCAAACCTCTCAGCCCCAAGAGTGTCCACCCTTATGTCTCATCCAGCTGTGGGTCTAGATATGGTCAATCCAGGTTGCATCACAGCCCCTGAACTCATTGTGTAAGAATTTCTATCTCTTTCACTGTCGTTGTTTCATGGGTTTTTCAAAGTAATTTATTTTCATAATGGGGTTTAGCTGCTTTTCACGGCTGTGTTTATGCCGCTTTCCACCCACTTGACACACTAACAGAGAGATATCAATACATAGGCTTTAAGATTATTACTAGTCAGATATATTCTTGTGCGGTGAATAGGGCGTGTTGAGTCCAGTTCTCTGAGCAAGGAGTAGGTCTTGTCTACTACATATTGGGTTTATGGAACGGTATCTGAGCTAATTTGATACCCTTGTTTTATGTATCACCCCACCTCACCTTTCCCGTTAAGCAGCCATAGTGTGTTTTCTGCATGTGTGACTCTGTTCTGTTTTGTAATTCAGTTCAAGTGTAACGGTTTTTACATTCCCTCTATCAGTGATACCTTATGAGAAGTGTCCTTTTCTGTGTGACTTATTTCACTTAGAATCGTCGTACCTAAATCCACTCATCATGCTGCTACTAACATTATGACATTGATTTCATGGCTGAGTGATATTCCATTGTACATAAGGACCACAACTTCTTTATCCATTTTTCTCTTTCCTGGGATATTTAAGGTGGAATGAAGTGGAGGTCCTTGTCAACAGAGCAGCCCTCAACATTGGGGTGCTTGTGTCTTGCTGATTTTTCATTTTCCCAATTTATACCCCCATGAGTGGAAGTGCCCTATGCTCTCTAAGCTGTGTTTTTCAGATGTTTCAGGACACACCGTGCACTTCTCCCGAGTGGCTGTTGGCAATTTACATCCCGCCCATCAGTGTAGCAAGGCTCTCATTTCTCCATGGCCTGTCCTGCATTTCTGGTTTTGACACTTTTTTCAGCATGGCCCTTTTGACTGATGGGAAGCGAGACTTCTCTGTAGCGCTGATTTGCCTTTCCAGGTTGCTTGGTTGGCCAAAAAGGGCGTATGCGTTTTTTCCTGAATATATTCAGGAAAAAACGCATACGCCCTTTTTGGCCAAGGGCATCATTGTCAACGTTTTGCCGCTTTTCATGTGCTTTAAAGGCGATTCGTATCTACCTCCTGAAATCTGTTTCGTGCAATTCTGCCTTGAATTCAAATCCTCTTCTTTGCCTTCCCTCTATATATTTGTGGACGAGAGTTATCATTTATAACTCTGCAGGTTTGTGAATTGCAGTGCCCTGAACCTCCATTTTACAACTCGCTTTTTTGGGAGCTGGCCGCAAAAGCGCAGGATGGCTTCAGGCCCTGTTCTGGTTCCGGGGGGCAGGCTGAGCCTGTGGTTAATTCTTCTTCCTGATGGGAAAATAGAGTGACCTGTGCCTGTCCCAACACCAAGAGCTAGTCTCTCGTTGGTTCCCCGTCTTCCCGTTCATCCTCAGGACAAATTGCAACCTGTACAGAACAGGAGGTTAAAGGTGCTGATGCTCCAAGTAGGGAGATTGCTAGTAAAGTGGCTGGAATGGCGAACCCGGGCACAAGGAGATGAGAAATGAGGTGCGTTTTAGAAACCTTTCCCCATCACACGGTGTACCATCTTCTGGGTTTCTCATGCATGTTTTCGATGTAGGAAGATGCCCTTGAAGCTGGAGATTTGGGACCCATGCGATGGGTACCACGCAGTATTACTTTAAAGGGTCTGCGTTTGCTCACCCAACCTCACCAAACCTCTCAGCCCCAAGAGTGTCCACCCTTATGTCTCATCCAGCTGTGGGTCTAGATATGGTCAATCCAGGTTGCATCACAGCCCCTGAACTCATTGTGTAAGAATTTCTATCTCTTTCACTGTCGTTGTTTCATGGGTTTTTCAAAGTAATTTATTTTCATAATGGGGTTTAGCTGCTTTTCACGGCTGTGTTTATGCCGCTTTCCACCCACTTGACACACTAACAGAGAGATATCAATACATAGGCTTTAAGATTATTACTAGTCAGATATATTCTTGTGCGGTGAATAGGGCGTGTTGAGTCCAGTTCTCTGAGCAAGGAGTAGGTCTTGTCTACTACATATTGGGTTTATGGAACGGTATCTGAGCTAATTTGATACCCTTGTTTTATGTATCACCCCACCTCACCTTTCCCGTTAAGCAGCCATAGTGTGTTTTCTGCATGTGTGACTCTGTTCTGTTTTGTAATTCAGTTCAAGTGTAACGGTTTTTACATTCCCTCTATCAGTGATACCTTATGAGAAGTGTCCTTTTCTGTGTGACTTATTTCACTTAGAATCGTCGTACCTAAATCCACTCATCATGCTGCTACTAACCTTATGACATTGATTTCATGGCTGAGTGATATTCCATTGTACATAAGGACCACAACTTCTTTATCCATTTTTCTCTTTCCTGGGATATTTAAGGTGGAATGAAGTGGAGGTCCTTGTCAACAGAGCAGCCCTCAACTTTGGGGTGCTTGTGTCTTGCTGATTTTTCATTTTCCCAATTTATACCCCCATGAGTGGAAATGCCCTATGCTCTCTAAGCTGTGTTTTTCAGATGTTTCAGGACACACCGTGCACTTCTCCAGAGTGGCTGTTGGCAATTTACATCCCGCCCATCAGTGTAGCAAGGCTCCCATTTCTCCATGGCCTGTCCTGCATTTCTGGTTTTGACACTTTTTTCAGCATGGCCCTTTTGACCGATGGGAAGCGAGACTTCTCTGTAGCGCCGATTTGCCTTTCCAGGTTGCTTGGTTGGCCAAAAAGGGCGTATGCGTTTTTTCCTGAATATATTCAGGAAAAAACGCATACGCCCTTTTTGGCCAAGGGCATCATTGTCAACGTTTTGCCGCTTTTCATGTGCTTTAAGGGCGATTCGTATCTACCTCCTGAAATCTGTTTCGTGCAATTCTGCCTTGATTTCAAATCCTCTTCTTTGCCTTCCCTCAATATATTTGTGGACGAGAGTTATCATTTATAACTCTGCAGGTTTGTGAATTGCAGTGCCCTGAACCTCCATTTTACAACTCGCTTTTTTGGGAGCTGGCCGCAAAAGCGCAGGATGGCTTCAGGCCCTGTTCTGGTTCCGGGGGGCAGGCTGAGCCTGTGGTTAATTCTTCTTCCTAATGGGAAAATAGAGTGACCTGTGCCTGTCCCAACACCAAGAGCTAGTCTCTCGTTGGTTCCCCGTCTTCCCGTTCATCCTCAGGACAAATTGCAACCTGTACGGAACAGGAGGTTAAAGGTGCTGATGCTCCAAGTAGGGAGATTGCTAGTAAAGCGGCTGGAATGGCGAACCCGGGCACAAGGAGATGAGAAATGAGGTGCGTTTTAGAAACCTTTCCCCATCACACGGTGTACCATCTTCTGGGTTTCTCATGCATGTTTTCGATGTAGGAACATGCCCTTGAACCTGGAGATTTGGGACCCATGCGATGGGTACCACGCAGTATTACTTTAAAGGGTCTGCGTTTGCTCACCCAACCTCACCAAACCTCTCAGCCCCAAGAGTGTCCACCCTTATGTCTCATCCACCTGTGGGTCTAGATATGGTCAATCCAGGTTGCATCACAGCCCCTGAACTCATTGTGTAAGAATTTCTATCTCTTTCACTGTCGTTGTTTCATGGGTTTTTCAAAGTAATTTATTTTCATAATGGGGTTTAGCTGCTTTTCACGGCTGTGTTTATGCCGCTTTCCACCCACTTGACACACTAACAGAGAGATATCAATACATAGGCTTTAAGATTATTACTAGTCAGATATATTCTTGTGCGGTGAATAGGGCGTGTTGAGTCCAGTTCTCTGAGCAAGGAGTAGGTCTTGTCTACTACATATTGGGTTTATGGAACGGTATCTGAGCTAATTTGATACCCTTGTTTTATGTATCACCCCACCTCACCTTTCCCGTTAAGCAGCCATAGTGTGTTTTCTGCATGTGTGACTCTGTTCTGTTTTGTAATTCAGTTCAAGTGTAACGGTTTTTACATTCCCTCTATCAGTGATACCTTAGGAGAAGTGTCCTTTTCTGTGTGACTTATTTCACTTAGAATCGTCGTACCTAAATCCACTCATCATGCTGCTACTAACATTATGACATTGATTTCATGGCTGAGTGATATTCCATTGTACATAAGGACCACAACTTCTTTATCCATTTTTCTCTTTCCTGGGATATTTAAGGTGGAATGAAGTGGAGGTCCTTGTCAACAGAGCAGCCCTCAACTTTGGGGTGCTTGTGTCTTGCTGATTTTTCATTTTCCCAATTTATACCCCCATGAGTGGAAATGCCCTATGCTCTCTAAGCTGTGTTTTTCAGATGTTTCAGGACACACCGTGCACTTCTCCAGAGTGGCTGTTGGCAATTTACATCCCGCCCATCAGTGTAGCAAGGCTCCCATTTCTCCATGGCCTGTCCTGCATTTCTGGTTTTGACACTTTTTTCAGCATGGCCCTTTTGACCGATGGGAAGCGAGACTTCTCTGTAGCGCTGATTTGCCTTTCCAGGTTGCTTGGTTGGCCAAAAAGGGCGTATGCGTTTTTTCCTGAATATATTCTGGAAAAAACGCATACGCCCTTTTTGGCCAAGGGCATCATTGTCAACGTTTTGCCGCTTTTCATGTGCTTTAAGGGCGATTCGTATCTACCTCCTGAAATCTGTTTCGTTCAATTCTGCCTTGATTTCAAATCCTCTTCTTTGCCTTCCCTCAATATATTTGTGGACGAGAGTTATCATTTATAACTCTGCAGGTTTGTGAATTGCAGTGCCCTGAACCTCCATTTTACAACTCGCTTTTTTGGGAGCTGGCCACAAAAGTGCAGGATGGCTTCAGGCCCTGTTCTGGTTCCGGGGGGCAGGCTGAGCCTGTGGTTAATTCTTCTTCCTGATGGGAAAATAGAGTGACCTGTGCCTGTCCCAACACCAAGAGCTAGTCTCTCGTTGGTTCCCCGTCTTCCCGTTCATCCTCAGGACAAATTGCAACCTGTACGGAACAGGAGGTTAAAGGTGCTGATGCTCCAAGTAGGGAGATTGCTAGTAAAGTGGCTGGAATGGCGAACCCGGGCACAAGGAGATGAGAAATGAGGTGCGTTTTAGAAACCTTTCCCCATCACACGGTGTACCATCTTCTGGGTTTCTCATGCATGTTTTCGATGTAGGAAGATGCCCTTGAAGCTGGAGATTTGGGACCCATGCGATGGGTACCACGCAGTATTACTTTAAAGGGTCTGCGTTTGCTCACCCAACCTCACCAAACCTCTCAGCCCCAAGAGTGTCCACCCTTATGTCTCATCCAGCTGTGGGTCTAGATATGGTCAATCCAGGTTGCATCACAGCCCCTGAACTCATTGTGTAAGAATTTCTATCTCTTTCACTGTCGTTGTTTCATGGGTTTTTCAAAGTAATTTATTTTCATAATGGGGTTTAGCTGCTTTTCACGGCTGTGTTTATGCTGCTTTCCACCCACTTGACACACTAACAGAGAGATATCAATACATAGGCTTTAAGATTATTACTAGTCAGATATATTCTTGTGCGGTGAATAGGGCGTGTTGAGTCCAGTTCTCTGAGCAAGGAGTAGGTCTTGTCTACTACATATTGGGTTTATGGAACGGTATCTGAGCTAATTTGATACCCTTGTTTTATGTATCACCCCACCTCACCTTTCCCGTTAAGCAGCCATAGTGTGTTTTCTGCATGTGTGACTCTGTTCTGTTTTGTAATTCAGTTCAAGTGTAACGGTTTTTACATTCCCTCTATCAGTGATACCTTAGGAGAAGTGTCCTTTTCTGTGTGACTTATTTCACTTAGAATCGTCGTACCTAAATCCACTCATCATGCTGCTACTAACATTATGACATTGATTTCATGGCTGAGTGATATTCCATTGTACATAAGGACCACAACTTCTTTATCCATTTTTCTCTTTCCTGGGATATTTAAGGTGGAATGAAGTGGAGGTCCTTGTCAACAGAGCAGCCCTCAACTTTGGGGTGCTTGTGTCTTGCTGATTTTTCATTTTCCCAATTTATACCCCCATGAGTGGAAGTGCCCTATGCTCTCTAAGCTGTGTTTTTCAGATGTTTCAGGACACACCGTACACTTCTCCAGAGTGGCTGTTGGCAATTTACATCCCGCCCATCAGTGTAGCAAGGCTCCCATTTCTCCATGGCCTGTCCTGCATTTCTGGTTTTGACACTTTTTTCAGCATGGCCCTTTTGACCGATGGGAAGCGAGACTTCTCTGTAGCGCTGATTTGCCTTTCCAGGTTGCTTGGTTGGCCAAAAAGGGCGTATGCGTTTTTTCCTGAATATATTCAGGAAAAAACGCATACGCCCTTTTTGGCCAAGGGCATCATTGTCAACGTTTTGCCGCTTTTCATGTGCTTTAAAGGCGATTCGTATCTACCTCCTGAAATCTGTTTCGTGCAATTCTGCCTTGATTTCAAATCCTCTTCTTTGCCTTCCCTCAATATATTTGTGGACGAGAGTTATCATTTATAACTCTGCAGGTTTGTGAATTGCAGTGCCCTGAACCTCCATTTTACAACTCGCGTTTTTGGGAGATGGCCGCAAAAGCGCAGGATGGCTTCAGGCCCTGTTCTTGTTCCGGGGGGCAGGCTGAGCCTGTGGTTAATTCTTCTTCCTGATGGGAAAATAGAGTGACCTGTGCCTGTCCCAACACCAAGAGCTAGTCTCTCGTTGGTTCCCCGTCTTCCCGTTCATCCTCAGGACAAATTGCAACCTGTACGGAACAGGAGGTTAAAGGTGCTGATGCTCCAAGTAGGGAGATTGCTAGTAAAGCGGCTGGAATGGCGAACCCGGGCACAAGGAGATGAGAAATGAGGTGCGTTTTAGAAACCTTTCCCCATCACACGGTGTACCATCTTCTGGGTTTCTCATGCATGTTTTCGATGTAGGAACATGCCCTTGAACCTGGAGATTTGGGACCCATGCGATGGGTACCACGCAGTATTACTTTAAAGGGTCTGCGTTTGCTCACCCAACCTCACCAAACCTCTCAGCCCCAAGAGTGTCCACCCTTATGTCTCATCCACCTGTGGGTCTAGATATGGTCAATCCAGGTTGCATCACAGCCCCTGAACTCATTGTGTAAGAATTTCTATCTCTTTCACTGTCGTTGTTTCATGGGTTTTTCAAAGTAATTTATTTTCATAATGGGGTTTAGCTGCTTTTCACGGCTGTGTTTATGCCGCTTTCCACCCACTTGACACACTAACAGAGAGATATCAATACATAGGCTTTAAGATTATTACTAGTCAGATATATTCTTGTGCGGTGAATAGGGCGTGTTGAGTCCAGTTCTCTGAGCAAGGAGTAGGTCTTGTCTACTACATATTGGGTTTATGGAACGGTATCTGAGCTAATTTGATACCCTTGTTTTATGTATCACCCCACCTCACCTTTCCCGTTAAGCAGCCATAGTGTGTTTTCTGCATGTGTGACTCTGTTCTGTTTTGTAATTCAGTTCAAGTGTAACGGTTTTTACATTCCCTCTATCAGTGATACCTTAGGAGAAGTGTCCTTTTCTGTGTGACTTATTTCACTTAGAATCGTCGTACCTAAATCCACTCATCATGCTGCTACTAACATTATGACATTGATTTCATGGCTGAGTGATATTCCATTGTACATAAGGACCACAACTTCTTTATCCATTTTTCTCTTTCCTGGGATATTTAAGGTGGAATGAAGTGGAGGTCCTTGTCAACAGAGCAGCCCTCAACTTTGGGGTGCTTGTGTCTTGCTGATTTTTCATTTTCCCAATTTATACCCCCATGAGTGGAAATGCCCTATGCTCTCTAAGCTGTGTTTTTCAGATGTTTCAGGACACACCGTGCACTTCTCCAGAGTGGCTGTTGGCAATTTACATCCCGCCCATCAGTGTAGCAAGGCTCCCATTTCTCCATGGCCTGTCCTGCATTTCTGGTTTTGACACTTTTTTCAGCATGGCCCTTTTGACCGATGGGAAGCGAGACTTCTCTGTAGCGCTGATTTGCCTTTCCAGGTTGCTTGGTTGGCCAAAAAGGGCGTATGCGTTTTTTCCTGAATATATTCTGGAAAAAACGCATACGCCCTTTTTGGCCAAGGGCATCATTGTCAACGTTTTGCCGCTTTTCATGTGCTTTAAGGGCGATTCGTATCTACCTCCTGAAATCTGTTTCGTTCAATTCTGCCTTGATTTCAAATCCTCTTCTTTGCCTTCCCTCAATATATTTGTGGACGAGAGTTATCATTTATAACTCTGCAGGTTTGTGAATTGCAGTGCCCTGAACCTCCATTTTACAACTCGCTTTTTTGGGAGCTGGCCGCAAAAGTGCAGGATGGCTTCAGGCCCTGTTCTGGTTCCGGGGGGCAGGCTGAGCCTGTGGTTAATTCTTCTTCCTGATGGGAAAATAGAGTGACCTGTGCCTGTCCCAACACCAAGAGCTAGTCTCTCGTTGGTTCCCCGTCTTCCCGTTCATCCTCAGGACAAATTGCAACCTGTACGGAACAGGAGGTTAAAGGTGCTGATGCTCCAAGTAGGGAGATTGCTAGTAAAGTGGCTGGAATGGCGAACCCGGGCACAAGGAGATGAGAAATGAGGTGCGTTTTAGAAACCTTTCCCCATCACACGGTGTACCATCTTCTGGGTTTCTCATGCATGTTTTCGATGTAGGAAGATGCCCTTGAAGCTGGAGATTTGGGACCCATGCGATGGGTACCACGCAGTATTACTTTAAAGGGTCTGCGTTTGCTCACCCAACCTCACCAAACCTCTCAGCCCCAAGAGTGTCCACCCTTATGTCTCATCCAGCTGTGGGTCTAGATATGGTCAATCCAGGTTGCATCACAGCCCCTGAACTCATTGTGTAAGAATTTCTATCTCTTTCACTGTCGTTGTTTCATGGGTTTTTCAAAGTAATTTATTTTCATAATGGGGTTTAGCTGCTTTTCACGGCTGTGTTTATGCTGCTTTCCACCCACTTGACACACTAACAGAGAGATATCAATACATAGGCTTTAAGATTATTACTAGTCAGATATATTCTTGTGCGGTGAATAGGGCGTGTTGAGTCCAGTTCTCTGAGCAAGGAGTAGGTCTTGTCTACTACATATTGGGTTTATGGAACGGTATCTGAGCTAATTTGATACCCTTGTTTTATGTATCACCCCACCTCACCTTTCCCGTTAAGCAGCCATAGTGTGTTTTCTGCATGTGTGACTCTGTTCTGTTTTGTAATTCAGTTCAAGTGTAACGGTTTTTACATTCCCTCTATCAGTGATACCTTAGGAGAAGTGTCCTTTTCTGTGTGACTTATTTCACTTAGAATCGTCGTACCTAAATCCACTCATCATGCTGCTACTAACATTATGACATTGATTTCATGGCTGAGTGATATTCCATTGTACATAAGGACCACAACTTCTTTATCCATTTTTCTCTTTCCTGGGATATTTAAGGTGGAATGAAGTGGAGGTCCTTGTCAACAGAGCAGCCCTCAACTTTGGGGTGCTTGTGTCTTGCTGATTTTTCATTTTCCCAATTTATACCCCCATGAGTGGAAGTGCCCTATGCTCTCTAAGCTGTGTTTTTCAGATGTTTCAGGACACACCGTACACTTCTCCAGAGTGGCTGTTGGCAATTTACATCCCGCCCATCAGTGTAGCAAGGCTCCCATTTCTCCATGGCCTGTCCTGCATTTCTGGTTTTGACACTTTTTTCAGCATGGCCCTTTTGACCGATGGGAAGCGAGACTTCTCTGTAGCGCTGATTTGCCTTTCCAGGTTGCTTGGTTGGCCAAAAAGGGCGTATGCGTTTTTTCCTGAATATATTCAGGAAAAAACGCATACGCCCTTTTTGGCCAAGGGCATCATTGTCAACGTTTTGCCGCTTTTCATGTGCTTTAAAGGCGATTCGTATCTACCTCCTGAAATCTGTTTCGTGCAATTCTGCCTTGATTTCAAATCCTCTTCTTTGCCTTCCCTCTATATATTTGTGGACGAGAGTTATCATTTATAACTCTGCAGGTTTGTGAATTGCAGTGCCCTGAACCTCCATTTTACAACTCGCTTTTTTGGGAGCTGGCCGCAAAAGCGCAGGATGGCTTCAGGCCCTGTTCTGGTTCCGGGGGGCAGGCTGAGCCTGTGGTTAATGCTTCTTCCTGATGGGAAAATAGAGTGACCTGTGCCTGTCCCAACACCAAGAGCTAGTCTCTCGTTGGTTCCCCGTCTTCCCGTTCATCCTCAGGACAAATTGCAACCTGTACAGAACAGGAGGTTAAAGGTGCTGATGCTCCAAGTAGGGAGATTGCTAGTAAAGTGGCTGGAATGGCGAACCCGGGCACAAGGAGATGAGAAATGAGGTGTGTTTTAGAAACGTTTCCCCATCACACGGTGTACCATCTTCTGGGTTTCTCATGCATGTTTTCGATGTAGGAAGATTCCCTTGAAGCTGGAGATTTGGGACCCATGCGATGGGTACCACGCAGTATTACTTTAAAGGGTCTGCGTTTGCTCACCCAACCTCACCAAACCTCTCAGCCCCAAGAGTGTCCACCCTTATGTCTCATCCAGCTGTGGGTCTAGATATGGTCAATCCAGGTTGCATCACAGCCCCTGAACTCATTGTGTAAGAATTTCTATCTCTTTCACTGTCATTGTTTCATGGGTTTTTCAAAGTAATTTATTTTCATAATGGGGTTTAGCTGCTTTTCACGGCTGTGTTTATGCCGCTTTCCACCCACTTGACACACTAACAGAGAGATATCAATACATAGGCTATAAGATTATTACTAGTCAGATATATTCTTGTGCGGTGAATAGGGCGTGTTGAGTCCAGTTCTCTGAGCAAGAAGTAGGTCTTGTCTACTACATATTGGGTTTATGGAACGGTATCTGAGCTAATTTGATACCCTTGTTTTATGTAACACCCCACCTCACCTTTCCCGTTAAGCAGCCATAGTGTGTTTTCTGCATGTGTGACTCTGTTCTGTTTTGTAATTCAGTTCAAGTGTAACGGTTTTTACATTCCCTCTATCAGTGATACCTTAGGAGAAGTGTCCTTTTCTGTGTGACTTATTTCACTTAGAATCGTCGTACCTAAATCCACTCATCATGCTGCTACTAACCTTATGACATTGATTTCATGGCTGAGTGATATTCCATTGTACATAAGGACCACAACTTCTTTATCCATTTTTCTCTTTCCTGGGATATTTAAGGTGGAATGAAGTGGAGGTCCTTGTCAACAGAGCAGCCCTCAACTTTGGGGTGCTTGTGTCTTGCTGATTTTTCATTTTCCCAATTTATACCCCCATGAGTGGAAATGCCCTATGCTCTCTAAGCTGTGTTTTTCAGATGTTTCAGGACACACCGTGCACTTCTCCAGAGTGGCTGTTGGCAATTTACATCCCGCCCATCAGTGTAGCAAGGCTCCCATTTCTCCATGGCCTGTCCTGCATTTCTGGTTTTGACACTTTTTTCAGCATGGCCCTTTTGACCGATGGGAAGCGAGACTTCTCTGTAGCGCTGATTTGCCTTTCCAGGTTGCTTGGTTGGCCAAAAAGGGCGTATGCGTTTTTTCCTGAATATATTCTGGAAAAAACGCATACGCCCTTTTTGGCCAAGGGCATCATTGTCAACGTTTTGCCGCTTTTCATGTGCTTTAAGGGCGATTCGTATCTACCTCCTGAAATCTGTTTCGTGCAATTCTGCCTTGATTTCAAATCCTCTTCTTTGCCTTCCCTCAATATATTTGTGGACGAGAGTTATCATTTATAACTCTGCAGGTTTGTGAATTGCAGTGCCCTGAACCTCCATTTTACAACTCGCTTTTTTGGGAGCTGGCCGCAAAAGCGCAGGATGGCTTCAGGCCCTGTTCTGGTTCCGGGGGGCAGGCTGAGCCTGTGGTTAATTCTTCTTCCTAATGGGAAAATAGAGTGACCTGTGCCTGTCCCAACACCAAGAGCTAGTCTCTCGTTGGTTCCCCGTCTTCCCGTTCATCCTCAGGACAAATTGCAACCTGTACGGAACAGGAGGTTAAAGGTGCTGATGCTCCAAGTAGGGAGATTGCTAGTAAAGTGGCTGGAATGGCGAACCCGGGCACAAGGAGATGAGAAATGAGGTGCGTTTTAGAAACCTTTCCCCATCACACGGTGTACCATCTTCTGGGTTTCTCATGCATGTTTTCGATGTAGGAAGATGCCCTTGAAGCTGGAGATTTGGGACCCATGCGATGGGTACCACGCAGTATTACTTTAAAGGGTCTGCGTTTGCTCACCCAACCTCACCAAACCTCTCAGCCCCAAGAGTGTCCACCCTTATGTCTCATCCAGCTGTGGGTCTAGATATGGTCAATCCAGGTTGCATCACAGCCCCTGAACTCATTGTGTAAGAATTTCTATCTCTTTCACTGTCGTTGTTTCATGGGTTTTTCAAAGTAATTTATTTTCATAATGGGGTTTAGCTGCTTTTCACGGCTGTGTTTATGCCGCTTTCCACCCACTTGACACACTAACAGAGAGATATCAATACATAGGCTTTAAGATTATTACTAGTCAGATATATTCTTGTGCGGTGAATAGGGCGTGTTGAGTCCAGTTCTCTGAGCAAGGAGTAGGTCTTGTCTACTACATATTGGGTTTATGGAACGGTATCTGAGCTAATTTGATACCCTTGTTTTATGTATCACCCCACCTCACCTTTCCCGTTAAGCAGCCATAGTGTGTTTTCTGCATGTGTGACTCTGTTCTGTTTTGTAATTCAGTTCAAGTGTAACGGTTTTTACATTCCCTCTATCAGTGATACCTTAGGAGAAGTGTCCTTTTCTGTGTGACTTATTTCACTTAGAATCGTCGTACCTAAATCCACTCATCATGCTGCTACTAACATTATGACATTGATTTCATGGCTGAGTGATATTCCATTGTACATAAGGACCACAACTTCTTTATCCATTTTTCTCTTTCCTGGGATATTTAAGGTGGAATGAAGCGGAGGTCCTTGTCAACAGAGCAGCCCTCAACTTTGGGGTGCTTGTGTCTTGCTGATTTTTCATTTTCCCAATTTATACCCCCATGAGTGGAAGTGCCCTATGCTCTCTAAGCTGTGTTTTTCAGATGTTTCAGGACACACCGTGCACTTCTCCAGAGTGGCTGTTGGCAATTTACATCCCGCCCATCAGTGTAGCAAGGCTCCCATTTCTCCATGGCCTGTCCTGCATTTCTGGTTTTGACACTTTTTTCAGCATGGCCCTTTTGACCGATGGGAAGCGAGACTTCTCTGTAGCGCTGATTTGCCTTTCCAGGTTGCTTGGTTGGCCAAAAAGGGCGTATGCGTTTTTTCCTGAATATATTCAGGAAAAAACGCATACGCCCTTTTTGGCCAAGGGCATCATTGTCATCGTTTTGCCGCTTTTCATGTGCTTTAAAGGCGATTCGTATCTACCTCCTGAAATCTGTTTCGTGCAATTCTGCCTTGATTTCAAATCCTCTTCTTTGCCTTCCCTCAATATATTTGTGGACGAGAGTTATCATTTATAACTCTGCAGGTTTGTGAATTGCAGTGCCCTGAACCTCCATTTTACAACTCGCTTTTTTGGGAGCTGGCCGCAAAAGCGCAGGATGGCTTCAGGCCCTGTTCTGGTTCCGGGGGGCAGGCTGAGCCTGTGGTTAATTCTTCTTCCTGATGGGAAAATAGAGTGACCTGTGCCTGTCCCGACACCAAGAGCTAGTCTCTCGTTGGTTCCCCGTCTTCCCGTTCATCCTCAGGACAAATTGCAACCTGTACGGAACAGGAGGTTAAAGGTGCTGATGCTCCAAGTAGGGAGATTGCTAGTAAAGCGGCTGGAATGGCGAACCCGGGCACAAGGAGATGAGAAATGAGGTGCGTTTTAGAAACCTTTCCCCATCACACGGTGTACCATCTTCTGGGTTTCTCATGCATGTTTTCGATGTAGGAAGATGCCCTTGAAGCTGGAGATTTGGGACCCATGCGATGGGTACCACGCAGTATTACTTTAAAGGGTCTGCGTTTGCTCACCCAACCTCACCAAACCTCTCAGCCCCAAGAGTGTCCACCCTTATGTCTCATCCAGCTGTGGGTCTAGATATGGTCAATCCAGGTTGCATCACAGACCCTGAACTCATTGTGTAAGAATTTCTATCTCTTTCACTGTCGTTGTTTCATGGGTTTTTCAAAGTAATTTATTTTCATAATGGGGTTTAGCTGCTTTTCACGGCTGTGTTTATGCCGCTTTCCACCCACTTGACACACTAACAGAGAGATATCAATACATAGGCTTTAAGATTATTACTAGTCAGATATATTCTTGTGCTGTGAATAGGGCGTGTTGAGTCCAGTTCTCTGAGCAAGGAGTAGGTCTTGTCTATTACATATTGGGTTTATGGAACGGTATCTGAGCTAATTTGATACCCTTGTTTTATGTATCACCCCACCTCACCTTTCCCGTTAAGCAGCCATAGTGTGTTTTCTGCATGTGTGACTCTGTTCTGTTTTGTAATTCAGTTCAAGTGTAACGGTTTTTACATTCCCTCCATAAGTGATACCTTATGAGAAGTGTCCTTTTCTGTGTGACTTATTTCACTTAGAATCGTCGTACCTAAATCCACTCATCATGCTGCTACTAACATTATGACATTGATTTCATGGCTGAGTGATATTCCATTGTACATAAGGACCACAACTTCTTTATCCATTTTTCTCTTTCCTGGGATATTTAAGGTGGAATGAAGTGGAGGTCCTTGTCAACAGAGCAGCCCTCAACATTGGGGTGCTTGTGTCTTGCTGATTTTTAATTTTCCCAATTTATACCCCCATGAGTGGAAGTGCCCTATGCTCTCTAAGCTGTGTTTTTCAGATGTTTCAGGACACACCGTGCACTTCTCCAGAGTGGCTGTTGGCAATTTACATCCCGCCCATCAGTGTAGCAAGGCTCCCATTTCTCCATGGCCTGTCCTGCATTTCTGGTTTTGACACTATTTTCAGCATGGCCCTTTTGAGCGATGGGAAGCGAGACTTCTCTGTAGCGCTGATTTGCCTTTCCAGGTTGCTTGGTTCGCCAAAAAGGGCGTATGCGTTTTTTCCTGAATATATTCAGGAAAAAACGCATACGCCCTTTTTGGCCAAGGGCATCATTGTCAACGTTTTGCCGCTTTTCATGTGCTTTAAAGGCGATTCGTATCTACCTCCTGAAATCTGTTTCGTGCAATTCTGCCTTGATTTCAAATCCTCTTCTTTGCCTTCCCTCAATATATTTGTGGACGAGAGTTATCATTTATAACTCTGCAGGTTTGTGAATTGCAGTGCCCTGAACCTCCATTTTACAACTCGCTTTTTTGGGAGCTGGCCGCAAAAGCGCAGGATGGCTTCAGGCCCTGTTCTGGTTCCGGGGGGCAGGCTGAGCCTGTGGTTAATTCTTCTTCCTGATGGGAAAATAGAGTGACCTGTGCCTGTCCCAACACCAAGAGCTAGTCTCTCGTTGGTTCCCCGTCTTCCCGTTCATCCTCAGGACAAATTGCAACCTGTACAGAACAGGAGGTTAAAGGTGCTGATGCTCCAAGAAGGGAGATTGCTAGTAAAGTGGCTGGAATGGCGAACCCGGGCACAAGGAGATGAGAAATGAGGTGCGTTTTAGAAACCTTTCCCCATCACACGGTGTACCATCTTCTGGGTTTCTCATGCATGTTTTCGATGTAGGAAGATGCCCTTGAAGCTGGAGATTTGGGACCCATGCGATGGGTACCACGCAGTATTACTTTAAAGGGTCTGCGTTTGCTCACCCAACCTCACCAAACCTCTCAGCCCCAAGAGTGTCCACCCTTATGTCTCATCCAGCTGTGGGTCTAGATATGGTCAATCCAGGTTGCATCACAGCCCCTGAACTCATTGTGTAAGAATTTCTATCTCTTTCACTGTCGTTGTTTCATGGGTTTTTCAAAGTAATTTATTTTCATAATGGGGTTTAGCTGCTTTTCACGGCTGTGTTTATGCCGCTTTCCACCCACTTGACACACTAACAGAGAGATATCAATACATAGGCTTTAAGATTATTACTAGTCAGATATATTCTTGTGCGGTGAATAGGGCGTGTTGAGTCCAGTTCTCTGAGCAAGGAGTAGGTCTTGTCTACTACATATTGGGTTTATGGAACGGTATCTGAGCTAATTTGATAACCTTGTTTTATGTATCACCCCACCTCACCTTTCCCGTTAAGCAGCCATAGTGTGTTTTCTGCATGTGTGACTCTGTTCTGTTTTGTAATTCAGTTCAAGTGTAACGGTTTTTACATTCCCTCTATCAGTGATACCTTATGAGAAGTGTCCTTTTCTGTGTGACTTATTTCACTTAGAATCGTCGTACCTAAATCCACTCATCATGCTGCTACTAACCTTATGACATTGATTTCATGGCTGAGTGATATTCCATTGTACATAAGGACCACAACTTTTTATCTATTTTTCTCTTTCCTTGGATATTTAAGGTGGAATGAAGTGGAGTTCCTTGTCAACAGAGCAGCCCTCAACTTTGGGGTGCTTGTGTCTTGCTGATTTTTCATTTTCCCAATTTATACCCCCATGAGTGGAAGTGCCCTATGCTCTCTAAGCTGTGTTTTTCAGATGTTTCAGGACACACCGTACACTTCTCCAGAGTGGCTGTTGGCAATTTACATCCCGCCCATCAGTGTAGCAAGGCTCCCATTTCTCCATGGCCTGTCCTGCATTTCTGGTTTTGACACTTTTTTCAGCATGGCCCTTTTGACCGATGGGAAGCGAGACTTCTGTGTAGCGCTGATTTGCCTTTCCAGGTTGCTTGGTTGGCCAAAAAGGGCGTATGCGTTTTTTCCTGAATATATTCAGGAAAAAACGCATACGCCCTTTTTGGCCAAGGGCATCATTGTCAACGTTTTGCCGCTTTTCATGTGCTTTAAAGGCGATTCGTATCTACCTCCTGAAATCTGTTTCGTGCAATTCTGCCTTGATTTCAAATCCTCTTCTTTGCCTTCCCTCAATATATTTGTGGACGAGAGTTATCATTTATAACTCTGCAGGTTTGTGAATTGCAGTGCCCTGAACCTCCATTTTACAACTCGCTTTTTTGGGAGCTGGCCGCAAAAGCGCAGGATGGCTTCAGGCCCTGTTCTGGTTCCGGGGGGCAGGCTGAGCCTGTGGTTAATTCTTCTTCCTGATGGGAAAATAGAGTGACCTGTGCCTGTCCCAACACCAAGAGCTAGTCTCTCGTTGGTTCCCCGTCTTCCCGTTCATCCTCAGGACAAATTGCAACCTGTACGGAACAGGAGGTTAAAGGTGCTGATGCTCCAAGTAGGGAGATTGCTAGTAAAGTGGCTGGAATGGCGAACCCGGGCACAAGGAGATGAGAAATGAGGTGCGTTTTAGAAACCTTTCCCCATCACACGGTGTACCATCTTCTGGGTTTCTCATGCATGTTTTCGATGTAGGAAGATGCCCTTGAAGCTGGAGATTTGGGACCCATGGGATGGGTACCACGCAGTATTACTTTAAAGGGTCTGCGTTTGCTCACCCAACCTCACCAAACCTCTCAGCCCCAAGAGTGTCCACCCTTATGTCTCATCCAGCTGTGGGTCTAGATATGGTCAATCCAGGTTGCATCACAGCCCCTGAACTCATTGTTTAAGAATTTCTATCTCTTTCACTGTCGTTGTTTCATGGGTTTTTCAAAGTAATTTATTTTCATAATGGGGTTTAGCTGATTTTCACGGCTGTGTTTATGCCGCTTTCCACCCACTTGACACACTAACAGAGAGATATCAATACATAGGCTTTAAGATTATTACTAGTCAGATATATTCTTGTGCGGTGAATAGGGCGTGTTGAGTCCAGTTCTCTGAGCAAGGAGTAGGTCTTGTCTACTACATATTGGGTTTATGGAACGGTATCTGAGCTAATTTGATACCCTTGTTTTATGTATCACCCCACCTCACCTTTCCCGTTAAGCAGCCATAGTGTGTTTTCTGCATGTGTGACTCTGTTCTGTTTTGTAATTCAGTTCAAGTGTAACGGTTTTTACATTCCCTCTATCAGTGATACCTTATGAGAAGTGTCCTTTTCTGTGTGACTTATTTCACTTAGAATCGTCGTACCTAAATCCACTCATCATGCTGCTACTAACCTTATGACATTGATTTCATGGCTGAGTGATATTCCATTGTACATAAGGACCACAACTTCTTTATCCATTTTTCTCTTTCCTGGGATATTTAAGGTGGAATGAAGTGGAGGTCCTTGTCAACAGAGCAGCCCTCAACTTTGGGGTGCTTGTGTCTTGCTGATTTTTCATTTTCCCAATTTATACCCCCATGAGTGGAAGTGCCCTATGCTCTCTAAGCTGTGTTTTTCAGATGTTTCAGGACACACCGTACACTTCTCCAGAGTGGCTGTTGGCAATTTACATCCCGCCCATCAGAGTAGCAAGGCTCCCATTTCTCCATGGCCTGTCCTGCATTTCTGGTTTTGACACTTTTTTCAGCATGGCCCTTTTGACCGATGGGAAGCGAGACTTCTCTGTAGCGCTGATTTGCCTTTCCAGGTTGCTTGGTTGGCCAAAAAGGGCGTATGTGTTTTTTCCTGAATATATTCAGGAAAAAACGCATACGCCCTTTTTGGCCAAGGGCATCATTGTCAACGTTTTGCCGCTTTTCATGTGCTTTAAAGGCGATTCGTATCTACCTCCTGAAATCTGTTTCGTGCAATTCTGCCTTGATTTCAAATCCTCTTCTTTGCTTTCCCTCAATATATTTGTGGACGAGAGTTATCATTTATAACTCTGCAGGTTTGTGAATTGCAGTGCCCTGAACCTCCATTTTACAACTCGCTTTTTTGGGAGCTGGCCGCAAAAGCGCAGGATGGCTTCAGGCCCTGTTCTGGTTCCGGGGGGCAGGCTGAGCCTGTGGTTAATTCTTCTTCCTGATGGGAAAATAGAGTGACCTGTGCCTGTCCCGACACCAAGAGCTAGTCTCTCGTTGGTTCCCCGTCTTCCCGTTCATCCTCAGGACAAATTGCAACCTGTACGGAACAGGAGGTTAAAGGTGCTGATGCTCCAAGTAGGGAGATTGCTAGTAAAGCGGCTGGAATGGCGAACCCGGGCACAAGGAGATGAGAAATGAGGTGCGTTTTAGAAACCTTTCCCCATCACACGGTGTACCATCTTCTGGGTTTCTCATGCATGTTTTCGATGTAGGAAGATGCCCTTGAAGCTGGAGATTTGGGACACATGCGATGGGTACCACGCAGTATTACTTTAAAGGGTCTGCGTTTGCTCACCCAACCTCACCAAACCTCTCAGCCCCAAGAGTGTCCACCCTTATGTCTCATCCAGCTGTGGGTCTAGATATGGTCAATCCAGGTTGCATCACAGCCCCTGAACTCATTGTGTAAGAATTTCTATCTCTTTCACTGTCGTTGTTTCATGGGTTTTTCAAAGTAATTTATTTTCATAATGGGGTTTAGCTGCTTTTCACGGCTGTGTTTATGCCGCTTTCCACCCACTTGACACACTAACAGAGAGATATCAATACATAGGCTTTAAGATTATTACTAGTCAGATATATTCTTGTGCTGTGAATAGGGCGTGTTGAGTCCAGTTCTCTGAGCAAGGAGTAGGTCTTGTCTATTACATACTGGGTTTATGGAACGGTATCTGAGCTAATTTGATACCCTTGTTTTATGTATCACCCCACCTCACCTTTCCCGTTAAGCAGCCATAGTGTGTTTTCTGCATGTGTGACTCTGTTCTGTTTTGTAATTCAGTTCAAGTGTAACGGTTTTTACATTCCCTCTATCAGTGATACCTTATGAGAAGTGTCCTTTTCTGTGTGACTTATTTCACTTAGAATCGTCGTACCTAAATCCACTCATCATGCTGCTACTAACCTTATGACATTGATTTCATGGCTGAGTGATATTCCATTGTACATAAGGACCACAACTTTTTATCCATTTTTCTCTTTCCTTGGATATTTAAGGTGGAATGAAGTGGAGGTCCTTGTCAACAGAGCAGCCCTCAACTTTGGGGTGCTTGTGTCTTGCTGATTTTTCATTTTCCCAATTTATACCCCCATGAGTGGAAGTGCCCTATGCTCTCTAAGCTGTGTTTTTCAGATGTTTCAGGACACACCGTACACTTCTCCAGAGTGGCTGTTGGCAATTTACATCCCGCCCATCAGTGTAGCAAGGCTCCCATTTCTCCATGGCCTGTCCTGCATTTCTGGTTTTGACACTTTTTTCAGCATGGCCCTTTTGACCGATGGGAAGCGAGACTTCTGTGTAGCGCTGATTTGCCTTTCCAGGTTGCTTGGTTGGCCAAAAAGGGCGTATGCGTTTTTTCCTGAATATATTCAGGAAAAAACGCATACGCCCTTTTTGGCCAAGGGCATCATTGTCAACGTTTTGCCGCTTTTCATGTGCTTTAAGGGCGATTCGTATCTACCTCCTGAAATCTGTTTCGTGCAATTCTGCCTTGATTTCAAATCCTCTTCTTTGCCTTCCCTCAATATATTTGTGGACGAGAGTTATCATTTATAACTCTGCAGGTTTGTGAATTGCAGTGCCCTGAACCTCCATTTTACACCTCGCTTTTTTGGGAGCTGGCCGCAAAAGCGCAGGATGGCTTCAGGCCCTGTTCTGGTTCCGGGGGGCAGGCTGAGCCTGTGGTTAATTCTTCTTCCTGATGGGAAAATAGAGTGACCTGTGCCTGTCCCGACACCAAGAGCTAGTCTCTCGTTGGTTCCCCGTCTTCCCGTTCATCCTCAGGACAAATTGCAACCTGTACGGAACAGGAGGTTAAAGGTGCTGATGCTCCAAGTAGGGAGATTGCTAGTAAAGCGGCTGGAATGGCGAACCCGGGCACAAGGAGATGAGAAATGAGGTGCGTTTTAGAAACCTTTCCCCATCACACGGTGTACCATCTTCTGGGTTTCTCATGCATGTTTTCGATGTAGGAAGATGCCCTTGAAGCTGGAGATTTGGGACCCATGCGATGGGTACCACGCAGTATTACTTTAAAGGGTCTGCGTTTGCTCACCCAACCTCACCAAACCTCTCAGCCCCAAGAGTGTCCACCCTTATGTCTCATCCAGCTGTGGGTCTAGATATGGTCAATCCAGGTTGCATCACAGCCCCTGAACTCATTGTGTAAGAATTTCTATCTCTTTCACTGTCGTTGTTTCATGGGTTTTTCAAAGTAATTTATTTTCATAATGGGGTTTAGCTGCTTTTCACTGCTGTGTTTATGCCGCTTTCCACCCACTTGACACACTAACAGAGAGATATCAATACATAGGCTTTAAGATTATTACTAGTCAGATATATTCTTGTGCGGTGAATAGGGCGTGTTGAGTCCAGTTCTCTGAGCAAGGAGTAGGTCTTGTCTACTACATATTGGGTTTATGGAACGGTATCTGAGCTAATTTGATACCCTTGTTTTATGTATCACCCCACCTCACCTTTCCCGTTAAGCAGCCATAGTGTGTTTTCTGCATGTGTGACTCTGTTCTGTTTTGTAATTCAGTTCAAGTGTAACGGTTTTTACATTCCCTCTATCAGTGATACCTTATGAGAAGTGTCCTTTTCTGTGTGACTTATTTCACTTAGAATCGTCGTACCTAAATCCACTCATCATGCTGCTACTAACATTATGACATTGATTTCATGGCTGAGTGATATTCCATTGTACATAAGGACCACAACTTCTTTATCCATTTTTCTCTTTCCTGGGATATTTAAGGTGGAATGAAGTGGAGGTCCTTGTCAACAGAGCAGCCCTCAACTTTGGGGTGCTTGTGTCTTGCTGATTTTTCATTTTCCCAATTTATACCCCCATGAGTGGAAGTGCCCTATGCTCTCTAAGCTGTGTTTTTCAGATGTTTCAGGACACACCGTGCACTTCTCCAGAGTGGCTGTTGGCAATTTACATCCCGCCCATCAGTGTAGCAAGGCTCCCATTTCTCCATGGCCTGTCCTGCATTTCTGGTTTTGACACTTTTTTCAGCATGACCCTTTTGACCGATGGGAAGCGAGACTTCTCTGTAGTGCTGATTTGCCTTTCCAGGTTGCTTGGTTGGCCAAAAAGGGCGTATGCATTTTTTCCTGAATATATTCAGGAAAAAACGCATACGCCCTTTTTGGCCAAGGGCATCATTGTCAACGTTTTGCCGCTTTTCATGTGCTTTAAAGGCGATTCGTATCTACCTCCTGAAATCTGTTTCGTGCAATTCTGCCTTGATTTCAAATCCTCTTCTTTGCCTTCCCTCAATATATTTGTGGACGAGAGTTATCATTTATAACTCTGCAGGTTTGTGAATTGCAGTGCCCTGAACCTCCATTTTACAACTCGCTTTTTTGGGAGCTGGCCGCAAAAGCGCAGGATGGCTTCAGGCCCTGTTCTGGTTCCGGGGGGCAGGCTGAGCCTGTGGTTAATTCTTCTTCCTGATGGGAAAATAGAGTGACCTGTGCCTGTCCCGACACCAAGAGCTAGTCTCTCGTTGGTTCCCCGTCTTCCCGTTCATCCTCAGGACAAATTGCAAACTGTACGGAACAGGAGGTTAAAGGTGCTGATGCTCCAAGTAGGGAGATTGCTAGTAAAGCGGCTGGAATGGCGAACCCGGGCACAAGGAGATGAGAAATGAGGTGCGTTTTAGAAACCTTTCCCCATCACACGGTGTACCATCTTCTGGGTTTCTCATGCATGTTTTCGATGTAGGAAGATGCCCTTGAAGCTGGAGATTTGGGACCCATGCGATGGGTACCACGCAGTATTACTTTAAAGGGTCTGCGTTTGCTCACCCAACCTCACCAAACCTCTCAGCCCCAAGAGTGTCCACCCTTATGTCTCATCCAGCTGTGGGTCTAGATATGGTCAATCCAGGTTGCATCACAGCCCCTGAACTCATTGTGTAAGAATTTCTATCTCTTTCACTGTCGTTGTTTCATGGGTTTTTCAAAGTAATTTATTTTCATAATGGGGTTTAGCTGCTTTTCACGGCTGTGTTTATGCCGCTTTCCACCCACTTGACACACTAACAGAGAGATATCAATACATAGGCTTTAAGATTATTACTAGTCAGATATATTCTTGTGCGGTGAATAGGGCGTGTTGAGTCCAGTTCTCTGAGCAAGGAGTAGGTCTTGTCTACTACATATTGGGTTTATGGAACGGTATCTGAGCTAATTTGATACCCTTGTTTTATGTATCACCCCACCTCACCTTTCCCGTTAAGCAGCCATAGTGTGTTTTCTGCATGTGTGACTCTGTTCTGTTTTGTAATTCAGTTCAAGTGTAACGGTTTTTACATTCCCTCTATCAGTGATACCTTATGAGAAGTGTCCTTTTCTGTGTGACTTATTTCACTTAGAATCGTCGTACCTAAATCCACTCATCATGCTGCTACTAACATTATGACATTGATTTCATGGCTGAGTGATATTCCATTGTACATAAGGACCACAACTTCTTTATCCATTTTTCTCTTTCCTGGGATATTTAAGGTGGAATGAAGTGGAGGTCCTTGTCAACAGAGCAGCCCTCAACTTTGGGGTGCTTGTGTCTTGCTGATTTTTCATTTTCCCAATTTATACCCCCATGAGTGGAAGTGCCCTATGCTCTCTAAGCTGTGTTTTTCAGATGTTTCAGGACACACCGTGCACTTCTCCAGAGTGGCTGTTGGCAATTTACATCCCGCCCATCAGTGTAGCAAGGCTCCCATTTCTCCATGGCCTGTCCTGCATTTCTGGTTTTGACACTTTTTTCAGCATGACCCTTTTGACCGATGGGAAGCGAGACTTCTCTGTAGTGCTGATTTGCCTTTCCAGGTTGCTTGGTTGGCCAAAAAGGGCGTATGCGTTTTTTCCTGAATATATTCAGGAAAAAACGCATACGCCCTTTTTGGCCAAGGGCATCATTGTCAACGTTTTGCCGCTTTTCATGTGCTTTAAAGGCGATTCGTATCTACCTCCTGAAATCTGTTTCGTGCAATTCTGCCTTGATTTCAAATCCTCTTCTTTGCCTTCCCTCAATATATTTGTGGACGAGAGTTATCATTTATAACTCTGCAGGTTTGTGAATTGCAGTGCCCTGAACCTCCATTTTACAACTCGCTTTTTTGGGAGCTGGCCGCAAAAGCGCAGGATGGCTTCAGGCCCTGTTCTGGTTCCGGGGGGCAGGCTGAGCCTGTGGTTAATTCTTCTTCCTGATGGGAAAATAGAGTGACCTGTGCCTGTCCCGACACCAAGAGCTAGTCTCTCGTTGGTTCCCCGTCTTCCCGTTCATCCTCAGGACAAATTGCAAACTGTACGGAACAGGAGGTTAAAGGTGCTGATGCTCCAAGTAGGGAGATTGCTAGTAAAGCGGCTGGAATGGCGAACCCGGGCACAAGGAGATGAGAAATGAGGTGCGTTTTAGAAACCTTTCCCCATCACACGGTGTACCATCTTCTGGGTTTCTCATGCATGTTTTCGATGTAGGAAGATGCCCTTGAAGCTGGAGATTTGGGACCCATGCGATGGGTACCACGCAGTATTACTTTAAAGGGTCTGCGTTTGCTCACCCAACCTCACCAAACCTCTCAGCCCCAAGAGTGTCCACCCTTATGTCTCATCCAGCTGTGGGTCTAGATATGGTCAATCCAGGTTGCATCACAGCCCCTGAACTCATTGTGTAAGAATTTCTATCTCTTTCACTGTCGTTGTTTCATGGGTTTTTCAAAGTAATTTATTTTCATAATGGGGTTTAGCTGCTTTTCACGGCTGTGTTTATGCCGCTTTCCACCCACTTGACACACTAACAGAGAGATATCAATACATAGGCTTTAAGATTATTACTAGTCAGATATATTCTTGTGCGGTGAATAGGGCGTGTTGAGTCCAGTTCTCTGAGCAAGGAGTAGGTCTTGTCTACTACATATTGGGTTTATGGAACGGTATCTGAGCTAATTTGATACCCTTGTTTTATGTATCACCCCACCTCACCTTTCCCGTTAAGCAGCCATAGTGTGTTTTCTGCATGTGTGACTCTGTTCTGTTTTGTAATTCAGTTCAAGTGTAACGGTTTTTACATTCCCTCCATAAGTGATACCTTATGAGAAGTGTCCTTTTCTGTGTGACTTATTTCACTTAGAATCGTCGTACCTAAATCCACTCATCATGCTGCTACTAACATTATGACATTGATTTCATGGCTGAGTGATATTCCATTGTACATAAGGACCACAACTTCTTTATCCATTTTTCTCTTTCCTGGGATATTTAAGGTGGAATGAAGTGGAGGTCCTTGTCAACAGAGCAGCCCTCAACTTTGGGGTGCTTGTGTCTTGCTGATTTTTCATTTTCCCAATTTATACCCCCATGAGTGGAAGTGCCCTATGCTCTCCAAGCTGTGTTTTACAGATGTTTCAGGACACACCGTACACTTCTCCAGAGTGGCTGTTGGCAATTTACATCCCGCCCATCAGTGTAGCAAGGCTCCCATTTCTCCATGGCCTGTCCTGCATTTCTGGTTTTGACACTTTTTTCAGCATGGCCCTTTTGACCGATGGGAAGCGAGACTTCTCTGTAGCGCTGATTTGCCTTTCCAGGTTGCTTGGTTGGCCAAAAAGGGCGTATGCGTTTTTTCCTGAATATATTCAGGAAAAAACGCATACGCCCTTTTTGGCCAAGGGCATCATTGTCAACGTTTTGCCGCTTTTCATGTGCTTTAAAGGCGATTCGTATCTACCTCCTGAAATCTGTTTCGTGCAATTCTGCCTTGATTTCAAATCCTCTTCTTTGCCTTCCCTCAATATATTTGTGGACGAGAGTTATCATTTATAACTCTGCAGGTTTGTGAATTGCAGTGCCCTGAACCTCCATTTTACAACTCGCTTTTTTGGGAGCTGGCCGCAAAAGTGCAGGATGGCTTCAGGCCCTGTTCTGGTTCCGGGGGGCAGGCTGAGCCTGTGGTTAATTCTTCTTCCTGATGGGAAAATAGAGTGACCTGTGCCTGTCCCGACACCAAGAGCTAGTCTCTCGTTGGTTCCCCGTCTTCCCGTTCATCCTCAGGACAAATTGCAACCTGTACGGAACAGGAGGTTAAAGGTGCTGATGCTCCAAGTAGGGAGATTGCTAGTAAAGCGGCTGGAATGGCGAACCCGGGCACAAGGAGATGAGAAATGAGGTGCGTTTTAGAAACCTTTCCCCATCACACGGTGTACCATCTTCTGGGTTTCTCATGCATGTTTTCGATGTAGGAAGATGCCCTTGAAGCTGGAGATTTGGGACCCATGCGATGGGTACCACGCAGTATTACTTTAAAGGGTCTGCGTTTGCTCACCCAACCTCACCAAACCTCTCAGCCCCAAGAGTGTCCACCCTTATGTCTCATCCAGCTGTGGGTCTAGATATGGTCAATCCAGGTTGCATCACAGCCCCTGAACTCATTGTGTAAGAATTTCTATCTCTTTCACTGTCGTTGTTTCATGGGTTTTTCAAAGTAATTTATTTTCATAATGGGGTTTAGCTGCTTTTCACTGCTGTGTTTATGCCGCTTTCCACCCACTTGACACACTAACAGAGAGATATCAATACATAGGCTTTAAGATTATTACTAGTCAGATATATTCTTGTGCGGTGAATAGGGCGTGTTGAGTCCAGTTCTCTGAGCAAGGAGTAGGTCTTGTCTACTACATATTGGGTTTATGGAACGGTATCTGAGCTAATTTGATACCCTTGTTTTATGTATCACCCCACCTCACCTTTCCCGTTAAGCAGCCATAGTGTGTTTTCTGCATGTGTGACTCTGTTCTGTTTTGTAATTCAGTTCAAGTGTAACGGTTTTTACATTCCCTCTTTCAGTGATACCTTATGAGAAGTGTCCTTTTCTGTGTGACTTATTTCACTTAGAATCGTCGTACCTAAATCCACTCATCATGCTGCTACTAACATTATGACATTGATTTCATGGCTGAGTGATATTCCATTGTACATAAGGACCACAACTTCTTTATCCATTTTTCTCTTTCCTGGGATATTTAAGGTGGAATGAAGTGGAGGTCCTTGTCAACAGAGCAGCCCTCAACTTTGGGGTGCTTGTGTCTTGCTGATTTTTCATTTTCCCAATTTATACCCCCATGAGTGGAAGTGCCCTATGCTCTCTAAGCTGTGTTTTTCAGATGTTTCAGGACACACCGTGCACTTCTCCAGAGTGGCTGTTGGCAATTTACATCCCGCCCATCAGTGTAGCAAGGCTCCCATTTCTCCATGGCCTGTCCTGCATTTCTGGTTTTGACACTTTTTTCAGCATGGCCCTTTTGACCGATGGGAAGCGAGACTTCTCTATAGTGCTGATTTGCCTTTCCAGGTTGCTTGGTTGGCCAAAAAGGGCGTATGCGTTTTTTCCTGAATATATTCAGGAAAAAACGCATACGCCCTTTTTGGTCAAGGGCATCATTGTCAACGTTTTGCCGCTTTTCATGTGCTTTAAAGGTGATTCGTATCTACCTCCTGAAATCTGTTTCGTGCAATTCTGCCTTGATTTCAAATCCTCTTCTTTGCCTTCCCTCAATATATTTGTGGACGAGAGTTATCATTTATAACTCTGCAGGTTTGTGAATTGCAGTGCCCTGAACCTCCATTTTACAACTCGCTTTTTTGGGAGCTGGCCGCAAAAGCGCAGGATGGCTTCAGGCCCTGTTCTGGTTCCGGGGGGCAGGCTGAGCCTGTGGTTAATTCTTCTTCCTGATGGGAAAATAGAGTGACCTGTGCCTGTCCCGACACCAAGAGCTAGTCTCTCGTTGGTTCCCCGTCTTCCCGTTCATCCTCAGGACAAATTGCAACCTGTACGGAACAGGAGGTTAAAGGTGCTGATGCTCCAAGTAGGGAGATTGCTAGTAAAGCGGCTGGAATGGCGAACCCGGGCACAAGGAGATGAGAAATGAGGTGCGTTTTAGAAACCTTTCCCCATCACACGGTGTACCATCTTCTGGGTTTCTCATGCATGTTTTCGATGTAGGAAGATGCCCTTGAAGCTGGAGATTTGGGACCCATGCGATGGGTACCACGCAGTATTACTTTAAAGGGTCTGCGTTTGCTCACCCAACCTCACCAAACCTCTCAGCCCCAAGAGTGTCCACCCTTATGTCTCATCCAGCTGTGGGTCTAGATATGGTCAATCCAGGTTGCATCACAGCCCCTGAACTCATTGTGTAAGAATTTCTATCTCTTTCACTGTCGTTGTTTCATGGGTTTTTCAAAGTAATTTATTTTCATAATGGGGTTTAGCTGCTTTTCACGGCTGTGTTTATGCCGCTTTCCACCCACTTGACACACTAACAGAGAGATATCAATACATAGGCTTTAAGATTATTACTAGTCAGATATATTCTTGTGCGGTGAATAGGGCGTGTTGAGTCCAGTTCTCTGAGCAAGGAGTAGGTCTTGTCTACTACATATTGGGTTTATGGAACGGTATCTGAGCTAATTTGATACCCTTGTTTTATGTATCACCCCACCTCACCTTTCCCGTTAAGCAGCCATAGTGTGTTTTCTGCATGTGTGACTCTGTTCTGTTTTGTAATTCAGTTCAAGTGTAACGGTTTTTACATTCCCTCCATAAGTGATACCTTATGAGAAGTGTCCTTTTCTGTGTGACTTATTTCACTTAGAATCGTCGTACCTAAATCCACTCATCATGCTGCTACTAACATTATGACATTGATTTCATGGCTGAGTGATATTCCATTGTACATAAGGACCACAACTTCTTTATCCATTTTTCTCTTTCCTGGGATATTTAAGGTGGAATGAAGTGGAGGTCCTTGTCAACAGAGCAGCCCTCAACTTTGGGGTGCTTGTGTCTTGCTGATTTTTCATTTTCCCAATTTATACCCCCATGAGTGGAAGTGCCCTATGCTCTCTAAGCTGTGTTTTTCAGATGTTTCAGGACACACCGTACACTTCTCCAGAGTGGCTGTTGGCAATTTACATCCCGCCCATCAGTGTAGCAAGGCTCCCATTTCTCCATGGCCTGTCCTGCATTTCTGGTTTTGACACTTTTTTCAGCATGGCCCTTTTGACCGATGGGAAGCGAGACTTCTCTGTAGCGCTGATTTGCCTTTCCAGGTTGCTTGGTTGGCCAAAAAGGGCGTATGCGTTTTTTCCTGAATATATTCAGGAAAAAACGCATACGCCCTTTTTGGCCAAGGGCATCATTGTCAACGTTTTGCCGCTTTTCATGTGCTTTAAAGGCGATTCGTATCTACCTCCTGAAATCTGTTTCGTGCAATTCTGCCTTGATTTCAAATCCTCTTCTTTGCCTTCCCTCAATATATTTGTGGACGAGAGTTATCATTTATAACTCTGCAGGTTTGTGAATTGCAGTGCCCTGAACCTCCATTTTACAACTCGCTTTTTTGGGAGCTGGCCGCAAAAGCGCAGGATGGCTTCAGGCCCTGTTCTGGTTCCGGGGGGCAGGCTGAGCCTGTGGTTAATTCTTCTTCCTGATGGGAAAATAGAGTGACCTGTGCCTGTCCCGACACCAAGAGCTAGTCTCCCGTTGGTTCCCCGTCTTCCCGTTCATCCTCAGGACAAATTGCAACCTGTACGGAACAGGAGGTTAAAGGTGCTGATGCTCCAAGTAGGGAGATTGCTAGTAAAGCGGCTGGAATGGCGAACCCGGGCACAAGGAGATGAGAAATGAGGTGCGTTTTAGAAACCTTTCCCCATCACACGGTGTACCATCTTCTGGGTTTCTCATGCATGTTTTCGATGTAGGAAGATGCCCTTGAAGCTGGAGATTTGGGACCCATGCGATGGGTACCACGCAGTATTACTTTAAAGGGTCTGCGTTTGCTCACCCAACCTCACCAAACCTCTCAGCCCCAAGAGTGTCCACCCTTATGTCTCATCCAGCTGTGGGTCTAGATATGGTCAATCCAGGTTGCATCACAGCCCCTGAACTCATTGTGTAAGAATTTCTATCTCTTTCACTGTCGTTGTTTCATGGGTTTTTCAAAGTAATTTATTTTCATAATGGGGTTTAGCTGCTTTTCACTGCTGTGTTTATGCCGCTTTCCACCCACTTGACACACTAACAGAGAGATATCAATACATAGGCTTTAAGATTATTACTAGTCAGATATATTCTTGTGCGGTGAATAGGGCGTGTTGAGTCCAGTTCTCTGAGCAAGGAGTAGGTCTTGTCTACTACATATTGGGTTTATGGAACGGTATCTGAGCTAATTTGATACCCTTGTTTTATGTATCACCCCACCTCACCTTTCCCGTTAAGCAGCCATAGTGTGTTTTCTGCATGTGTGACTCTGTTCTGTTTTGTAATTCAGTTCAAGTGTAACGGTTTTTACATTCCCTCTTTCAGTGATACCTTATGAGAAGTGTCCTTTTCTGTGTGACTTATTTCACTTAGAATCGTCGTACCTAAATCCACTCATCATGCTGCTACTAACATTATGACATTGATTTCATGGCTGAGTGATATTCCATTGTACATAAGGACCACAACTTCTTTATCCATTTTTCTCTTTCCTGGGATATTTAAGGTGGAATGAAGTGGAGGTCCTTGTCAACAGAGCAGCCCTCAACTTTGGGGTGCTTGTGTCTTGCTGATTTTTCATTTTCCCAATTTATACCCCCATGAGTGGAAGTGCCCTATGCTCTCTAAGCTGTGTTTTTCAGATGTTTCAGGACACACCGTGCACTTCTCCAGAGTGGCTGTTGGCAATTTACATCCCGCCCATCAGTGTAGCAAGGCTCCCATTTCTCCATGGCCTGTCCTGCATTTCTGGTTTTGACACTTTTTTCAGCATGGCCCTTTTGACCGATGGGAAGCGAGACTTCTCTATAGTGCTGATTTGCCTTTCCAGGTTGCTTGGTTGGCCAAAAAGGGCGTATGCGTTTTTTCCTGAATATATTCAGGAAAAAACGCATACGCCCTTTTTGGTCAAGGGCATCATTGTCAACGTTTTGCCGCTTTTCATGTGCTTTAAAGGTGATTCGTATCTACCTCCTGAAATCTGTTTCGTGCAATTCTGCCTTGATTTCAAATCCTCTTCTTTGCCTTCCCTCAATATATTTGTGGACGAGAGTTATCATTTATAACTCTGCAGGTTTGTGAATTGCAGTGCCCTGAACCTCCATTTTACAACTCGCTTTTTTGGGAGCTGGCCGCAAAAGCGCAGGATGGCTTCAGGCCCTGTTCTGGTTCCGGGGGGCAGGCTGAGCCTGTGGTTAATTCTTCTTCCTGATGGGAAAATAGAGTGACCTGTGCCTGTCCCGACACCAAGAGCTAGTCTCTCGTTGGTTCCCCGTCTTCCCGTTCATCCTCAGGACAAATTGCAACCTGTACGGAACAGGAGGTTAAAGGTGCTGATGCTCCAAGTAGGGAGATTGCTAGTAAAGCGGCTGGAATGGCGAACCCGGGCACAAGGAGATGAGAAATGAGGTGCGTTTTAGAAACCTTTCCCCATCACACGGTGTACCATCTTCTGGGTTTCTCATGCATGTTTTCGATGTAGGAAGATGCCCTTGAAGCTGGAGATTTGGGACCCATGCGATGGGTACCACGCAGTATTACTTTAAAGGGTCTGCGTTTGCTCACCCAACCTCACCAAACCTCTCAGCCCCAAGAGTGTCCACCCTTATGTCTCATCCAGCTGTGGGTCTAGATATGGTCAATCCAGGTTGCATCACAGCCCCTGAACTCATTGTGTAAGAATTTCTATCTCTTTCACTGTCGTTGTTTCATGGGTTTTTCAAAGTAATTTATTTTCATAATGGGGTTTAGCTGCTTTTCACGGCTGTGTTTATGCCGCTTTCCACCCACTTGACACACTAACAGAGAGATATCAATACATAGGCTTTAAGATTATTACTAGTCAGATATATTCTTGTGCGGTGAATAGGGCGTGTTGAGTCCAGTTCTCTGAGCAAGGAGTAGGTCTTGTCTACTACATATTGGGTTTATGGAACGGTATCTGAGCTAATTTGATACCCTTGTTTTATGTATCACCCCACCTCACCTTTCCCGTTAAGCAGCCATAGTGTGTTTTCTGCATGTGTGACTCTGTTCTGTTTTGTAATTCAGTTCAAGTGTAACGGTTTTTACATTCCCTCCATAAGTGATACCTTATGAGAAGTGTCCTTTTCTGTGTGACTTATTTCACTTAGAATCGTCGTACCTAAATCCACTCATCATGCTGCTACTAACATTATGACATTGATTTCATGGCTGAGTGATATTCCATTGTACATAAGGACCACAACTTCTTTATCCATTTTTCTCTTTCCTGGGATATTTAAGGTGGAATGAAGTGGAGGTCCTTGTCAACAGAGCAGCCCTCAACTTTGGGGTGCTTGTGTCTTGCTGATTTTTCATTTTCCCAATTTATACCCCCATGAGTGGAAGTGCCCTATGCTCTCTAAGCTGTGTTTTTCAGATGTTTCAGGACACACCGTACACTTCTCCAGAGTGGCTGTTGGCAATTTACATCCCGCCCATCAGTGTAGCAAGGCTCCCATTTCTCCATGGCCTGTCCTGCATTTCTGGTTTTGACACTTTTTTCAGCATGGCCCTTTTGACCGATGGGAAGCGAGACTTGTTTGTAGCGCTGATTTGCCTTTCCAGGTTGCTTGGTTGGCCAAAAAGGGCGTATGCGTTTTTTCCTGAATATATTCAGGAAAAAACGCATACGCCCTTTTTGGCCAAGGGCATCATTGTCAACGTTTTGCCGCTTTTCATGTGCTTTAAAGGCGATTCGTATCTACCTCCTGAAATCTGTTTCGTGCAATTCTGCCTTGATTTCAAATCCTCTTCTTTGCCTTCCCTCAATATATTTGTGGACGAGAGTTATCATTTATAACTCTGCAGGTTTGTGAATTGCAGTGCCCTGAACCTCCATTTTACAACTCGCTTTTTTGGGAGCTGGCCGCAAAAGCGCAGGATGGCTTCAGGCCCTGTTCTGGTTCCGGGGGGCAGGCTGAGCCTGTGGTTAATTCTTCTTCCTGATGGGAAAATAGAGTGACCTGTGCCTGTCCCGACACCAAGAGCTAGTCTCCCGTTGGTTCCCCGTCTTCCCGTTCATCCTCAGGACAAATTGCAACCTGTACGGAACAGGAGGTTAAAGGTGCTGATGCTCCAAGTAGGGAGATTGCTAGTAAAGCGGCTGGAATGGCGAACCCGGGCACAAGGAGATGAGAAATGAGGTGCGTTTTAGAAACCTTTCCCCATCACACGGTGTACCATCTTCTGGGTTTCTCATGCATGTTTTCGATGTAGGAAGATGCCCTTGAAGCTGGAGATTTGGGACCCATGCGATGGGTACCACGCAGTATTACTTTAAAGGGTCTGCGTTTGCTCACCCAACCTCACCAAACCTCTCAGCCCCAAGAGTGTCCACCCTTATGTCTCATCCAGCTGTGGGTCTAGATATGGTCAATCCAGGTTGCATCACAGCCCCTGAACTCATTGTGTAAGAATTTCTATCTCTTTCACTGTCGTTGTTTCATGGGTTTTTCAAAGTAATTTATTTTCATAATGGGGTTTAGCTGCTTTTCACGGCTGTGTTTATGCCGCTTTCCACCCACTTGACACACTAACAGAGAGATATCAATACATAGGCTTTAAGATTATTACTAGTCAGATATATTCTTGTGCGGTGAATAGGGCGTGTTGAGTCCAGTTCTCTGAGCAAGGAGTAGGTCTTGTCTACTACATATTGGGTTTATGGAACGGTATCTGAGCTAATTTGATACCCTTGTTTTATGTATCACCCCACCTCACCTTTCCCGTTAAGCAGCCATAGTGTGTTTTCTGCATGTGTGACTCTGTTCTGTTTTGTAATTCAGTTCAAGTGTAACGGTTTTTACATTCCCTCTATCAGTGATACCTTATGAGAAGTGTCCTTTTCTGTGTGACTTATTTCACTTAGAATCGTCGTACCTAAATCCACTCATCATGCTGCTACTAACATTATGACATTGATTTCATGGCTGAGTGATATTCCATTGTACATAAGGACCACAACTTCTTTATCCATTTTTCTCTTTCCTGGGATATTTAAGGTGGAATGAAGTGGAGGTCCTTGTCAACAGAGCAGCCCTCAACTTTGGGGTGCTTGTGTCTTGCTGATTTTTCATTTTCCCAATTTATACCCCCATGAGTGGAAGTGCCCTATGCTCTCTAAGCTGTGTTTTTCAGATGTTTCAGGACACACCGTGCACTTCTCCAGAGTGGCTGTTGGCAATTTACATCCCGCCCATCAGTGTAGCAAGGCTCCCATTTCTCCATGGCCTGTCCTGCATTTCTGGTTTTGACACTTTTTTCAGCATGACCCTTTTGACCGATGGGAAGCGAGACTTCTCTGTAGTGCTGATTTGCCTTTCCAGGTTGCTTGGTTGGCCAAAAAGGGCGTATGCGTTTTTTCCTGAATATATTCAGGAAAAAACGCATACGCCCTTTTTGGCCAAGGGCATCATTGTCAACGTTTTGCCGCTTTTCATGTGCTTTAAAGGCGATTCGTATCTACCTCCTGAAATCTGTTTCGTGCAATTCTGCCTTGATTTCAAATCCTCTTCTTTGCCTTCCCTCAATATATTTGTGGACGAGAGTTATCATTTATAACTCTGCAGGTTTGTGAATTGCAGTGCCCTGAACCTCCATTTTACAACTCGCTTTTTTGGGAGCTGGCCGCAAAAGCGCAGGATGGCTTCAGGCCCTGTTCTGGTTCCGGGGGGCAGGCTGAGCCTGTGGTTAATTCTTCTTCCTGATGGGAAAATAGAGTGACCTGTGCCTGTCCCGACACCAAGAGCTAGTCTCTCGTTGGTTCCCCGTCTTCCCGTTCATCCTCAGGACAAATTGCAACCTGTACGGAACAGGAGGTTAAAGGTGCTGATGCTCCAAGTAGGGAGATTGCTAGTAAAGCGGCTGGAATGGCGAACCCGGGCACAAGGAGATGAGAAATGAGGTGCGTTTTAGAAACCTTTCCCCATCACACGGTGTACCATCTTCTGGGTTTCTCATGCATGTTTTCGATGTAGGAAGATGCCCTTGAAGCTGGAGATTTGGGACCCATGCGATGGGTACCACGCAGTATTACTTTAAAGGGTCTGCGTTTGCTCACCCAACCTCACCAAACCTCTCAGCCCCAAGAGTGTCCACCCTTATGTCTCATCCAGCTGTGGGTCTAGATATGGTCAATCCAGGTTGCATCACAGCCCCTGAACTCATTGTGTAAGAATTTCTATCTCTTTCACTGTCGTTGTTTCATGGGTTTTTCAAAGTAATTTATTTTCATAATGGGGTTTAGCTGCTTTTCACGGCTGTGTTTATGCCGCTTTCCACCCACTTGACACACTAACAGAGAGATATCAATACATAGGCTTTAAGATTATTACTAGTCAGATATATTCTTGTGCGGTGAATAGGGCGTGTTGAGTCCAGTTCTCTGAGCAAGGAGTAGGTCTTGTCTACTACATATTGGGTTTATGGAACGGTATCTGAGCTAATTTGATACCCTTGTTTTATGTATCACCCCACCTCACCTTTCCCGTTAAGCAGCCATAGTGTGTTTTCTGCATGTGTGACTCTGTTCTGTTTTGTAATTCAGTTCAAGTGTAACGGTTTTTACATTCCCTCCATAAGTGATACCTTATGAGAAGTGTCCTTTTCTGTGTGACTTATTTCACTTAGAATCGTCGTACCTAAATCCACTCATCATGCTGCTACTAACATTATGACATTGATTTCATGGCTGAGTGATATTCCATTGTACATAAGGACCACAACTTCTTTATCCATTTTTCTCTTTCCTGGGATATTTAAGGTGGAATGAAGTGGAGGTCCTTGTCAACAGAGCAGCCCTCAACTTTGGGGTGCTTGTGTCTTGCTGATTTTTCATTTTCCCAATTTATACCCCCATGAGTGGAAGTGCCCTATGCTCTCTAAGCTGTGTTTTACAGATGTTTCAGGACACACCGTACACTTCTCCAGAGTGGCTGTTGGCAATTTACATCCCGCCCATCAGTGTAGCAAGGCTCCCATTTCTCCATGGCCTTTCCTGCATTTCTGGTTTTGACACTTTTTTCAGCATGGCCCTTTTGACCGATGGGAAGCGAGACTTCTCTGTAGCGCTGATTTGCCTTTCCAGGTTGCTTGGTTGGCCAAAAAGGGCGTATGCGTTTTTTCCTGAATATATTCAGGAAAAAACGCATACGCCCTTTTTGGCCAAGGGCATCATTGTCAACGTTTTGCCGCTTTTCATGTGCTTTAAAGGCGATTCGTATCTACCTCCTGAAATCTGTTTCGTGCAATTCTGCCTTGATTTCAAATCCTCTTCTTTGCCTTCCCTCAATATATTTGTGGACGAGAGTTATCATTTATAACTCTGCAGGTTTGTGAATTGCAGTGCCCTGAACCTCCATTTTACAACTCGCTTTTTTGGGAGCTGGCCGCAAAAGCGCAGGATGGCTTCAGGCCCTGTTCTGGTTCCGGGGGGCAGGCTGAGCCTGTGGTTAATTCTTCTTCCTGATGGGAAAATAGAGTGACCTGTGCCTGTCCCGACACCAAGAGCTAGTCTCCCGTTGGTTCCCCGTCTTCCCGTTCATCCTCAGGACAAATTGCAACCTGTACGGAACAGGAGGTTAAAGGTGCTGATGCTCCAAGTAGGGAGATTGCTAGTAAAGCGGCTGGAATGGCGAACCCGGGCACAAGGAGATGAGAAATGAGGTGCGTTTTAGAAACCTTTCCCCATCACACGGTGTACCATCTTCTGGGTTTCTCATGCATGTTTTCGATGTAGGAAGATGCCCTTGAAGCTGGAGATTTGGGACCCATGCGATGGGTACCACGCAGTATTACTTTAAAGGGTCTGCGTTTGCTCACCCAACCTCACCAAACCTCTCAGCCCCAAGAGTGTCCACCCTTATGTCTCATCCAGCTGTGGGTCTAGATATGGTCAATCCAGGTTGCATCACAGCCCCTGAACTCATTGTGTAAGAATTTCTATCTCTTTCACTGTCGTTGTTTCATGGGTTTTTCAAAGTAATTTATTTTCATAATGGGGTTTAGCTGCTTTTCACGGCTGTGTTTATGCCGCTTTCCACCCACTTGACACACTAACAGAGAGATATCAATACATAGGCTTTAAGATTATTACTAGTCAGATATATTCTTGTGCGGTGAATAGGGCGTGTTGAGTCCAGTTCTCTGAGCAAGGAGTAGGTCTTGTCTACTACATATTGGGTTTATGGAACGGTATCTGAGCTAATTTGATACCCTTGTTTTATGTATCACCCCACCTCACCTTTCCCGTTAAGCAGCCATAGTGTGTTTTCTGCATGTGTGACTCTGTTCTGTTTTGTAATTCAGTTCAAGTGTAACGGTTTTTACATTCCCTCCATAAGTGATACCTTATGAGAAGTGTCCTTTTCTGTGTGACTTATTTCACTTAGAATCGTCGTACCTAAATCCACTCATCATGCTGCTACTAACATTATGACATTGATTTCATGGCTGAGTGATATTCCATTGTACATAAGGACCACAACTTCTTTATCCATTTTTCTCTTTCCTGGGATATTTAAGGTGGAATGAAGTGGAGGTCCTTGTCAACAGAGCAGCCCTCAACTTTGGGGTGCTTGTGTCTTGCTGATTTTTCATTTTCCCAATTTATACCCCCATGAGTGGAAGTGCCCTATGCTCTCCAAGCTGTGTTTTACAGATGTTTCAGGACACACCGTACACTTCTCCAGAGTGGCTGTTGGCAATTTACATCCCGCCCATCAGTGTAGCAAGGCTCCCATTTCTCCATGGCCTGTCCTGCATTTCTGGTTTTGACACTTTTTTCAGCATGGCCCTTTTGACCGATGGGAAGCGAGACTTCTCTGTAGCGCTGATTTGCCTTTCCAGGTTGCTTGGTTGGCCAAAAAGGGCGTATGCGTTTTTTCCTGAATATATTCAGGAAAAAACGCATACGCCCTTTTTGGCCAAGGGCATCATTGTCAACGTTTTGCCGCTTTTCATGTGCTTTAAAGGCGATTCGTATCTACCTCCTGAAATCTGTTTCGTGCAATTCTGCCTTGATTTCAAATCCTCTTCTTTGCCTTCCCTCAATATATTTGTGGACGAGAGTTATCATTTATAACTCTGCAGGTTTGTGAATTGCAGTGCCCTGAACCTCCATTTTACAACTCGCTTTTTTGGGAGCTGGCCGCAAAAGCGCAGGATGGCTTCAGGCCCTGTTCTGGTTCCGGGGGGCAGGCTGAGCCTGTGGTTAATTCTTCTTCCTGATGGGAAAATAGAGTGACCTGTGCCTGTCCCGACACCAAGAGCTAGTCTCTCGTTGGTTCCCCGTCTTCCCGTTCATCCTCAGGACAAATTGCAACCTGTACGGAACAGGAGGTTAAAGGTGCTGATGCTCCAAGTAGGGAGATTGCTAGTAAAGCGGCTGGAATGGCGAACCCGGGCACAAGGAGATGAGAAATGAGGTGCGTTTTAGAAACCTTTCCCCATCACACGGTGTACCATCTTCTGGGTTTCTCATGCATGTTTTCGATGTAGGAAGATGCCCTTGAAGCTGGAGATTTGGGACCCATGCGATGGGTACCACGCAGTATTACTTTAAAGGGTCTGCGTTTGCTCACCCAACCTCACCAAACCTCTCAGCCCCAAGAGTGTCCACCCTTATGTCTCATCCAGCTGTGGGTCTAGATATGGTCAATCCAGGTTGCATCACAGCCCCTGAACTCATTGTGTAAGAATTTCTATCTCTTTCACTGTCGTTGTTTCATGGGTTTTTCAAAGTAATTTATTTTCATAATGGGGTTTAGCTGCTTTTCACTGCTGTGTTTATGCCGCTTTCCACCCACTTGACACACTAACAGAGAGATATCAATACATAGGCTTTAAGATTATTACTAGTCAGATATATTCTTGTGCGGTGAATAGGGCGTGTTGAGTCCAGTTCTCTGAGCAAGGAGTAGGTCTTCTCTACTACATATTGGGTTTATGGAACGGTATCTGAGCTAATTTGATACCCTTGTTTTATGTATCACCCCACCTCACCTTTCCCGTTAAGCAGCCATAGTGTGTTTTCTGCATGTGTGACTCTGTTCTGTTTTGTAATTCAGTTCAAGTGTAACGGTTTTTACATTCCCTCTATCAGTGATACCTTATGAGAAGTGTCCTTTTCTGTGTGACTTATTTCACTTAGAATCGTCGTACCTAAATCCACTCATCATGCTGCTACTAACATTATGACATTGATTTCATGGCTGAGTGATATTCCATTGTACATAAGGACCACAACTTCTTTATCCATTTTTCTCTTTCCTGGGATATTTAAGGTGGAATGAAGTGGAGGTCCTTGTCAACAGAGCAGCCCTCAACTTTGTGGTGCTTGTGTCTTGCTGATTTTTCATTTTCCCAATTTATACCCCCATGAGTGGAAGTGCCCTATGCTCTCTAAGCTGTGTTTTTCAGATGTTTCAGGACACACCGTGCACTTCTCCAGAGTGGCTGTTGGCAATTTACATCCCGCCCATCAGTGTAGCAAGGCTCCCATTTCTCCATGGCCTGTCCTGCATTTCTGGTTTTGACACTTTTTTCAGCATGGCCCTTTTGACCGATGGGAAGCGAGACTTCTCTGTAGTGCTGATTTGCCTTTCCAGGTTGCTTGGTTGGCCAAAAAGGGCGTATGCGTTTTTTCCTGAATATATTCAGGAAAAAACGCATACGCCCTTTTTGGCCAAGGGCATCATTGTCAACGTTTTGCCGCTTTTCATGTGCTTTAAAGGTGATTCGTATCTACCTCCTGAAATCTGTTTCGTGCAATTCTGCCTTGATTTCAAATCCTCTTCTTTGCCTTCCCTCAATATATTTGTGGACGAGAGTTATCATTTATAACTCTGCAGGTTTGTGAATTGCAGTGCCCTGAACCTCCATTTTACAACTCGCTTTTTTGGGAGCTGGCCGCAAAAGCGCAGGATGGCTTCAGGCCCTGTTCTGGTTCCGGGGGGCAGGCTGAGCCTGTGGTTAATTCTTCTTCCTGATGGGAAAATAGAGTGACCTGTGCCTGTCCCGACACCAAGAGCTAGTCTCCCGTTGGTTCCCCGTCTTCCCGTTCATCCTCAGGACAAATTGCAACCTGTACGGAACAGGAGGTTAAAGGTGCTGATGCTCCAAGTAGGGAGATTGCTAGTAAAGCGGCTGGAATGGCGAACCCGGGCACAAGGAGATGAGAAATGAGGTGCGTTTTAGAAACCTTTCCCCATCACACGGTGTACCATCTTCTGGGTTTCTCATGCATGTTTTCGATGTAGGAAGATGCCCTTGAAGCTGGAGATTTGGGACCCATGCGATGGGTACCACGCAGTATTACTTTAAAGGGTCTGCGTTTGCTCACCCAACCTCACCAAACCTCTCAGCCCCAAGAGTGTCCACCCTTATGTCTCATCCAGCTGTGGGTCTAGATATGGTCAATCCAGGTTGCATCACAGCCCCTGAACTCATTGTGTAAGAATTTCTATCTCTTTCACTGTCGTTGTTTCATGGGTTTTTCAAAGTAATTTATTTTCATAATGGGGTTTAGCTGCTTTTCACGGCTGTGTTTATGCCGCTTTCCACCCACTTGACACACTAACAGAGAGATATCAATACATAGGCTTTAAGATTATTACTAGTCAGATATATTCTTGTGCGGTGAATAGGGCGTGTTGAGTCCAGTTCTCTGAGCAAGGAGTAGGTCTTGTCTACTACATATTGGGTTTATGGAACGGTATCTGAGCTAATTTGATACCCTTGTTTTATGTATCACCCCACCTCACCTTTCCCGTTAAGCAGCCATAGTGTGTTTTCTGCATGTGTGACTCTGTTCTGTTTTGTAATTCAGTTCAAGTGTAACGGTTTTTACATTCCCTCCATAAGTGATACCTTATGAGAAGTGTCCTTTTCTGTGTGACTTATTTCACTTAGAATCGTCGTACCTAAATCCACTCATCATGCTGCTACTAACATTATGACATTGATTTCATGGCTGAGTGATATTCCATTGTACATAAGGACCACAACTTCTTTATCCATTTTTCTCTTTCCTGGGATATTTAAGGTGGAATGAAGTGGAGGTCCTTGTCAACAGAGCAGCCCTCAACTTTGGGGTGCTTGTGTCTTGCTGATTTTTCATTTTCCCAATTTATACCCCCATGAGTGGAAGTGCCCTATGCTCTCCAAGCTGTGTTTTACAGATGTTTCAGGACACACCGTACACTTCTCCAGAGTGGCTGTTGGCAATTTACATCCCGCCCATCAGTGTAGCAAGGCTCCCATTTCTCCATGGCCTGTCCTGCATTTCTGGTTTTGACACTTTTTTCAGCATGGCCCTTTTGACCGATGGGAAGCGAGACTTCTCTGTAGCGCTGATTTGCCTTTCCAGGTTGCTTGGTTGGCCAAAAAGGGCGTATGCGTTTTTTCCTGAATATATTCAGGAAAAAACGCATACGCCCTTTTTGGCCAAGGGCATCATTGTCAACGTTTTGCCGCTTTTCATGTGCTTTAAAGGCGATTCGTATCTACCTCCTGAAATCTGTTTCGTGCAATTCTGCCTTGATTTCAAATCCTCTTCTTTGCCTTCCCTCAATATATTTGTGGACGAGAGTTATCATTTATAACTCTGCAGGTTTGTGAATTGCAGTGCCCTGAACCTCCATTTTACAACTCGCTTTTTTGGGAGCTGGCCGCAAAAGCGCAGGATGGCTTCAGGCCCTGTTCTGGTTCCGGGGGGCAGGCTGAGCCTGTGGTTAATTCTTCTTCCTGATGGGAAAATAGAGTGACCTGTGCCTGTCCCGACACCAAGAGCTAGTCTCTCGTTGGTTCCCCGTCTTCCCGTTCATCCTCAGGACAAATTGCAACCTGTACGGAACAGGAGGTTAAAGGTGCTGATGCTCCAAGTAGGGAGATTGCTAGTAAAGCGGCTGGAATGGCGAACCCGGGCACAAGGAGATGAGAAATGAGGTGCGTTTTAGAAACCTTTCCCCATCACACGGTGTACCATCTTCTGGGTTTCTCATGCATGTTTTCGATGTAGGAAGATGCCCTTGAAGCTGGAGATTTGGGACCCATGCGATGGGTACCACGCAGTATTACTTTAAAGGGTCTGCGTTTGCTCACCCAACCTCACCAAACCTCTCAGCCCCAAGAGTGTCCACCCTTATGTCTCATCCAGCTGTGGGTCTAGATATGGTCAATCCAGGTTGCATCACAGCCCCTGAACTCATTGTGTAAGAATTTCTATCTCTTTCACTGTCGTTGTTTCATGGGTTTTTCAAAGTAATTTATTTTCATAATGGGGTTTAGCTGCTTTTCACGGCTGTGTTTATGCCGCTTTCCACCCACTTGACACATTAACAGAGAGATATCAATACATAGGTTTTAAGATTATTACTAGTCACATATATTCTTGTGCTGTGAATAGGGCGTGTTGAGTCCAGTTCTCTGAGCAAGGAGTAGGTCTTGTCTATTACATATTGGGTTTATGGAACGGTATCTGAGCTAATTTGATACCCTTGTTTTATGTATCACCCCACCTCACCTTTCCCGTTAAGCAGCCATAGTGTGTTTTCTGCATGTGTGACTCTGTTCTGTTTTGTAATTCAGTTCAAGTGTAACGGTTTTTACATTCCCTCTATCAGTGATACCTTATGAGAAGTGTCCTTTTCTGTGTGACTTATTTCACTTAGAATCGTCGTACCTAAATCCACTCATCATGCTGCTAATAACATTATGACATTGATTTCATGGCTGAGTGATATTCCATTGTACATAAGGACCACAACTTCTTTATCCATTTTTCTCTTTCCTGGTATATTTAAGGTGGAATGAAGTGGAGGTCCTTGTCAACAGAGCAGCCCTCAACTTTGGGGTGCTTGTGTCTTGCTGATTTTTCATTTTCCCAATTTATACCCCCATGAGTGGAAGTGCCCTATGCTCTCTAAGCTGTGTTTTTCAGATGTTTCAGGACACACCGTGCACTTCTCCAGAGTGGCTGTTGGCAATTTACATCCCGCCCATCAGTGTAGCAAGGCTCCCATTTCTCCATGGCCTGTCCTGCATTTCTGGTTTTGACACTTTTTTCAGCATGGCCCTTTTGACCGATGGGAAGCGAGACTTCTCTGTAGTGCTGATTTGCCTTTCCAGGTTGCTTGGTTGGCCAAAAAGGGCGTATGCGTTTTTTCCTGAATATATTCAGGAAAAAACGCATACGCCCTTTTTGGCCAAGGGCATCATTGTCAACGTTTTGCCGCTTTTCATGTGCTTTAAAGGTGATTCGTATCTACCTCCTGAAATCTGTTTCGTGCAATTCTGCCTTGATTTCAAATCCTCTTCTTTGCCTTCCCTCAATATATTTGTGGACGAGAGTTATCATTTATAACTCTGCAGGTTTGTGAATTGCAGTGCCCTGAACCTCCATTTTACAACTCGCTTTTTTGGGAGCTGGCCGCAAAAGCGCAGGATGGCTTCAGGCCCTGTTCTGGTTCCGGGGGGCAGGCTGAGCCTGTGGTTAATTCTTCTTCCTGATGGGAAAATAGAGTGACCTGTGCCTGTCCCGACACCAAGAGCTAGTCTCTCGTTGGTTCCCCGTCTTCCCGTTCATCCTCAGGACAAATTGCAACCTGTACGGAACAGGAGGTTAAAGGTGCTGATGCTCCAAGTAGGGAGATTGCTAGTAAAGCGGCTGGAATGGCGAACCCGGGCACAAGGAGATGAGAAATGAGGTGCGTTTTAGAAACCTTTCCCCATCACACGGTGTACCATCTTCTGGGTTTCTCATGCATGTTTTCGATGTAGGAAGATGCCCTTGAAGCTGGAGATTTGGGACCCATGCGATGGGTACCACGCAGTATTACTTTAAAGGGTCTGCGTTTGCTCACCCAACCTCACCAAACCTCTCAGCCCCAAGAGTGTCCACCCTTATGTCTCATCCAGCTGTGGGTCTAGATATGGTCAATCCAGGTTGCATCACAGCCCCTGAACTCATTGTGTAAGAATTTCTATCTCTTTCACTGTCGTTGTTTCATGGGTTTTTCAAAGTAATTTATTTTCATAATGGGGTTTAGCTGCTTTTCACGGCTGTGTTTATGCCGCTTTCCACCCACTTGACACACTAACAGAGAGATATCAATACATAGGCTTTAAGATTATTACTAGTCAGATATATTCTTGTGCGGTGAATAGGGCGTGTTGAGTCCAGTTCTCTGAGCAAGGAGTAGGTCTTGTCTACTACATATTGGGTTTATGGAACGGTATCTGAGCTAATTTGATACCCTTGTTTTATGTATCACCCCACCTCACCTTTCCCGTTAAGCAGCCATAGTGTGTTTTCTGCATGTGTGACTCTGTTCTGTTTTGTAATTCAGTTCAAGTGTAACGGTTTTTACATTCCCTCCATAAGTGATACCTTATGAGAAGTGTCCTTTTCTGTGTGACTTATTTCACTTAGAATCGTCGTACCTAAATCCACTCATCATGCTGCTACTAACATTATGACATTGATTTCATGGCTGAGTGATATTCCATTGTACATAAGGACCACAACTTCTTTATCCATTTTTCTCTTTCCTGGGATATTTAAGGTGGAATGAAGTGGAGGTCCTTGTCAACAGAGCAGCCCTCAACTTTGGGGTGCTTGTGTCTTGCTGATTTTTCATTTTCCCAATTTATACCCCCATGAGTGGAAGTGCCCTATGCTCTCTAAGCTGTGTTTTACAGATGTTTCAGGACACACCGTACACTTCTCCAGAGTGGCTGTTGGCAATTTACATCCCGCCCATCAGTGTAGCAAGGCTCCCATTTCTCCATGGCCTGTCCTGCATTTCTGGTTTTGACACTTTTTTCAGCATGGCCCTTTTGACCGATGGGAAGCGAGACTTCTCTGTAGCGCTGATTTGCCTTTCCAGGTTGCTTGGTTGGCCAAAAAGGGCGTATGCGTTTTTTCCTGAATATATTCAGGAAAAAACGCATACGCCCTTTTTGGCCAAGGGCATCATTGTCAACGTTTTGCCGCTTTTCATGTGCTTTAAAGGCGATTCGTATCTACCTCCTGAAATCTGTTTCGTGCAATTCTGCCTTGATTTCAAATCCTCTTCTTTGCCTTCCCTCAATATATTTGTGGACGAGAGTTATCATTTATAACTCTGCAGGTTTGTGAATTGCAGTGCCCTGAACCTCCATTTTACAACTCGCTTTTTTGGGAGCTGGCCGCAAAAGCGCAGGATGGCTTCAGGCCCTGTTCTGGTTCCGGGGGGCAGGCTGAGCCTGTGATTAATTCTTCTTCCTGATGGGAAAATAGAGTGACCTGTGCCTGTCCCGACACCAAGAGCTAGTCTCTCGTTGGTTCCCCGTCTTCCCGTTCATCCTCAGGACAAATTGCAACCTGTACGGAACAGGAGGTTAAAGGTGCTGATGCTCCAAGTAGGGAGATTGCTAGTAAAGCGGCTGGAATGGCGAACCCGGGCACAAGGAGATGAGAAATGAGGTGCGTTTTAGAAACCTTTCCCCATCACACGGTGTACCATCTTCTGGGTTTCTCATGCATGTTTTCGATGTAGGAAGATGCCCTTGAACCTGGAGATTTGGGACCCATGCGATGGGTACCATGCAGTATTACTTTAAAGGGTCTGCGTTTGCTCACCCAACCTCACCAAACCTCTCAGCCCCAAGAGTGTCCACCCTTATGTCTCATCCAGCTGTGGGTCTAGATATGGTCAATCCAGGTTGCATCACAGCCCCTGAACTCATTGTGTAAGAATTTCTATCTCTTTCAGTATCGTTGTTTCATGGGTTTTTCAAAGTAATTTATTTTCATAATGGGGTTTAGCTGCTTTTCACGGCTGTGTTTATGCCGCTTTCCACCCACTTGACACACTAACAGAGAGATATCAATACATAGGCTTTAAGATTATTACTAGTCAGATATATTCTTGTGCGGTGAATAGGGCGTGTTGAGTCCAGTTCTCTGAGCAAGGAGTAGGTCTTGTCTATTACATATTGGGTTTATGGAACGGTATCTGAGCTAATTTGATACCCTTGTTTTATGTATCACCCCACCTCACCTTTCCCGTTAAGCAGCCATAGTGTGTTTTCTGCATGTGTGACTCTGTTCTGTTTTGTAATTCAGTTCAAGTGTAACGGTTTTTACATTCCCTCTATCAGTGATACCTTATGAGAAGTGTCCTTTTCTGTGTGACTTATTTCACTTAGAATCGTCGTACCTAAATCCACTCATCATGCTGCTACTAACCTTATGACATTGATTTCATGGCTGAGTGATATTCCATTGTACATAAGGACCACAACTTCTTTATCCATTTTTCTCTTTCCTGGGATATTTAAGGTGGAATGAAGTGGAGGTCCTTGTCAACAGAGCAGCCCTCAACATTGGGGTGCTTGTGTCTTGCTGATTTTTCATTTTCCCAATTTATACCCCCATGAGTGGAAGTGCCCTATGCTCTCTAAGCTGTGTTTTTCAGATGTTTCAGGACACACCGTGCACTTCTCCAGAGTGGCTGTTGCCAATTTACATCCCGCCCATCAGTGTAGCAAGGCTCCCATTTCTCCATGGCCTGTCCTGCATTTCTGGTTTTGACACTTTTTTCAGCATGGCCCTTTTGACCGATGGGAAGCGAGACTTCTCTGTAGCGCTGATTTGCCTTTCCAGGTTGCTTGGTTGGCCAAAAAGGGCGTATGCGTTATTTCCTGAATATATTCAGGAAAAAACGCATACGCCCTTTTTGGCCAAGGGCATCATTGTCAACGTTTTGCCGCTTTTCATGTGCTTTAAAGGCGATTCGTATCTACCTCCTGAAATCTGTTTCGTGCAATTCTGCCTTGATTTCAAATCCTCTTCTTTGCCTTCCCTCAATATATTTGTGGACGAGAGTTATCATTTATAACTCTGCAGGTTTGTGAATTGCAGTGCCCTGAACCTCCATTTTACAACTCACTTTTTTGGGAACTGGCCGCAAAAGCGCAGGATGGCTTCAGGCCCTGTTCTGGTTCCGGGGGGCAGGCTGAGCCTGTGGTTAATTCTTCTTCCTGATGGGAAAATAGAGTGACCTGTGCCTGTCCCGACACCAAGAGCTAGTCTCTCGTTGGTTCCCCGTCTTCCCGTTCATCCTCAGGACAAATTGCAACCTGTACGGAACAGGAGGTTAAAGGTGCTGATGCTCCAAGTAGGGAGATTGCTAGTAAAGCGGCTGGAATGGCGAACGTGGGCACAAGGAGATGAGAAATGAGGTGCGTTTTAGAAACCTTTCCCCATCACACGGTGTACCATCTTCTGGGTTTCTCATGCATGTGTTCGATGTAGGAAGATGCCCTTGAACCTGGAGATTTGGGACCCATGCGATGGGTACCACGCAGTATTACTTTAAAGGGTCTGCGTTTGCTCACCCAACCTCACCAAACCTCTCAGCCCCAAGAGTGTCCACCCTTATGTCTCATCCAGCTGTGGGTCTAGATATGGTCAATCCAGGTTGCATCACAGCCCCTGAACTCATTGTGTAAGAATTTCTATCTCTTTCACTGTCGTTGTTTCATGGGTTTTTCAAAGTAATTTATTTTCATAATGGGGTTTAGCTGCTTTTCACGGCTGTGTTTATGCCGCTTTCCACCCACTTGACACATTAACAGAGAGATATCAATACATAGGTTTTAAGATTATTACTAGTCACATATATTCTTGTGCTGTGAATAGGGCGTGTTGAGTCCAGTTCTCTGAGCAAGGAGTAGGTCTTGTCTATTACATATTGGGTTTATGGAACGTTATCTGAGCTAATTTGATACCCTTGTTTTATGTATCACCCCACCTCACCTTTCCCGTTAAGCAGCCATAGTGTGTTTTCTGCATGTGTGACTCTGTTCTGTTTTGTAATTCAGTTCAAGTGTAACGGTTTTTACATTCCCTCTATCAGTGATACCTTATGAGAAGTGTCCTTTTCTGTGTGACTTATTTCACTTAGAATCGTCGTACCTAAATCCACTCATCATGCTGCTACTAACCTTATGACATTGATTTCATGGCTGAGTGATATTCCATTGTACATAAGGACCACAACTTCTTTATCCATTTTTCTCTTTCCTGGGATATTTAAGGTGGAATGAAGTGGAGGTCCTTGTCAACAGAGCAGCCCTCAACATTGGGGTGCTTGTGTCTTGCTGATTTTTCATTTTCCCAATTTATACCCCCATGAGTGGAAGTGCCCTATGCTCTCTAAGCTGTGTTTTTCAGATGTTTCAGGACACACCGTGCACTTCTCCAGAGTGGCTGTTGCCAATTTACATCCCGCCCATCAGTGTAGCAAGGCTCCCATTTCTCCATGGCCTGTCCTGCATTTCTGGTTTTGACACTTTTTTCAGCATGGCCCTTTTGACCGATGGGAAGCGAGACTTCTCTGTAGCGCTGATTTGCCTTTCCAGGTTGCTTGGTTGGCCAAAAAGGGCGTATGCGTTATTTCCTGAATATATTCAGGAAAAAACGCATACGCCCTTTTTGGCCAAGGGCATCATTGTCAACGTTTTGCCGCTTTTCATGTGCTTTAAAGGCGATTCGTAGCTACCTCCTGAAATCTGTTTCGTGCAATTCTGCCTTGATTTCAAATCCTCTTCTTTGCCTTCCCTCAATATATTTGTGGACGAGAGTTATCATTTATAACTCTGCAGGTTTGTGAATTGCAGTGCCCTGAACCTCCATTTTACAACTCACTTTTTTGGGAACTGGCCGCAAAAGCGCAGGATGGCTTCAGGCCCTGTTCTGGTTCCGGGGGGCAGGCTGAGCCTGTGGTTAATTCTTCTTCCTGATGGGAAAATAGAGTGACCTGTGCCTGTCCCGACACCAAGAGCTAGTCTCTCGTTGGTTCCCCGTCTTCCCGTTCATCCTCAGGACAAATTGCAACCTGTACGGAACAGGAGGTTAAAGGTGCTGATGCTCCAAGTAGGGAGATTGCTAGTAAAGCGGCTGGAATGGCGAACGTGGGCACAAGGAGATGAGAAATGAGGTGCGTTTTAGAAACCTTTCCCCATCACACGGTGTACCATCTTCTGGGTTTCTCATGCATGTGTTCGATGTAGGAAGATGCCCTTGAACCTGGAGATTTGGGACCCATGCGATGGGTACCACGCAGTATTACTTTAAAGGGTCTGCGTTTGCTCACCCAACCTCACCAAACCTCTCAGCCCCAAGAGTGTCCACCCTTATGTCTCATCCAGCTGTGGGTCTAGATATGGTCAATCCAGGTTGCATCACAGCCCCTGAACTCATTGTGTAAGAATTTCTATCTCTTTCACTGTCGTTGTTTCATGGGTTTTTCAAAGTAATTTATTTTCATAATGGGGTTTAGCTGCTTTTCACGGCTGTGTTTATGCCGCTTTCCACCCACTTGACACATTAACAGAGAGATATCAATACATAGGTTTTAAGATTATTACTAGTCACATATATTCTTGTGCTGTGAATAGGGCGTGTTGAGTCCAGTTCTCTGAGCAAGGAGTAGGTCTTGTCTATTACATATTGGGTTTATGGAACGTTATCTGAGCTAATTTGATACCCTTGTTTTATGTATCACCCCACCTCACCTTTCCCGTTAAGCAGCCATAGTGTGTTTTCTGCATGTGTGACTCTGTTCTGTTTTGTAATTCAGTTCAAGTGTAACGGTTTTTACATTCCCTCTATCAGTGATACCTTATGAGAAGTGTCCTTTTCTGTGTGACTTATTTCACTTAGAATCGTCGTACCTAAATCCACTCATCATGCTGCTAATAACATTATGACATTGATTTCATGGCTGAGTGATATTCCATTGTACATAAGGACCACAACTTCTTTATCCATTTTTCTCTTTCCTGGTATATTTAAGGTGGAATGAAGTGGAGGTCCTTGTCAACAGAGCAGCCCTCAACATTGGGGTGCTTGTGTCTTGCTGATTTTTCATTTTCCCAATTTATACCCCCATGAGTGGAAGTGCCCTATGCTCTCTAAGCTGTGTTTTTCAGATGTTTCAGGACACACCGTGCACTTCTCCAGAGTGGCTGTTGCCAATTTACATCCCGCCCATCAGTGTAGCAAGGCTCCCATTTCTCCATGGCCTGTCCTGCATTTCTGGTTTTGACACTTTTTTCAGCATGGCCCTTTTGACCGATGGGAAGCGAGACTTCTCTGTAGCGCTGATTTGCCTTTCCAGGTTGCTTGGTTGGCCAAAAAGGGCGTATGCGTTTTTTCCTGAATATATTCAGGAAAAAACGCATACGCCCTTTTTGGCCAAGGGCATCATTGTCAACGTTTTGCCGCTTTTCATGTGCTTTAAAGGCGATTCGTAGCTACCTCCTGAAATCTGTTTCGTGCAATTCTGCCTTGATTTCAAATCCTCTTCTTTGCCTTCCCTCAATATATTTGTGGACGAGAGTTATCATTTATAACTCTGCAGGTTTGTGAATTGCAGTGCCCTGAACCTCCATTTTACAACTCACTTTTTTGGGAACTGGCCGCAAAAGCGCAGGATGGCTTCAGGCCCTGTTCTGGTTCCGGGGGGCAGGCTGAGCCTGTGGTTAATTCTTCTTCCTGATGGGAAAATAGAGTGACCTGTGCCTGTCCCGACACCAAGAGCTAGTCTCTCGTTGGTTCCCCGTCTTCCCGTTCATCCTCAGGACAAATTGCAACCTGTACGGAACAGGAGGTTAAAGGTGCTGATGCTCCAAGTAGGGAGATTGCTAGTAAAGCGGCTGGAATGGCGAACGTGGGCACAAGGAGATGAGAAATGAGGTGCGTTTTAGAAACCTTTCCCCATCACACGGTGTACCATCTTCTGGGTTTCTCATGCATGTGTTCGATGTAGGAAGATGCCCTTGAACCTGGAGATTTGGGACCCATGCGATGGGTACCACGCAGTATTACTTTAAAGGGTCTGCGTTTGCTCACCCAACCTCACCAAACCTCTCAGCCCCAAGAGTGTCCACCCTTATGTCTCATCCAGCTGTGGGTCTAGATATGGTCAATCCAGGTTGCATCACAGCCCCTGAACTCATTGTGTAAGAATTTCTATCTCTTTCACTGTCGTTGTTTCATGGGTTTTTCAAAGTAATTTATTTTCATAATGGGGTTTAGCTGCTTTTCACGGCTGTGTTTATGCCGCTTTCCACCCACTTGACACATTAACAGAGAGATATCAATACATAGGTTTTAAGATTATTACTAGTCACATATATTCTTGTGCTGTGAATAGGGCGTGTTGAGTCCAGTTCTCTGAGCAAGGAGTAGGTCTTGTCTATTACATATTGGGTTTATGGAACGTTATCTGAGCTAATTTGATACCCTTGTTTTATGTATCACCCCACCTCACCTTTCCCGTTAAGCAGCCATAGTGTGTTTTCTGCATGTGTGACTCTGTTCTGTTTTGTAATTCAGTTCAAGTGTAACGGTTTTTACATTCCCTCTATCAGTGATACCTTATGAGAAGTGTCCTTTTCTGTGTGACTTATTTCACTTAGAATCGTCGTACCTAAATCCACTCATCATGCTGCTAATAACATTATGACATTGATTTCATGGCTGAGTGATATTCCATTGTACATAAGGACCACAACTTCTTTATCCATTTTTCTCTTTCCTGGTATATTTAAGGTGGAATGAAGTGGAGGTCCTTGTCAACAGAGCAGCCCTCAACATTGGGGTGCTTGTGTCTTGCTGATTTTTCATTTTCCCAATTTATACCCCCATGAGTGGAAGTGCCCTATGCTCTCTAAGCTGTGTTTTTCAGATGTTTCAGGACACACCGTGCACTTCTCCAGAGTGGCTGTTGCCAATTTACATCCCGCCCATCAGTGTAGCAAGGCTCCCATTTCTCCATGGCCTGTCCTGCATTTCTGGTTTTGACACTTTTTTCAGCATGGCCCTTTTGACCGATGGGAAGCGAGACTTCTCTGTAGCGCTGATTTGCCTTTCCAGGTTGCTTGGTTGGCCAAAAAGGGCGTATGCGTTTTTTCCTGAATATATTCAGGAAAAAACGCATACGCCCTTTTTGGCCAAGGGCATCATTGTCAACGTTTTGCCACTTTTCATGTGCTTTAAAGGCGATTCGTATCTACCTCCTGAAATCTGTTTCGTGCAATTCTGCCTTGATTTCAAATCCTCTTCTTTGCCTTCCCTCAATATATTTGTGGACGAGAGTTATCATTTATAACTCTGCAGGTTTGTGAATTGCAGTGCCCTGAACCTCCATTTTACAACTCGCTTTTTTGGGAGCTGGCCGCAAAAGCGCAGGATGGCTTCAGGCCCTGTTCTGGTTCCGGGGGGCAGGCTGAGCCTGTGGTTAATTCTTCTTCCTGATGGGAAAATAGAGTGACCTGTGCCTGTCCCAACACCAAGAGCTAGTCTCTCGTTGGTTCCCCGTCTTCCCGTTCATCCTCAGGACAAATTGCAACCTGTACGGAACAGGAGGTTAAAGGTGCTGATGCTCCAAGTAGGGAGATTGCTAGTAAAGCAGGTCGAATGGCGAACCCGGGCACAAGGAGATGAGAAATGAGGTGCGTTTTAGAAACCTTTCCCCATCACACGGTGTACCATCTTCTGGGTTTCTCATGCATGTTTTCGATGTAGGAAGATGCCCTTGAAGCTGGAGATTTGGGACCCATGCGATGGGTACCACGCAGTATTACTTTAAAGGGTCTGCGTTTGCTCACCCAACCTCACCAAACCTCTCAGCCCCAAGAGTGTCCACCCTTATGTCTCATCCAGCTGTGGGTCTAGATATGGTCAATCCAGGTTGCATCACAGCCCCTGAACTCATTGTGTAAGAATTTCTATCTCTTTCACTGTCGTTGTTTCATGGGTTTTTCAAAGTAATTTATTTTCATAATGGGGTTTAGCTGCTTTTCACGGCTGTGTTTATGCCGCTTTCCACCCACTTGACACACTGACAGAGAGATATCAATACATAGGCTTTAAGATTATTACTAGTCAGATATATTCTTGTGCGGTGAATAGGGCGTGTTGAGTCCAGTTCTCTGAGCAAGGAGTAGGTCTTGTCTACTACATATTGGGTTTATGGAACGGTATCTGAGCTAATTTGATACCCTTGTTTTATGTATCACCCCACCTCACCTTTCCCGTTAAGCAGCCATAGTGTGTTTTCTGCATGTGTGACTCTGTTCTGTTTTGTAATTCAGTTCAAGTGTAACGGTTTTTACATTCCCTCTATCAGTGATACCTTAGGAGAAGTGTCCTTTTCTGTGTGACTTATTTCACTTAGAATCGTCGTACCTAAATCCACTCATCATGCTGCTACTAACATTATGACATTGATTTCATGGCTGAGTGATATTCCATTGTACATAAGGACCACAACTTCTTTATCCATTTTTCTCTTTCCTGGGATATTTAAGGTGGAATGAAGTGGAGGTCCTTGTCAACAGAGCAGCCCTCAACTTTGGGGTGCTTGTGTCTTGCTGATTTTTCATTTTCCCAATTTATACCCCCATGAGTGGAAGTGCCCTATGCTCTCTAAGCTGTGTTTTTCAGATGTTTCAGGACACACCGTACACTTCTCCAGAGTGGCTGTTGGCAATTTACATCCCGCCCATCAGTGTAGCAAGGCTCCCATGTCTCCATGGCCTGTCCTGCATTTCTGGTTTTGACACTTTTTTCAGCATGGCCCTTTTGACCGATGGGAAGCGAGACTTCTCTGTAGTGCTGATTTGCCTTTCCAGGTTGCTTGGTTGGCCAAAAGGGCGTATGCGTTTTTTCCTGAATATATTCAGGAAAAAACGCATACGCCCTTTTTGGCCAAGGGCATCATTGTCAACGTTTTGCCGCTTTTCATGTGCTTTAAAGGCGATTCGTATCTACCTCCTGAAATCTGTTTCGTGCAATTCTGCCTTGATTTCAAATCCTCTTCTTTGCCTTCCCTCAATATATTTGTGGACGAGAGTTATCATTTATAACTCTGCAGGTTTGTGAATTGCAGTGCCCTGAACCTCCATTTTACAACTCGCTTTTTTGGGAGCTGGCCGCAAAAGCGCAGGATGGCTTCAGGCCCTGTTCTGGTTCCGGGGGGCAGGCTGAGCCTGTGGTTAATTCTTCTTCCTGATGGGAAAATAGAGTGACCTGTGCCTGTCCCGACACCAAGAGCTAGTCTCTCGTTGGTTCCCCGTCTTCCCGTTCATCCTCAGGACAAATTGCAACCTGTACGGAACAGGAGGTTAAAGGTGCTGATGCTCCAAGTAGGGAGATTGCTAGTAAAGCGGCTGGAATGGCGAACCCGGGCACAAGGAGATGAGAAATGAGGTGCGTTTTAGAAACCTTTCCCCATCACACGGTGTACCATCTTCTGGGTTTCTCATGCATGTTTTCGATGTAGGAAGATGCCCTTGAACCTGGAGATTTGGGACCCATGCGATTGGTACCACGCAGTATTACTTTAAAGGGTCTGCGTTTGCTCACCCAACCTCACCAAACCTCTCAGCCCCAAGAGTGTCCACCCTTATGTCTCATCCAGCTGTGGGTCTAGATATGGTCAATCCAGGTTGCATCACAGCCCCTGAACTCATTGTGTAAGAATTTCTATCTCTTTCACTGTCGTTGTTTCATGGGTTTTTCAAAGTAATTTATTTTCATAATGGGGTTTAGCTGCTTTTCACGGCTGTGTTTATGCCGCTTTCCACCCACTTGACACACTAACAGAGAGATATCAATACATAGGCTTTAAGATTATTACTAGTCAGATATATTCTTGTGCGGTGAATAGGGCGTGTTGAGTCCAGTTCTCTGAGCAAGGAGTAGGTCTTGTCTACTACATATTGGGTTTATGGAACGGTATCTGAGCTAATTTGATACCCTTGTTTTATGTATCACCCCACCTCACCTTTCTCGTTAAGCAGCCATAGTGTGTTTTCTGCATGTGTGACTCTGTTCTGTTTTGTAATTCAGTTCAAGTGTAACGGTTTTTACATTCCCTCCATAAGTGATACCTTATGAGAAGTGTCCTTTTCTGTGTGACTTATTTCACTTAGAATCGTCGTACCTAAATCCACTCATCATGCTGCTACTAACATTATGACATTGATTTCATGGCTGAGTGATATTCCATTGTACATAAGGACCACAACTTCTTTATCCATTTTTCTCTTTCCTGGGATATTTAAGGTGGAATGAAGTGGAGGTCCTTGTCAACAGAGCAGCCCTCAACTTTGGGGTGCTTGTGTCTTGCTGATTTTTCATTTTCCCAATTTATACCCCCATGAGTGGAAGTGCCCTATGCTCTCTAAGCTGTGTTTTTCAGATGTTTCAGGACACACCGTGCACTTCTCCAGAGTGGCTGTTGCCAATTTACATCCCGCCCATCAGTGTAGCAAGGCTCCCATTTCTCCATGGCCTGTCCTGCATTTCTGGTTTTGACACTTTTTTCAGCATGGCCCTTTTGACCGATGGGAAGCGAGACTTCTCTGTAGCGCTGATTTGCCTTTCCAGGTTGCTTGGTTGGCCAAAAAGGGCGTATGCGTTTTTTCCTGAATATATTCAGGAAAAAACGCATACGCCCTTTTTGGCCAAGGGCATCATTGTCAACGTTTTGCCACTTTTCATGTGCTTTAAAGGCGATTCGTATCTACCTCCTGAAATCTGTTTCGTGCAATTCTGCCTTGATTTCAAATCCTCTTCTTTGCCTTCCCTCAATATATTTGTGGACGAGAGTTATCATTTATAACTCTGCAGGTTTGTGAATTGCAGTGCCCTGAACCTCCATTTTACAACTCGCTTTTTTGGGAGCTGGCCGCAAAAGCGCAGGATGGCTTCAGGCCCTGTTCTGGTTCCGGGGGGCAGGCTGAGCCTGTGGTTAATTCTTCTTCCTGATGGGAAAATAGAGTGACCTGTGCCTGTCCCAACACCAAGAGCTAGTCTCTCGTTGGTTCCCCGTCTTCCCGTTCATCCTCAGGACAAATTGCAACCTGTACGGAACAGGAGGTTAAAGGTGCTGATGCTCCAAGTAGGGAGATTGCTAGTAAAGCAGGTGGAATGGCGAACCCGGGCACAAGGAGATGAGAAATGAGGTGCGTTTTAGAAACCTTTCCCCATCACACGGTGTACCATCTTCTGGGTTTCTCATGCATGTTTTCGATGTAGGAAGATGCCCTTGAAGCTGGAGATTTGGGACCCATGCGATGGGTACCACGCAGTATTACTTTAAAGGGTCTGCGTTTGCTCACCCAACCTCACCAAACCTCTCAGCCCCAAGAGTGTCCACCCTTATGTCTCATCCAGCTGTGGGTCTAGATATGGTCAATCCAGGTTGCATCACAGCCCCTGAACTCATTGTGTAAGAATTTCTATCTCTTTCACTGTCGTTGTTTCATGGGTTTTTCAAAGTAATTTATTTTCATAATGGGGTTTAGCTGCTTTTCACGGCTGTGTTTATGCCGCTTTCCACCCACTTGACACACTAACAGAGAGATATCAATACATAGGCTTTAAGATTATTACTAGTCAGATATAATCTTGTGCGGTGAATAGGGCGTGTTGAGTCCAGTTCTCTGAGCAAGGAGTAGGTCTTGTCTACTACATATTGGGTTTATGGAACGGTATCTGAGCTAATTTGATACCCTTGTTTTATGTATCACCCCACCTCACCTTTCCCGTTAAGCAGCCATAGTGTGTTTTCTGCATGTGTGACTCTGTTCTGTTTTGTAATTCAGTTCAAGTGTAACGGTTTTTACATTCCCTCTATCAGTGATACCTTAGGAGAAGTGTCCTTTTCTGTGTGACTTATTTCACTTAGAATCGTCGTACCTAAATCCACTCATCATGCTGCTACTAACATTATGACATTGATTTCATGGCTGAGTGATATTCCATTGTACATAAGGACCACGACTTCTTTATCCATTTTTCTCTTTCCTGGGATATTTAAGGTGGAATGAAGTGGAGGTCCTTGTCAACAGAGCAGCCCTCAACTTTGGGGTGCTTGTGTCTTGCTGATTTTTCATTTTCCCAATTTATACCCCCATGAGTGGAAGTGCCCTATGCTCTCTAAGCTGTGTTTTTCAGATGTTTCAGGACACACCGTACACTTCTCCAGAGTGGCTGTTGGCAATTTACATCCCGCCCATCAGTGTAGCAAGGCTCCCATTTCTCCATGGCCTGTCCTGCATTTCTGGTTTTGACACTTTTTTCAGCATGGCCCTTTTGACCGATGGGAAGCGAGACTTCTCTGTAGTGCTGATTTGCCTTTCCAGGTTGCTTGGTTGGCCAAAAGGGCGTATGCGTTTTTTCCTGAATATATTCAGGAAAAAACGCATACGCCCTTTTTGGCCAAGGGCATCATTGTCAACGTTTTGCCGCTTTTCATGTGCTTTAAAGGCGATTCGTATCTACCTCCTGAAATCTGTTTCGTGCAATTCTGCCTTGATTTCAAATCCTCTTCTTTGCCTTCCCTCAATATATTTGTGGACGAGAGTTATCATTTATAACTCTGCAGGTTTGTGAATTGCAGTGCCCTGAACCTCCATTTTACAACTCGCTTTTTTGGGAGCTGGCCGCAAAAGCGCAGGATGGCTTCAGGCCCTGTTCTGGTTCCGGGGGGCAGGCTGAGCCTGTGGTTAATTCTTCTTCCTGATGGGAAAATAGAGTGACCTGTGCCTGTCCCGACACCAAGAGCTAGTCTCTCGTTGGTTCCCCGTCTTCCCGTTCATCCTCAGGACAAATTGCAACCTGTACGGAACAGGAGGTTAAAGGTGCTGATGCTCCAAGTAGGGAGATTGCTAGTAAAGCGGCTGGAATGGCGAACCCGGGCACAAGGAGATGAGAAATGAGGTGCGTTTTAGAAACCTTTCCCCATCACACGGTGTACCATCTTCTGGGTTTCTCATGCATGTTTTCGATGTAGGAAGATGCCCTTGAAGCTGGAGATTTGGGACCCATGCGATTGGTACCACGCAGTATTACTTTAAAGGGTCTGCGTTTGCTCACCCAACCTCACCAAACCTCTCAGCCCCAAGAGTGTCCACCCTTATGTCTCATCCAGCTGTGGGTCTAGATATGGTCAATCCAGGTTGCATCACAGCCCCTGAACTCATTGTGTAAGAATTTGTATCTCTTTCACTGTCGTTGTTTCATGGGTTTTTCAAAGTAATTTATTTTCATAATGGGGTTTAGCTGCTTTTCACGGCTGTGTTTATGCCGCTTTCCACCCACTTGACACACTAACAGAGAGATATCAATACATAGGCTTTAAGATTATTACTAGTCAGATATATTCTTGTGCGGTGAATAGGGCGTGTTGAGTCCAGTTCTCTGAGCAAGGAGTAGGTCTTGTCTACTACATATTGGGTTTATGGAACGGTATCTGAGCTAATTTGATACCCTTGTTTTATGTATCACCCCACCTCACCTTTCTCGTTAAGCAGCCATAGTGTGTTTTCTGCATGTGTGACTCTGTTCTGTTTTGTAATTCAGTTCAAGTGTAACGGTTTTTACATTCCCTCCATAAGTGATACCTTATGAGAAGTGTCCTTTTCTGTGTGACTTATTTCACTTAGAATCGTCGTACCTAAATCCACTCATCATGCTGCTACTAACATTATGACATTGATTTCATGGCTGAGTGATATTCCATTGTACATAAGGACCACAACTTCTTTATCCATTTTTCTCTTTCCTGGGATATTTAAGGTGGAATGAAGTGGAGGTCCTTGTCAACAGAGCAGCCCTCAACTTTGGGGTGCTTGTGTCTTGCTGATTTTTCATTTTCCCAATTTATACCCCCATGAGTGGAAGTGCCCTATGCTCTCTAAGCTGTGTTTTACAGATGTTTCAGGACACACCGTACACTTCTCCAGAGTGGCTGTTGGCAATTTACATCCCGCCCATCAGTGTAGCAAGGCTCCCATTTCTCCATGGCCTGTCCTGCATTTCTGGTTTTGACACTTTTTTCAGCATGGCCCTTTTGACCGATGGGAAGCGAGACTTCTCTGTAGCGCTGATTTGCCTTTCCAGGTTGCTTGGTTGGCCAAAAAGGGCGTATGCGTTTTTTCCTGAATATATTCAGGAAAAAACGCATACGCCCTTTTTGGCCAAGGGCATCATTGTCAACGTTTTGCCGCTTTTCATGTGCTTTAAAGGCGATTCGTATCTACCTCCTGAAATCTGTTTCGTGCAATTCTGCCTTGATTTCAAATCCTCTTCTTTGCCTTCCCTCAATATATTTGTGGACGAGAGTTATCATTTATAACTCTGCAGGTTTGTGAATTGCAGTGCCCTGAACCTCCATTTTACAACTCGCTTTTTTGGGAGCTGGCCGCAAAAGCGCAGGATGGCTTCAGGCCCTGTTCTGGTTCCGGGAGGCAGGCTGAGCCTGTGGTTAATTCTTCTTCCTGATGGGAAAATAGAGTGACCTGTGCCTGTCCCGACACCAAGAGCTAGTCTCTTGTTGGTTCCCCGTCTTCCCGTTCATCCTCAGGACAAATTGCAACCTGTACGGAACAGGAGGTTAAAGGTGCTGATGCTCCAAGTAAGGAGATTGCTAGTAAAGCGGCTGGAATGGCGAACCCGGGCACAAGGAGATGAGAAATGAGGTGCGTTTTAGAAACCTTTCCCCATCACACGGTGTACCATCTTCTGGGTTTCTCATGCATGTTTTCGATGTAGGAAGATGCCCTTGAAGCTGGAGATTTGGGACCCATGCGATGGGTACCACGCAGTATTACTTTAAAGGGTCTGCGTTTGCTCACCCAACCTCACCAAACCTCTCAGCCCCAAGAGTGTCCACCCTTATGTCTCATCCAGCTGTGGGTCTAGATATGGTCAATCCAGGTTGCATCACAGCCCCTGAACTCATTGTGTAAGAATTTCTATCTCTTTCACTGTCGTTGTTTCATGGGTTTTTCAAAGTAATTTATTTTCATAATGGGGTTTACCTGCTTTTCACGGCTGTGTTTATGCCGCTTTACACCCACTTGACACACTAACAGAGAGATATCAATACATAGGTTTTAAGATTATTACTAGTCACATATATTCTTGTGCTGTGAATAGGGCGTGTTGAGTCCAGTTCTCTGAGCAAGGAGTAGGTCTTGTCTATTACATATTGGGTTTATGGAACGGTATCTGAGCTAATTTGATACCCTTGTTTTATGTATCACCCCACCTCACCTTTCCCGTTAAGCAGCCATAGTGTGTTTTCTGCATGTGTGACTCTGTTCTGTTTTGTAATTCAGTTCAAGTGTAACGGTTTTTACATTCCCTCCATAAGTGATACCTTATGAGAAGTGTCCTTTTCTGTGTGACTTATTTCACTTAGAATCGTCGTACCTAAATCCACTCATCATGCTGCTACTAACATTATGACATTGATTTCATGGCTGAGTGATATTCCATTGTACATAAGGACCACAACTTCTTTATCCATTTTTCTCTTTCCTGGTATATTTAAGGTGGAATGAAGTGGAGGTCCTTGTCAACAGAGCAGCCCTCAACATTGGGGTGCTTGTGTCTTGCTGATTTTTCATTTTCCCAATTTATACCCCCATGAGTGGAAGTGCCCTATGCTCTCTAAGCTGTGTTTTTCAGATGTTTCAGGACACACCGTGCACTTCTCCAGAGTGGCTGTTGCCAATTTACATCCCGCCCATCAGTGTAGCAAGGCTCCCATTTCTCCATGGCCTGTCCTGCATTTCTGGTTTTGACACTTTTTTCAGCATGGCCCTTTTGACCGATGGGAAGCGAGACTTCTCTGTAGCGCTGATTTGCCTTTCCAGGTTGCTTGGTTAGCCAAAAAGGGCGTATGCGTTTTTTCCTGAATATATTCTGGAAAAAACGCATATGCCCTTTTTGGCCAAGGGCATCATTGTCAACGTTTTGCCACTTTTCATGTGCTTTAAAGGCGATTCGTATCTACCTCCTGAAATCTGTTTCGTGCAATTCTGCCTTGATTTCAAATCCTCTTCTTTGCCTTCCCTCAATATATTTGTGGACGAGAGTTATCATTTATAACTCTGCAGGTTTGTGAATTGCAGTGCCCTGAACCTCCATTTTACAACTCGCTTTTTTGGGAGCTGGCCGCAAAAGCGCAGGATGGCTTCAGGCCCTGTTCTGGTTCCGGGGGGCAGGTTGAGCCTGTGGTTAATTCTTCCTGATGGGAAAATAGAGTGACCTGTGCCTGTCCCAACACCAAGAGCTAGTCTCTCGTTGGTTCCCCGTCTTCCCGTTCATCCTCAGGACAAATTGCAACCTGTACAGAAAGGAGGTTAAAGGTGCTGATGCTCCAGGTAGGGAGATTGCTAGTAAAGTGGCTGGAATGGCGAACCCGGGCACAAGGAGATGAGAAATGAGGTGCGTTTTAGAAACCTTTCCCCATCACACGGTGTACCATCTTCTGGGTTTCTCATGCATGTTTTCGATGTAGGAAGATGCCCTTGAAGCTGGAGATTTGGGACCCATGCGATGGGTACCACGCAGTATTACTTTAAAGGGTCTGCGTTTGCTCACCCAACCTCACCAAACCTCTCAGCCCCAAGAGTGTCCACCCTTATGTCTCATCCAGCTGTGGGTCTAGATATGGTCAATCCAGGTTGCATCACAGCCCCTGAACTCATTGTGTAAGAATTTCTATCTCTTTCACTGTCGTTGTTTCATGGGTTTTTCAAAGTAATTTATTTTCATAATGGGGTTTAGCTGCTTTTCACGGCTGTGTTTATGCCGCTTTCCACCCACTTGACACACTAACAGAGAGATATCAATACATAGGCTTTAAGATTATTACTAGTCAGATATATTCTTGTGCGGTGAATAGGGCGTGTTGAGTCCAGTTCTCTGAGCAAGGAGTAGGTCTTGTCTACTACATATTGGGTTTATGGAACGGTATCTGAGCTAATTTGATACCCTTGTTTTATGTATCACCCCACCTCACCTTTCCCGTTAAGCAGCCATAGTGTGTTTTCTGCATGTGTGACTCTGTTCTGTTTTGTAATTCAGTTCAAGTGTAACGGTTTTTACATTCCCTCCATAAGTGATACCTTATGAGAAGTGTCCTTTTCTGTGTGACTTATTTCACTTAGAATCGTCGTACCTAAATCCACTCATCATGCTGCTACTAACATTATGACATTGATTTCATGGCTGAGTGATATTCCATTGTACATAAGGACCACAACTTCTTTATCCATTTTTCTCTTTCCTGGGATATTTAAGGTGGAATGAAGTGGAGGTCCTTGTCAACAGAGCAGCCCTCAACTTTGGGGTGCTTGTGTCTTGCTGATTTTTAATTTTCCCAATTTATACCCCCATGAGTGGAAGTGCCCTATGCTCTCTAAGCTGTGTTTTTCAGATGTTTCAGGAAACACCGTGCACTTCTCCAGAGTGGCTGTTGGCATTTTACATCCCGCCCATCAGTGTAGCAAGGCTCCCATTTCTCCATGGCCTGTCCTGCATTTCTGGTTTTGACACTTTTTTCAGCATGGCCCTTTTGAGCGATGGGAAGCGAGACTTCTCTGTAGCGCTGATTTGCCTTTCCAGGTTGCTTGGTTGGCCAAAAACGGCGTATGCGTTTTTTCCTGAATATATTCAGGAAAAAACGCATACGCCCTTTTTGGCCAAGGGCATCATTGTCAACGTTTTGCCGCTTTTCATGTGCTTTAAAGGCGATTCGTATCTACCTCCTGAAATCTGTTTCGTGCAATTCTGCCTTGATTTCAAATCCTCTTCTTTGCCTTCCCTCAATATATTTGTGGACGAGAGTTATCATTTATAACTCTGCAGGTTTGTGAATTGCAGTGCCCTGAACCTCCATTTTACAACTCGCTTTTTTGGGAGCTGGCCGCAAAAGCGCAGGATGGCTTCAGGCCCTGTTCTGGTTCCGGGGGGCAGGCTGAGCCTGTGGTTAATTCTTCTTCCTGATGGGAAAATAGAGTGACCTGTGCCTGTCCCGACACCAAGAGCTAGTCTCTCGTTGGTTCCCCGTCTTCCTGTTCATCCTCAGGACAAATTGCAACCTGTACGGAACAGGAGGTTAAAGGTGCTGATGCTCCAAGTAGGGAGATTGCTAGTAAAGTGGCTGGAATGGCGAACCCGGGCACAAGGAGATGAGAAATGAGGTGCGTTTTAGAAACCTTTCCCCATCACACGGTGTACCATCTTCTGGGTTTCTCATGCATGTTTTCGATGTAGGAAGATGCCCTTGAAGCTGGAGATTTGGGACCCATGCGATGGGTACCACGCAGTATTACTTTAAAGGGTCTGCGTTTGCTCACCCAACCTCACCAAACCTCTCAGCCCCAAGAGTGTCCACCCTTATGTCTCATCCAGCTGTGGGTCTAGATATGGTCAATCCAGGTTGCATCACAGCCCCTGAACTCATTGTGTAAGAATTTCTATCTCTTTCACTGTCGTTGTTTCATGGGTTTTTCAAAGTAATTTATTTTCATAATGGGGTTTAGCTGCTTTTCACGGCTGTGTTTATGCCGCTTTCCACCCACTTGACACACTAACAGAGAGATATCAATACATAGGCTTTAAGATTATTACTAGTCAGATATATTCTTGTGCGGTGAATAGGGCGTGTTGAGTCCAGTTCTCTGAGCAAGGAGTAGGTCTTGTCTACTACATATTGGGTTTATGGAACGGTATCTGAGCTAATTTGATACCCTTGTTTTATGTATCACCCCACCTCACCTTTCCCGTTAAGCAGCCATAGTGTGTTTTCTGCATGTGTGACTCTGTTCTGTTTTGTAATTCAGTTCAAGTGTAACGGTTTTTACATTCCCTCTATCAGTGATACCTTAGGAGAAGTGTCCTTTTCTGTGTGACTTATTTCACTTAGAATCGTCGTACCTAAATCCACTCATCATGCTGCTACTAACATTATGACATTGATTTCATGGCTGAGTGATATTCCATTGTACATAAGGACCACAACTTCTTTATCCATTTTTCTCTTTCCTGGGATATTTAAGGTGGAATGAAGTGGAGGTCCTTGTCAACAGAGCAGCCCTCAACTTTGGGGTGCTTGTGTCTTGCTGATTTTTCATTTTCCCAATTTATACCCCCATGAGTGGAAGTGCCCTATGCTCTCTAAGCTGTGTTTTTCAGATGTTTCAGGACACACCGTACACTTCTCCAGAGTGGCTGTTGGCAATTTACATCCCGCCCATCAGTGTAGCAAGGCTCCCATTTCTCCATGGCCTGTCCTGCATTTCTGGTTTTGACACTTTTTTCAGCATGGCCCTTTTGACCGATGGGAAGCGAGACTTCTCTGTAGCGCTGATTTGCCTTTCCAGGTTGCTTGGTTGGCCAAAAAGGGCGTATGCGTTTTTTCCTGAATATATTCAGGAAAAAACGCATACGCCCTTTTTGGCCAAGGGCATCATTGTCAACGTTTTGCCGCTTTTCATGTGCTTTAAAGGCGATTCGTATCTACCTCCTGAAATCTGTTTCGTGCAATTCTGCCTTGATTTCAAATCCTCTTCTTTGCCTTCCCTCAGTATATTTGTGGACGAGAGTTATCATTTATAACTCTGCAGGTTTGTGAATTGCAGTGCCCTGAACCTCCATTTTACAACTCGCTTTTTTGGGAGCTGGCCGCAAAAGCGCAGGATGGCTTCAGGCCCTGTTCTGGTTCCGGGGGGCAGGCTGAGCCTGTGGTTAATTCTTCTTCCTGATGGGAAAATACAGTGACCTGTGCCTGTCCCGACACCAAGAGCTAGTCTCTCGTTGGTTCCCCGTCTTCCCGTTCATCCTCAGGACAAATTGCAACCTGTACGGAACAGGAGGTTAAAGGTGCTGATGCTCCAAGTAGGGAGATTGCTAGTAAAGTGGCTGGAATGGCGAACCCGGGCACAAGGAGATGAGAAATGAGGTGCGTTTTGGAAACCTTTCCCCATCACACGGTGTACCATCTTCTGGGTTTCTCATGCATGTTTTCGATGTAGGAAGATGTCCTTGAAGCTGGAGATTTGGGACCCATGCGATGGGTACCACGCAGTATTACTTTAAAGGGTCTGCGTTTGCTCACCCAACCTCACCAAACCTCTCAGCCCCAAGAGTGTCCACCCTTATGTCTCATCCAGCTGTGGGTCTAGATATGGTCAATCCAGGTTGCATCACAGCCCCTGAACTCATTGTGTAAGAATTTCTATCTCTTTCACTGTCGTTGTTTCATGGGTTTTTCAAAGTAATTTATTTTCATAATGGGGTTTAGCTGCTTTTCACGGCTGTGTTTATGCCGCTTTCCACCCACTTGACACACTAACAGAGAGATATCAATACATAGGTTTTAAGATTATTACTAGTCAGATATATTCTTGTGCTGTGAATAGGGCGTGTTGAGTCCAGTTCTCTGAGCAAGGAGTAGGTCTTGTCTATTACATATTGGGTTTATGGAACGGTATCTGAGCTAATTTGATACCCTTGTTTTATGTATCACCCCACCTCACCTTTCCCGTTAAGCAGCCATAGTGTGTTTTCTGCATGTGTGACTCTGTTCTGTTTTGTAATTCAGTTCAAGTGTAACGGTTTTTACATTCCCTCCATAAGTGATACCTTATGAGAAGTGTCCTTTTCTGTGTGACTTATTTCACTTAGAATCGTCGTACCTAAATCCACTCATCATGCTGCTACTAACATTATGACATTGATTTCATGGCTGAGTGATATTCCATTGTACATAAGGACCACAACTTCTTTATCCATTTTTCTCTTTCCTGGGATATTTAAGGTGGAATGAAGTGGAGGTCCTTGTCAACAGAGCAGCCCTCAACTTTGGGGTGCTTGTGTCTTGCTGATTTTTCATTTTCCCAATTTATACCCCCATGAGTGGAAGTGCCCTATGCTCTCTAAGCTGTGTTTTTCAGATGTTTCAGGACACACCGTACACTTCTCCAGAGTGGCTGTTGGCAATTTACATCCCGCCCATCAGTGTAGCAAGGCTCCCATTTCTCCATGGCCTGTCCTGCATTTCTGGTTTTGACACTTTTTTCAGCATGGCCCTTTTGACCGATGGGAAGCGAGACTTCTCTGTAGCGCTGATTTGCCTTTCCAGGTTGCTTGGTTGGCCAAAAAGGGCGTATGCGTTTTTTCCTGAATATATTCAGGAAAAAACGCATACGCCCTTTTTGGCCAAGGGCATCATTGTCAACGTTTTGCCGCTTTTCATGTGCTTTAAAGGCGATTCGTATCTACCTCCTGAAATCTGTTTCGTGCAATTCTGCCTTGATTTCAAATCCTCTTCTTTGCCTTCCCTCAATATATTTGTGGACGAGAGTTATCATTTATAACTCTGCAGGTTTGTGAATTGCAGTGCCCTGAACCTCCATTTTACAACTCGCTTTTTTGGGAGCTGGCCGCAAAAGCGCAGGATGGCTTCAGGCCCTGTTCTGGTTCCGGGGGGCAGGCTGAGCCTGTGGTTAATTCTTCTTCCTGATGGGAAAATAGAGTGACCTGTGCCTGTCCCGACACCAAGAGCTAGTCTCCCGTTGGTTCCCCGTCTTCCCGTTCATCCTCAGGACAAATTGCAACCTGTACGGAACAGGAGGTTAAAGGTGCTGATGCTCCAAGTAGGGAGATTGCTAGTAAAGCGGCTGGAATGGCGAACCCGGGCACAAGGAGATGAGAAATGAGGTGCGTTTTAGAAACCTTTCCCCATCACACGGTGTACCATCTTCTGGGTTTCTCATGCATGTTTTCGATGTAGGAAGATGCCCTTGAAGCTGGAGATTTGGGACCCATGCGATGGGTACCACGCAGTATTACTTTAAAGGGTCTGCGTTTGCTCACCCAACCTCACCAAACCTCTCAGCCCCAAGAGTGTCCACCCTTATGTCTCATCCAGCTGTGGGTCTAGATATGGTCAATCCAGGTTGCATCACAGCCCCTGAACTCATTGTGTAAGAATTTCTATCTCTTTCACTGTCGTTGTTTCATGGGTTTTTCAAAGTAATTTATTTTCATAATGGGGTTTAGCTGCTTTTCACGGCTGTGTTTATGCCGCTTTCCACCCACTTGACACACTAACAGAGAGATATCAATACATAGGCTTTAAGATTATTACTAGTCAGATATATTCTTGTGCGGTGAATAGGGCGTGTTGAGTCCAGTTCTCTGAGCAAGGAGTAGGTCTTGTCTACTACATATTGGGTTTATGGAACGGTATCTGAGCTAATTTGATACCCTTGTTTTATGTATCACCCCACCTCACCTTTCCCGTTAAGCAGCCATAGTGTGTTTTCTGCATGTGTGACTCTGTTCTGTTTTGTAATTCAGTTCAAGTGTAACGGTTTTTACATTCCCTCTATCAGTGATACCTTATGAGAAGTGTCCTTTTCTGTGTGACTTATTTCACTTAGAATCGTCGTACCTAAATCCACTCATCATGCTGCTACTAACATTATGACATTGATTTCATGGCTGAGTGATATTCCATTGTACATAAGGACCACAACTTCTTTATCCATTTTTCTCTTTCCTGGGATATTTAAGGTGGAATGAAGTGGAGGTCCTTGTCAACAGAGCAGCCCTCAACTTTGGGGTGCTTGTGTCTTGCTGATTTTTCATTTTCCCAATTTATACCCCCATGAGTGGAAGTGCCCTATGCTCTCTAAGCTGTGTTTTTCAGATGTTTCAGGACACACCGTGCACTTCTCCAGAGTGGCTGTTGGCAATTTACATCCCGCCCATCAGTGTAGCAAGGCTCCCATTTCTCCATGGCCTGTCCTGCATTTCTGGTTTTGACACTTTTTTCAGCATGACCCTTTTGACCGATGGGAAGCGAGACTTCTCTGTAGTGCTGATTTGCCTTTCCAGGTTGCTTGGTTGGCCAAAAAGGGCGTATGCGTTTTTTCCTGAATATATTCAGGAAAAAACGCATACGCCCTTTTTGGCCAAGGGCATCATTGTCAACGTTTTGCCGCTTTTCATGTGCTTTAAAGGCGATTCGTATCTACCTCCTGAAATCTGTTTCGTGCAATTCTGCCTTGATTTCAAATCCTCTTCTTTGCCTTCCCTCAATATATTTGTGGACGAGAGTTATCATTTATAACTCTGCAGGTTTGTGAATTGCAGTGCCCTGAACCTCCATTTTACAACTCGCTTTTTTGGGAGCTGGCCGCAAAAGCGCAGGATGGCTTCAGGCCCTGTTCTGGTTCCGGGGGGCAGGCTGAGCCTGTGGTTAATTCTTCTTCCTGATGGGAAAATAGAGTGACCTGTGCCTGTCCCGACACCAAGAGCTAGTCTCTCGTTGGTTCCCCGTCTTCCCGTTCATCCTCAGGACAAATTGCAACCTGTACGGAACAGGAGGTTAAAGGTGCTGATGCTCCAAGTAGGGAGATTGCTAGTAAAGCGGCTGGAATGGCGAACCCGGGCACAAGGAGATGAGAAATGAGGTGCGTTTTAGAAACCTTTCCCCATCACACGGTGTACCATCTTCTGGGTTTCTCATGCATGTTTTCGATGTAGGAAGATGCCCTTGAAGCTGGAGATTTGGGACCCATGCGATGGGTACCACGCAGTATTACTTTAAAGGGTCTGCGTTTGCTCACCCAACCTCACCAAACCTCTCAGCCCCAAGAGTGTCCACCCTTATGTCTCATCCAGCTGTGGGTCTAGATATGGTCAATCCAGGTTGCATCACAGCCCCTGAACTCATTGTGTAAGAATTTCTATCTCTTTCACTGTCGTTGTTTCATGGGTTTTTCAAAGTAATTTATTTTCATAATGGGGTTTAGCTGCTTTTCACGGCTGTGTTTATGCCGCTTTCCACCCACTTGACACACTAACAGAGAGATATCAATACATAGGCTTTAAGATTATTACTAGTCAGATATATTCTTGTGCGGTGAATAGGGCGTGTTGAGTCCAGTTCTCTGAGCAAGGAGTAGGTCTTGTCTACTACATATTGGGTTTATGGAACGGTATCTGAGCTAATTTGATACCCTTGTTTTATGTATCACCCCACCTCACCTTTCCCGTTAAGCAGCCATAGTGTGTTTTCTGCATGTGTGACTCTGTTCTGTTTTGTAATTCAGTTCAAGTGTAACGGTTTTTACATTCCCTCCATAAGTGATACCTTATGAGAAGTGTCCTTTTCTGTGTGACTTATTTCACTTAGAATCGTCGTACCTAAATCCACTCATCATGCTGCTACTAACATTATGACATTGATTTCATGGCTGAGTGATATTCCATTGTACATAAGGACCACAACTTCTTTATCCATTTTTCTCTTTCCTGGGATATTTAAGGTGGAATGAAGTGGAGGTCCTTGTCAACAGAGCAGCCCTCAACTTTGGGGTGCTTGTGTCTTGCTGATTTTTCATTTTCCCAATTTATACCCCCATGAGTGGAAGTGCCCTATGCTCTCTAAGCTGTGTTTTACAGATGTTTCAGGACACACCGTACACTTCTCCAGAGTGGCTGTTGGCAATTTACATCCCGCCCATCAGTGTAGCAAGGCTCCCATTTCTCCATGGCCTTTCCTGCATTTCTGGTTTTGACACTTTTTTCAGCATGGCCCTTTTGACCGATGGGAAGCGAGACTTCTCTGTAGCGCTGATTTGCCTTTCCAGGTTGCTTGGTTGGCCAAAAAGGGCGTATGCGTTTTTTCCTGAATATATTCAGGAAAAAACGCATACGCCCTTTTTGGCCAAGGGCATCATTGTCAACGTTTTGCCGCTTTTCATGTGCTTTAAAGGCGATTCGTATCTACCTCCTGAAATCTGTTTCGTGCAATTCTGCCTTGATTTCAAATCCTCTTCTTTGCCTTCCCTCAATATATTTGTGGACGAGAGTTATCATTTATAACTCTGCAGGTTTGTGAATTGCAGTGCCCTGAACCTCCATTTTACAACTCGCTTTTTTGGGAGCTGGCCGCAAAAGCGCAGGATGGCTTCAGGCCCTGTTCTGGTTCCGGGGGGCAGGCTGAGCCTGTGGTTAATTCTTCTTCCTGATGGGAAAATAGAGTGACCTGTGCCTGTCCCGACACCAAGAGCTAGTCTCCCGTTGGTTCCCCGTCTTCCCGTTCATCCTCAGGACAAATTGCAACCTGTACGGAACAGGAGGTTAAAGGTGCTGATGCTCCAAGTAGGGAGATTGCTAGTAAAGCGGCTGGAATGGCGAACCCGGGCACAAGGAGATGAGAAATGAGGTGCGTTTTAGAAACCTTTCCCCATCACACGGTGTACCATCTTCTGGGTTTCTCATGCATGTTTTCGATGTAGGAAGATGCCCTTGAAGCTGGAGATTTGGGACCCATGCGATGGGTACCACGCAGTATTACTTTAAAGGGTCTGCGTTTGCTCACCCAACCTCACCAAACCTCTCAGCCCCAAGAGTGTCCACCCTTATGTCTCATCCAGCTGTGGGTCTAGATATGGTCAATCCAGGTTGCATCACAGCCCCTGAACTCATTGTGTAAGAATTTCTATCTCTTTCACTGTCGTTGTTTCATGGGTTTTTCAAAGTAATTTATTTTCATAATGGGGTTTAGCTGCTTTTCACGGCTGTGTTTATGCCGCTTTCCACCCACTTGACACACTAACAGAGAGATATCAATACATAGGCTTTAAGATTATTACTAGTCAGATATATTCTTGTGCGGTGAATAGGGCGTGTTGAGTCCAGTTCTCTGAGCAAGGAGTAGGTCTTGTCTACTACATATTGGGTTTATGGAACGGTATCTGAGCTAATTTGATACCCTTGTTTTATGTATCACCCCACCTCACCTTTCCCGTTAAGCAGCCATAGTGTGTTTTCTGCATGTGTGACTCTGTTCTGTTTTGTAATTCAGTTCAAGTGTAACGGTTTTTACATTCCCTCCATAAGTGATACCTTATGAGAAGTGTCCTTTTCTGTGTGACTTATTTCACTTAGAATCGTCGTACCTAAATCCACTCATCATGCTGCTAATAACATTATGACATTGATTTCATGGCTGAGTGATATTCCATTGTACATAAGGACCACAACTTCTTTATCCATTTTTCTCTTTCCTGGGATATTTAAGGTGGAATGAAGTGGAGGTCCTTGTCAACAGAGCAGCCCTCAACTTTGGGGTGCTTGTGTCTTGCTGATTTTTCATTTTCCCAATTTATACCCCCATGAGTGGAAGTGCCCTATGCTCTCCAAGCTGTGTTTTACAGATGTTTCAGGACACACCGTACACTTCTCCAGAGTGGCTGTTGGCAATTTACATCCCGCCCATCAGTGTAGCAAGGCTCCCATTTCTCCATGGCCTGTCCTGCATTTCTGGTTTTGACACTTTTTTCAGCATGGCCCTTTTGACCGATGGGAAGCGAGACTTCTCTGTAGCGCTGATTTGCCTTTCCAGGTTGCTTGGTTGGCCAAAAAGGGCGTATGCGTTTTTTCCTGAATATATTCAGGAAAAAACGCATACGCCCTTTTTGGCCAAGGGCATCATTGTCAACGTTTTGCCGCTTTTCATGTGCTTTAAAGGCGATTCGTATCTACCTCCTGAAATCTGTTTCGTGCAATTCTGCCTTGATTTCAAATCCTCTTCTTTGCCTTCCCTCAATATATTTGTGGACGAGAGTTATCATTTATAACTCTGCAGGTTTGTGAATTGCAGTGCCCTGAACCTCCATTTTACAACTCGCTTTTTTGGGAGCTGGCCGCAAAAGCGCAGGATGGCTTCAGGCCCTGTTCTGGTTCCGGGGGGCAGGCTGAGCCTGTGGTTAATTCTTCTTCCTGATGGGAAAATAGAGTGACCTGTGCCTGTCCCGACACCAAGAGCTAGTCTCTCGTTGGTTCCCCGTCTTCCCGTTCATCCTCAGGACAAATTGCAACCTGTACGGAACAGGAGGTTAAAGGTGCTGATGCTCCAAGTAGGGAGATTGCTAGTAAAGCGGCTGGAATGGCGAACCCGGGCACAAGGAGATGAGAAATGAGGTGCGTTTTAGAAACCTTTCCCCATCACACGGTGTACCATCTTCTGGGTTTCTCATGCATGTTTTCGATGTAGGAAGATGCCCTTGAAGCTGGAGATTTGGGACCCATGCGATGGGTACCACGCAGTATTACTTTAAAGGGTCTGCGTTTGCTCACCCAACCTCACCAAACCTCTCAGCCCCAAGAGTGTCCACCCTTATGTCTCATCCAGCTGTGGGTCTAGATATGGTCAATCCAGGTTGCATCACAGCCCCTGAACTCATTGTGTAAGAATTTCTATCTCTTTCACTGTCGTTGTTTCATGGGTTTTTCAAAGTAATTTATTTTCATAATGGGGTTTAGCTGCTTTTCACTGCTGTGTTTATGCCGCTTTCCACCCACTTGACACACTAACAGAGAGATATCAATACATAGGCTTTAAGATTATTACTAGTCAGATATATTCTTGTGCGGTGAATAGGGCGTGTTGAGTCCAGTTCTCTGAGCAAGGAGTAGGTCTTCTCTACTACATATTGGGTTTATGGAACGGTATCTGAGCTAATTTGATACCCTTGTTTTATGTATCACCCCACCTCACCTTTCCCGTTAAGCAGCCATAGTGTGTTTTCTGCATGTGTGACTCTGTTCTGTTTTGTAATTCAGTTCAAGTGTAACGGTTTTTACATTCCCTCTATCAGTGATACCTTATGAGAAGTGTCCTTTTCTGTGTGACTTATTTCACTTAGAATCGTCGTACCTAAATCCACTCATCATGCTGCTACTAACATTATGACATTGATTTCATGGCTGAGTGATATTCCATTGTACATAAGGACCACAACTTCTTTATCCATTTTTCTCTTTCCTGGGATATTTAAGGTGGAATGAAGTGGAGGTCCTTGTCAACAGAGCAGCCCTCAACTTTGTGGTGCTTGTGTCTTGCTGATTTTTCATTTTCCCAATTTATACCCCCATGAGTGGAAGTGCCCTATGCTCTCTAAGCTGTGTTTTTCAGATGTTTCAGGACACACCGTGCACTTCTCCAGAGTGGCTGTTGGCAATTTACATCCCGCCCATCAGTGTAGCAAGGCTCCCATTTCTCCATGGCCTGTCCTGCATTTCTGGTTTTGACACTTTTTTCAGCATGGCCCTTTTGACCGATGGGAAGCGAGACTTCTCTGTAGTGCTGATTTGCCTTTCCAGGTTGCTTGGTTGGCCAAAAAGGGCGTATGCGTTTTTTCCTGAATATATTCAGGAAAAAACGCATACGCCCTTTTTGGCCAAGGGCATCATTGTCAACGTTTTGCCGCTTTTCATGTGCTTTAAAGGTGATTCGTATCTACCTCCTGAAATCTGTTTCGTGCAATTCTGCCTTGATTTCAAATCCTCTTCTTTGCCTTCCCTCAATATATTTGTGGACGAGAGTTATCATTTATAACTCTGCAGGTTTGTGAATTGCAGTGCCCTGAACCTCCATTTTACAACTCGCTTTTTTGGGAGCTGGCCGCAAAAGCGCAGGATGGCTTCAGGCCCTGTTCTGGTTCCGGGGGGCAGGCTGAGCCTGTGGTTAATTCTTCTTCCTGATGGGAAAATAGAGTGACCTGTGCCTGTCCCGACACCAAGAGCTAGTCTCCCGTTGGTTCCCCGTCTTCCCGTTCATCCTCAGGACAAATTGCAACCTGTACGGAACAGGAGGTTAAAGGTGCTGATGCTCCAAGTAGGGAGATTGCTAGTAAAGCGGCTGGAATGGCGAACCCGGGCACAAGGAGATGAGAAATGAGGTGCGTTTTAGAAACCTTTCCCCATCACACGGTGTACCATCTTCTGGGTTTCTCATGCATGTTTTCGATGTAGGAAGATGCCCTTGAAGCTGGAGATTTGGGACCCATGCGATGGGTACCACGCAGTATTACTTTAAAGGGTCTGCGTTTGCTCACCCAACCTCACCAAACCTCTCAGCCCCAAGAGTGTCCACCCTTATGTCTCATCCAGCTGTGGGTCTAGATATGGTCAATCCAGGTTGCATCACAGCCCCTGAACTCATTGTGTAAGAATTTCTATCTCTTTCACTGTCGTTGTTTCATGGGTTTTTCAAAGTAATTTATTTTCATAATGGGGTTTAGCTGCTTTTCACGGCTGTGTTTATGCCGCTTTCCACCCACTTGACACACTAACAGAGAGATATCAATACATAGGCTTTAAGATTATTACTAGTCAGATATATTCTTGTGCGGTGAATAGGGCGTGTTGAGTCCAGTTCTCTGAGCAAGGAGTAGGTCTTGTCTACTACATATTGGGTTTATGGAACGGTATCTGAGCTAATTTGATACCCTTGTTTTATGTATCACCCCACCTCACCTTTCCCGTTAAGCAGCCATAGTGTGTTTTCTGCATGTGTGACTCTGTTCTGTTTTGTAATTCAGTTCAAGTGTAACGGTTTTTACATTCCCTCCATAAGTGATACCTTATGAGAAGTGTCCTTTTCTGTGTGACTTATTTCACTTAGAATCGTCGTACCTAAATCCACTCATCATGCTGCTACTAACATTATGACATTGATTTCATGGCTGAGTGATATTCCATTGTACATAAGGACCACAACTTCTTTATCCATTTTTCTCTTTCCTGGGATATTTAAGGTGGAATGAAGTGGAGGTCCTTGTCAACAGAGCAGCCCTCAACTTTGGGGTGCTTGTGTCTTGCTGATTTTTCATTTTCCCAATTTATACCCCCATGAGTGGAAGTGCCCTATGCTCTCCAAGCTGTGTTTTACAGATGTTTCAGGACACACCGTACACTTCTCCAGAGTGGCTGTTGGCAATTTACATCCCGCCCATCAGTGTAGCAAGGCTCCCATTTCTCCATGGCCTGTCCTGCATTTCTGGTTTTGACACTTTTTTCAGCATGGCCCTTTTGACCGATGGGAAGCGAGACTTCTCTGTAGCGCTGATTTGCCTTTCCAGGTTGCTTGGTTGGCCAAAAAGGGCGTATGCGTTTTTTCCTGAATATATTCAGGAAAAAACGCATACGCCCTTTTTGGCCAAGGGCATCATTGTCAACGTTTTGCCGCTTTTCATGTGCTTTAAAGGCGATTCGTATCTACCTCCTGAAATCTGTTTCGTGCAATTCTGCCTTGATTTCAAATCCTCTTCTTTGCCTTCCCTCAATATATTTGTGGACGAGAGTTATCATTTATAACTCTGCAGGTTTGTGAATTGCAGTGCCCTGAACCTCCATTTTACAACTCGCTTTTTTGGGAGCTGGCCGCAAAAGCGCAGGATGGCTTCAGGCCCTGTTCTGGTTCCGGGGGGCAGGCTGAGCCTGTGGTTAATTCTTCTTCCTGATGGGAAAATAGAGTGACCTGTGCCTGTCCCGACACCAAGAGCTAGTCTCTCGTTGGTTCCCCGTCTTCCCGTTCATCCTCAGGACAAATTGCAACCTGTACGGAACAGGAGGTTAAAGGTGCTGATGCTCCAAGTAGGGAGATTGCTAGTAAAGCGGCTGGAATGGCGAACCCGGGCACAAGGAGATGAGAAATGAGGTGCGTTTTAGAAACCTTTCCCCATCACACGGTGTACCATCTTCTGGGTTTCTCATGCATGTTTTCGATGTAGGAAGATGCCCTTGAAGCTGGAGATTTGGGACCCATGCGATGGGTACCACGCAGTATTACTTTAAAGGGTCTGCGTTTGCTCACCCAACCTCACCAAACCTCTCAGCCCCAAGAGTGTCCACCCTTATGTCTCATCCAGCTGTGGGTCTAGATATGGTCAATCCAGGTTGCATCACAGCCCCTGAACTCATTGTGTAAGAATTTCTATCTCTTTCACTGTCGTTGTTTCATGGGTTTTTCAAAGTAATTTATTTTCATAATGGGGTTTAGCTGCTTTTCACGGCTGTGTTTATGCCGCTTTCCACCCACTTGACACATTAACAGAGAGATATCAATACATAGGTTTTAAGATTATTACTAGTCACATATATTCTTGTGCTGTGAATAGGGCGTGTTGAGTCCAGTTCTCTGAGCAAGGAGTAGGTCTTGTCTATTACATATTGGGTTTATGGAACGGTATCTGAGCTAATTTGATACCCTTGTTTTATGTATCACCCCACCTCACCTTTCCCGTTAAGCAGCCATAGTGTGTTTTCTGCATGTGTGACTCTGTTCTGTTTTGTAATTCAGTTCAAGTGTAACGGTTTTTACATTCCCTCTATCAGTGATACCTTATGAGAAGTGTCCTTTTCTGTGTGACTTATTTCACTTAGAATCGTCGTACCTAAATCCACTCATCATGCTGCTAATAACATTATGACATTGATTTCATGGCTGAGTGATATTCCATTGTACATAAGGACCACAACTTCTTTATCCATTTTTCTCTTTCCTGGTATATTTAAGGTGGAATGAAGTGGAGGTCCTTGTCAACAGAGCAGCCCTCAACTTTGGGGTGCTTGTGTCTTGCTGATTTTTCATTTTCCCAATTTATACCCCCATGAGTGGAAGTGCCCTATGCTCTCTAAGCTGTGTTTTTCAGATGTTTCAGGACACACCGTGCACTTCTCCAGAGTGGCTGTTGGCAATTTACATCCCGCCCATCAGTGTAGCAAGGCTCCCATTTCTCCATGGCCTGTCCTGCATTTCTGGTTTTGACACTTTTTTCAGCATGGCCCTTTTGACCGATGGGAAGCGAGACTTCTCTGTAGTGCTGATTTGCCTTTCCAGGTTGCTTGGTTGGCCAAAAAGGGCGTATGCGTTTTTTCCTGAATATATTCAGGAAAAAACGCATACGCCCTTTTTGGCCAAGGGCATCATTGTCAACGTTTTGCCGCTTTTCATGTGCTTTAAAGGCGATTCGTATCTACCTCCTGAAATCTGTTTCGTGCAATTCTGCCTTGATTTCAAATCCTCTTCTTTGCCTTCCCTCAATATATTTGTGGACGAGAGTTATCATTTATAACTCTGCAGGTTTGTGAATTGCAGTGCCCTGAACCTCCATTTTACAACTCGCTTTTTTGGGAGCTGGCCGCAAAAGCGCAGGATGGCTTCAGGCCCTGTTCTGGTTCCGGGGGGCAGGCTGAGCCTGTGGTTAATTCTTCTTCCTGATGGGAAAATAGAGTGACCTGTGCCTGTCCCGACACCAAGAGCTAGTCTCTCGTTGGTTCCCCGTCTTCCCGTTCATCCTCAGGACAAATTGCAACCTGTACGGAACAGGAGGTTAAAGGTGCTGATGCTCCAAGTAGGGAGATTGCTAGTAAAGCGGCTGGAATGGCGAACCCGGGCACAAGGAGATGAGAAATGAGGTGCGTTTTAGAAACCTTTCCCCATCACACGGTGTACCATCTTCTGGGTTTCTCATGCATGTTTTCGATGTAGGAAGATGCCCTTGAAGCTGGAGATTTGGGACCCATGCGATGGGTACCACGCAGTATTACTTTAAAGGGTCTGCGTTTGCTCACCCAACCTCACCAAACCTCTCAGCCCCAAGAGTGTCCACCCTTATGTCTCATCCAGCTGTGGGTCTAGATATGGTCAATCCAGGTTGCATCACAGCCCCTGAACTCATTGTGTAAGAATTTCTATCTCTTTCACTGTCGTTGTTTCATGGGTTTTTCAAAGTAATTTATTTTCATAATGGGGTTTAGCTGCTTTTCACGGCTGTGTTTATGCCGCTTTCCACCCACTTGACACACTAACAGAGAGATATCAATACATAGGCTTTAAGATTATTACTAGTCAGATATATTCTTGTGCGGTGAATAGGGCGTGTTGAGTCCAGTTCTCTGAGCAAGGAGTAGGTCTTGTCTACTACATATTGGGTTTATGGAACGGTATCTGAGCTAATTTGATACCCTTGTTTTATGTATCACCCCACCTCACCTTTCCCGTTAAGCAGCCATAGTGTGTTTTCTGCATGTGTGACTCTGTTCTGTTTTGTAATTCAGTTCAAGTGTAACGGTTTTTACATTCCCTCCATAAGTGATACCTTATGAGAAGTGTCCTTTTCTGTGTGACTTATTTCACTTAGAATCGTCGTACCTAAATCCACTCATCATGCTGCTACTAACATTATGACATTGATTTCATGGCTGAGTGATATTCCATTGTACATAAGGACCACAACTTCTTTATCCATTTTTCTCTTTCCTGGGATATTTAAGGTGGAATGAAGTGGAGGTCCTTGTCAACAGAGCAGCCCTCAACTTTGGGGTGCTTGTGTCTTGCTGATTTTTCATTTTCCCAATTTATACCCCCATGAGTGGAAGTGCCCTATGCTCTCTAAGCTGTGTTTTACAGATGTTTCAGGACACACCGTACACTTCTCCAGAGTGGCTGTTGGCAATTTACATCCCGCCCATCAGTGTAGCAAGGCTCCCATTTCTCCATGGCCTGTCCTGCATTTCTGGTTTTGACACTTTTTTCAGCATGGCCCTTTTGACCGATGGGAAGCGAGACTTCTCTGTAGCGCTGATTTGCCTTTCCAGGTTGCTTGGTTGGCCAAAAAGGGCGTATGCGTTTTTTCCTGAATATATTCAGGAAAAAACGCATACGCCCTTTTTGGCCAAGGGCATCATTGTCAACGTTTTGCCGCTTTTCATGTGCTTTAAAGGCGATTCGTATCTACCTCCTGAAATCTGTTTCGTGCAATTCTGCCTTGATTTCAAATCCTCTTCTTTGCCTTCCCTCAATATATTTGTGGACGAGAGTTATCATTTATAACTCTGCAGGTTTGTGAATTGCAGTGCCCTGAACCTCCATTTTACAACTCGCTTTTTTGGGAGCTGGCCGCAAAAGCGCAGGATGGCTTCAGGCCCTGTTCTGGTTCCGGGGGGCAGGCTGAGCCTGTGATTAATTCTTCTTCCTGATGGGAAAATAGAGTGACCTGTGCCTGTCCCGACACCAAGAGCTAGTCTCTCGTTGGTTCCCCGTCTTCCCGTTCATCCTCAGGACAAATTGCAACCTGTACGGAACAGGAGGTTAAAGGTGCTGATGCTCCAAGTAGGGAGATTGCTAGTAAAGCGGCTGGAATGGCGAACCCGGGCACAAGGAGATGAGAAATGAGGTGCGTTTTAGAAACCTTTCCCCATCACACGGTGTACCATCTTCTGGGTTTCTCATGCATGTTTTCGATGTAGGAAGATGCCCTTGAACCTGGAGATTTGGGACCCATGCGATGGGTACCATGCAGTATTACTTTAAAGGGTCTGCGTTTGCTCACCCAACCTCACCAAACCTCTCAGCCCCAAGAGTGTCCACCCTTATGTCTCATCCAGCTGTGGGTCTAGATATGGTCAATCCAGGTTGCATCACAGCCCCTGAACTCATTGTGTAAGAATTTCTATCTCTTTCAGTATCGTTGTTTCATGGGTTTTTCAAAGTAATTTATTTTCATAATGGGGTTTAGCTGCTTTTCACGGCTGTGTTTATGCCGCTTTCCACCCACTTGACACACTAACAGAGAGATATCAATACATAGGCTTTAAGATTATTACTAGTCAGATATATTCTTGTGCGGTGAATAGGGCGTGTTGAGTCCAGTTCTCTGAGCAAGGAGTAGGTCTTGTCTATTACATATTGGGTTTATGGAACGGTATCTGAGCTAATTTGATACCCTTGTTTTATGTATCACCCCACCTCACCTTTCCCGTTAAGCAGCCATAGTGTGTTTTCTGCATGTGTGACTCTGTTCTGTTTTGTAATTCAGTTCAAGTGTAACGGTTTTTACATTCCCTCTATCAGTGATACCTTATGAGAAGTGTCCTTTTCTGTGTGACTTATTTCACTTAGAATCGTCGTACCTAAATCCACTCATCATGCTGCTACTAACCTTATGACATTGATTTCATGGCTGAGTGATATTCCATTGTACATAAGGACCACAACTTCTTTATCCATTTTTCTCTTTCCTGGGATATTTAAGGTGGAATGAAGTGGAGGTCCTTGTCAACAGAGCAGCCCTCAACATTGGGGTGCTTGTGTCTTGCTGATTTTTCATTTTCCCAATTTATACCCCCATGAGTGGAAGTGCCCTATGCTCTCTAAGCTGTGTTTTTCAGATGTTTCAGGACACACCGTGCACTTCTCCAGAGTGGCTGTTGCCAATTTACATCCCGCCCATCAGTGTAGCAAGGCTCCCATTTCTCCATGGCCTGTCCTGCATTTCTGGTTTTGACACTTTTTTCAGCATGGCCCTTTTGACCGATGGGAAGCGAGACTTCTCTGTAGCGCTGATTTGCCTTTCCAGGTTGCTTGGTTGGCCAAAAAGGGCGTATGCGTTATTTCCTGAATATATTCAGGAAAAAACGCATACGCCCTTTTTGGCCAAGGGCATCATTGTCAACGTTTTGCCGCTTTTCATGTGCTTTAAAGGCGATTCGTATCTACCTCCTGAAATCTGTTTCGTGCAATTCTGCCTTGATTTCAAATCCTCTTCTTTGCCTTCCCTCAATATATTTGTGGACGAGAGTTATCATTTATAACTCTGCAGGTTTGTGAATTGCAGTGCCCTGAACCTCCATTTTACAACTCACTTTTTTGGGAACTGGCCGCAAAAGCGCAGGATGGCTTCAGGCCCTGTTCTGGTTCCGGGGGGCAGGCTGAGCCTGTGGTTAATTCTTCTTCCTGATGGGAAAATAGAGTGACCTGTGCCTGTCCCGACACCAAGAGCTAGTCTCTCGTTGGTTCCCCGTCTTCCCGTTCATCCTCAGGACAAATTGCAACCTGTACGGAACAGGAGGTTAAAGGTGCTGATGCTCCAAGTAGGGAGATTGCTAGTAAAGCGGCTGGAATGGCGAACGTGGGCACAAGGAGATGAGAAATGAGGTGCGTTTTAGAAACCTTTCCCCATCACACGGTGTACCATCTTCTGGGTTTCTCATGCATGTGTTCGATGTAGGAAGATGCCCTTGAACCTGGAGATTTGGGACCCATGCGATGGGTACCACGCAGTATTACTTTAAAGGGTCTGCGTTTGCTCACCCAACCTCACCAAACCTCTCAGCCCCAAGAGTGTCCACCCTTATGTCTCATCCAGCTGTGGGTCTAGATATGGTCAATCCAGGTTGCATCACAGCCCCTGAACTCATTGTGTAAGAATTTCTATCTCTTTCACTGTCGTTGTTTCATGGGTTTTTCAAAGTAATTTATTTTCATAATGGGGTTTAGCTGCTTTTCACGGCTGTGTTTATGCCGCTTTCCACCCACTTGACACATTAACAGAGAGATATCAATACATAGGTTTTAAGATTATTACTAGTCACATATATTCTTGTGCTGTGAATAGGGCGTGTTGAGTCCAGTTCTCTGAGCAAGGAGTAGGTCTTGTCTATTACATATTGGGTTTATGGAACGTTATCTGAGCTAATTTGATACCCTTGTTTTATGTATCACCCCACCTCACCTTTCCCGTTAAGCAGCCATAGTGTGTTTTCTGCATGTGTGACTCTGTTCTGTTTTGTAATTCAGTTCAAGTGTAACGGTTTTTACATTCCCTCTATCAGTGATACCTTATGAGAAGTGTCCTTTTCTGTGTGACTTATTTCACTTAGAATCGTCGTACCTAAATCCACTCATCATGCTGCTAATAACATTATGACATTGATTTCATGGCTGAGTGATATTCCATTGTACATAAGGACCACAACTTCTTTATCCATTTTTCTCTTTCCTGGTATATTTAAGGTGGAATGAAGTGGAGGTCCTTGTCAACAGAGCAGCCCTCAACATTGGGGTGCTTGTGTCTTGCTGATTTTTCATTTTCCCAATTTATACCCCCATGAGTGGAAGTGCCCTATGCTCTCTAAGCTGTGTTTTTCAGATGTTTCAGGACACACCGTGCACTTCTCCAGAGTGGCTGTTGCCAATTTACATCCCGCCCATCAGTGTAGCAAGGCTCCCATTTCTCCATGGCCTGTCCTGCATTTCTGGTTTTGACACTTTTTTCAGCATGGCCCTTTTGACCGATGGGAAGCGAGACTTCTCTGTAGCGCTGATTTGCCTTTCCAGGTTGCTTGGTTGGCCAAAAAGGGCGTATGCGTTTTTTCCTGAATATATTCAGGAAAAAACGCATACGCCCTTTTTGGCCAAGGGCATCATTGTCAACGTTTTGCCGCTTTTCATGTGCTTTAAAGGCGATTCGTATCTACCTCCTGAAATCTGTTTCGTGCAATTCTGCCTTGATTTCAAATCCTCTTCTTTGCCTTCCCTCAATATATTTGTGGACGAGAGTTATCATTTATAACTCTGCAGGTTTGTGAATTGCAGTGCCCTGAACCTCCATTTTACAACTCACTTTTTTGGGAACTGGCCGCAAAAGCGCAGGATGGCTTCAGGCCCTGTTCTGGTTCCGGGGGGCAGGCTGAGCCTGTGGTTAATTCTTCTTCCTGATGGGAAAATAGAGTGACCTGTGCCTGTCCCGACACCAAGAGCTAGTCTCTCGTTGGTTCCCCGTCTTCCCGTTCATCCTCAGGACAAATTGCAACCTGTACGGAACAGGAGGTTAAAGGTGCTGATGCTCCAAGTAGGGAGATTGCTAGTAAAGCGGCTGGAATGGCGAACGTGGGCACAAGGAGATGAGAAATGAGGTGCGTTTTAGAAACCTTTCCCCATCACACGGTGTACCATCTTCTGGGTTTCTCATGCATGTGTTCGATGTACGAAGATGCCCTTGAACCTGGAGATTTGGGACCCATGCGATGGGTACCACGCAGTATTACTTTAAAGGGTCTGCGTTTGCTCACCCAACCTCACCAAACCTCTCAGCCCCAAGAGTGTCCACCCTTATGTCTCATCCAGCTGTGGGTCTAGATATGGTCAATCCAGGTTGCATCACAGCCCCTGAACTCATTGTGTAAGAATTTCTATCTCTTTCACTGTCGTTGTTTCATGGGTTTTTCAAAGTAATTTATTTTCATAATGGGGTTTAGCTGCTTTTCACGGCTGTGTTTATGCCGCTTTCCACCCACTTGACACATTAACAGAGAGATATCAATACATAGGTTTTAAGATTATTACTAGTCACATATATTCTTGTGCTGTGAATAGGGCGTGTTGAGTCCAGTTCTCTGAGCAAGGAGTAGGTCTTGTCTATTACATATTGGGTTTATGGAACGGTATCTGAGCTAATTTGATACCCTTGTTTTATGTATCACCCCACCTCACCTTTCCCGTTAAGCAGCCATAGTGTGTTTTCTGCATGTGTGACTCTGTTCTGTTTTGTAATTCAGTTCAAGTGTAACGGTTTTTACATTCCCTCTATCAGTGATACCTTATGAGAAGTGTCCTTTTCTGTGTGACTTATTTCACTTAGAATCGTCGTACCTAAATCCACTCATCATGCTGCTAATAACATTATGACATTGATTTCATGGCTGAGTGATATTCCATTGTACATAAGGACCACAACTTCTTTATCCATTTTTCTCTTTCCTGGTATATTTAAGGTGGAATGAAGTGGAGGTCCTTGTCAACAGAGCAGCCCTCAACATTGGGGTGCTTGTGTCTTGCTGATTTTTCATTTTCCCAATTTATACCCCCATGAGTGGAAGTGCCCTATGCTCTCTAAGCTGTGTTTTTCAGATGTTTCAGGACACACCGTGCACTTCTCCAGAGTGGCTGTTGCCAATTTACATCCCGCCCATCAGTGTAGCAAGGCTCCCATTTCTCCATGGCCTGTCCTGCATTTCTGGTTTTGACACTTTTTTCAGCATGGCCCTTTTGACCGATGGGAAGCGAGACTTCTCTGTAGCGCTGATTTGCCTTTCCAGGTTGCTTGGTTGGCCAAAAAGGGCGTATGCGTTTTTTCCTGAATATATTCAGGAAAAAACGCATACGCCCTTTTTGGCCAAGGGCATCATTGTCAACGTTTTGCCACTTTTCATGTGCTTTAAAGGCGATTCGTATCTACCTCCTGAAATCTGTTTCGTGCAATTCTGCCTTGATTTCAAATCCTCTTCTTTGCCTTCCCTCAATATATTTGTGGACGAGAGTTATCATTTATAACTCTGCAGGTTTGTGAATTGCAGTGCCCTGAACCTCCATTTTACAACTCGCTTTTTTGGGAGCTGGCCGCAAAAGCGCAGGATGGCTTCAGGCCCTGTTCTGGTTCCGGGGGGCAGGCTGAGCCTGTGGTTAATTCTTCTTCCTGATGGGAAAATAGAGTGACCTGTGCCTGTCCCAACACCAAGAGCTAGTCTCTCGTTGGTTCCCCGTCTTCCCGTTCATCCTCAGGACAAATTGCAACCTGTACGGAACAGGAGGTTAAAGGTGCTGATGCTCCAAGTAGGGAGATTGCTAGTAAAGCAGGTCGAATGGCGAACCCGGGCACAAGGAGATGAGAAATGAGGTGCGTTTTAGAAACCTTTCCCCATCACACGGTGTACCATCTTCTGGGTTTCTCATGCATGTTTTCGATGTAGGAAGATGCCCTTGAAGCTGGAGATTTGGGACCCATGCGATGGGTACCACGCAGTATTACTTTAAAGGGTCTGCGTTTGCTCACCCAACCTCACCAAACCTCTCAGCCCCAAGAGTGTCCACCCTTATGTCTCATCCAGCTGTGGGTCTAGATATGGTCAATCCAGGTTGCATCACAGCCCCTGAACTCATTGTGTAAGAATTTCTATCTCTTTCACTGTCGTTGTTTCATGGGTTTTTCAAAGTAATTTATTTTCATAATGGGGTTTAGCTGCTTTTCACGGCTGTGTTTATGCCGCTTTCCACCCACTTGACACACTGACAGAGAGATATCAATACATAGGCTTTAAGATTATTACTAGTCAGATATATTCTTGTGCGGTGAATAGGGCGTGTTGAGTCCAGTTCTCTGAGCAAGGAGTAGGTCTTGTCTACTACATATTGGGTTTATGGAACGGTATCTGAGCTAATTTGATACCCTTGTTTTATGTATCACCCCACCTCACCTTTCCCGTTAAGCAGCCATAGTGTGTTTTCTGCATGTGTGACTCTGTTCTGTTTTGTAATTCAGTTCAAGTGTAACGGTTTTTACATTCCCTCTATCAGTGATACCTTAGGAGAAGTGTCCTTTTCTGTGTGACTTATTTCACTTAGAATCGTCGTACCTAAATCCACTCATCATGCTGCTACTAACATTATGACATTGATTTCATGGCTGAGTGATATTCCATTGTACATAAGGACCACAACTTCTTTATCCATTTTTCTCTTTCCTGGGATATTTAAGGTGGAATGAAGTGGAGGTCCTTGTCAACAGAGCAGCCCTCAACTTTGGGGTGCTTGTGTCTTGCTGATTTTTCATTTTCCCAATTTATACCCCCATGAGTGGAAGTGCCCTATGCTCTCTAAGCTGTGTTTTTCAGATGTTTCAGGACACACCGTACACTTCTCCAGAGTGGCTGTTGGCAATTTACATCCCGCCCATCAGTGTAGCAAGGCTCCCATGTCTCCATGGCCTGTCCTGCATTTCTGGTTTTGACACTTTTTTCAGCATGGCCCTTTTGACCGATGGGAAGCGAGACTTCTCTGTAGTGCTGATTTGCCTTTCCAGGTTGCTTGGTTGGCCAAAAGGGCGTATGCGTTTTTTCCTGAATATATTCAGGAAAAAACGCATACGCCCTTTTTGGCCAAGGGCATCATTGTCAACGTTTTGCCGCTTTTCATGTGCTTTAAAGGCGATTCGTATCTACCTCCTGAAATCTGTTTCGTGCAATTCTGCCTTGATTTCAAATCCTCTTCTTTGCCTTCCCTCAATATATTTGTGGACGAGAGTTATCATTTATAACTCTGCAGGTTTGTGAATTGCAGTGCCCTGAACCTCCATTTTACAACTCGCTTTTTTGGGAGCTGGCCGCAAAAGCGCAGGATGGCTTCAGGCCCTGTTCTGGTTCCGGGGGGCAGGCTGAGCCTGTGGTTAATTCTTCTTCCTGATGGGAAAATAGAGTGACCTGTGCCTGTCCCGACACCAAGAGCTAGTCTCTCGTTGGTTCCCCGTCTTCCCGTTCATCCTCAGGACAAATTGCAACCTGTACGGAACAGGAGGTTAAAGGTGCTGATGCTCCAAGTAGGGAGATTGCTAGTAAAGCGGCTGGAATGGCGAACCCGGGCACAAGGAGATGAGAAATGAGGTGCGTTTTAGAAACCTTTCCCCATCACACGGTGTACCATCTTCTGGGTTTCTCATGCATGTTTTCGATGTAGGAAGATGCCCTTGAACCTGGAGATTTGGGACCCATGCGATTGGTACCACGCAGTATTACTTTAAAGGGTCTGCGTTTGCTCACCCAACCTCACCAAACCTCTCAGCCCCAAGAGTGTCCACCCTTATGTCTCATCCAGCTGTGGGTCTAGATATGGTCAATCCAGGTTGCATCACAGCCCCTGAACTCATTGTGTAAGAATTTCTATCTCTTTCACTGTCGTTGTTTCATGGGTTTTTCAAAGTAATTTATTTTCATAATGGGGTTTAGCTGCTTTTCACGGCTGTGTTTATGCCGCTTTCCACCCACTTGACACACTAACAGAGAGATATCAATACATAGGCTTTAAGATTATTACTAGTCAGATATATTCTTGTGCGGTGAATAGGGCGTGTTGAGTCCAGTTCTCTGAGCAAGGAGTAGGTCTTGTCTACTACATATTGGGTTTATGGAACGGTATCTGAGCTAATTTGATACCCTTGTTTTATGTATCACCCCACCTCACCTTTCTCGTTAAGCAGCCATAGTGTGTTTTCTGCATGTGTGACTCTGTTCTGTTTTGTAATTCAGTTCAAGTGTAACGGTTTTTACATTCCCTCTATAAGTGATACCTTATGAGAAGTGTCCTTTTCTGTGTGACTTATTTCACTTAGAATCGTCGTACCTAAATCCACTCATCATGCTGCTACTAACCTTATGACATTGATTTCATGGCTGAGTGATATTCCATTGTACATAAGGACCACAACTTCTTTATCCATTTTTCTCTTTCCTGGGATATTTAAGGTGGAATGAAGTGGAGGTCCTTGTCAACAGAGCAGCCCTCAACTTTGGGGTGCTTGTGTCTTGCTGATTTTTCATTTTCCCAATTTATACCCCCATGAGTGGAAGTGCCCTATGCTCTCTAAGCTGTGTTTTTCAGATGTTTCAGGACACACCGTACACTTCTCCAGAGTGGCTGTTGGCAATTTACATCCCGCCCATCAGTGTAGCAAGGCTCCCATTTCTCCATGGCCTGTCCTGCATTTCTGGTTTTGACACTTTTTTCAGCATGGCCCTTTTGACCGATGGGAAGCGAGACTTCTCTGTAGTGCTGATTTGCCTTTCCAGGTTGCTTGGTTGGCCAAAAGGGCGTATGCGTTTTTTCCTGAATATATTCAGGAAAAAACGCATACGCCCTTTTTGGCCAAGGGCATCATTGTCAACGTTTTGCCGCTTTTCATGTGCTTTAAAGGCGATTCGTATCTACCTCCTGAAATCTGTTTCGTGCAATTCTGCCTTGATTTCAAATCCTCTTCTTTGCCTTCCCTCAATATATTTGTGGACGAGAGTTATCATTTATAACTCTGCAGGTTTGTGAATTGCAGTGCCCTGAACCTCCATTTTACAACTCGCTTTTTTGGGAGCTGGCCGCAAAAGCGCAGGATGGCTTCAGGCCCTGTTCTGGTTCCGGGGGGCAGGCTGAGCCTGTGGTTAATTCTTCTTCCTGATGGGAAAATAGAGTGACCTGTGCCTGTCCCGACACCAAGAGCTAGTCTCTCGTTGGTTCCCCGTCTTCCCGTTCATCCTCAGGACAAATTGCAACCTGTACGGAACAGGAGGTTAAAGGTGCTGATGCTCCAAGTAGGGAGATTGCTAGTAAAGCGGCTGGAATGGCGAACCCGGGCACAAGGAGATGAGAAATGAGGTGCGTTTTAGAAACCTTTCCCCATCACACGGTGTACCATCTTCTGGGTTTCTCATGCATGTTTTCGATGTAGGAAGATGCCCTTGAAGCTGGAGATTTGGGACCCATGCGATTGGTACCACGCAGTATTACTTTAAAGGGTCTGCGTTTGCTCACCCAACCTCACCAAACCTCTCAGCCCCAAGAGTGTCCACCCTTATGTCTCATCCAGCTGTGGGTCTAGATATGGTCAATCCAGGTTGCATCACAGCCCCTGAACTCATTGTGTAAGAATTTCTATCTCTTTCACTGTCGTTGTTTCATGGGTTTTTCAAAGTAATTTATTTTCATAATGGGGTTTAGCTGCTTTTCACGGCTGTGTTTATGCCGCTTTCCACCCACTTGACACACTAACAGAGAGATATCAATACATAGGCTTTAAGATTATTACTAGTCAGATATATTCTTGTGCGGTGAATAGGGCGTGTTGAGTCCAGTTCTCTGAGCAAGGAGTAGGTCTTGTCTACTACATATTGGGTTTATGGAACGGTATCTGAGCTAATTTGATACCCTTGTTTTATGTATCACCCCACCTCACCTTTCTCGTTAAGCAGCCATAGTGTGTTTTCTGCATGTGTGACTCTGTTCTGTTTTGTAATTCAGTTCAAGTGTAACGGTTTTTACATTCCCTCCATAAGTGATACCTTATGAGAAGTGTCCTTTTCTGTGTGACTTATTTCACTTAGAATCGTCGTACCTAAATCCACTCATCATGCTGCTACTAACATTATGACATTGATTTCATGGCTGAGTGATATTCCATTGTACATAAGGACCACAACTTCTTTATCCATTTTTCTCTTTCCTGGGATATTTAAGGTGGAATGAAGTGGAGGTCCTTGTCAACAGAGCAGCCCTCAACTTTGGGGTGCTTGTGTCTTGCTGATTTTTCATTTTCCCAATTTATACCCCCATGAGTGGAAGTGCCCTATGCTCTCTAAGCTGTGTTTTACAGATGTTTCAGGACACACCGTACACTTCTCCAGAGTGGCTGTTGGCAATTTACATCCCGCCCATCAGTGTAGCAAGGCTCCCATTTCTCCATGGCCTGTCCTGCATTTCTGGTTTTGACACTTTTTTCAGCATGGCCCTTTTGACCGATGGGAAGCGAGACTTCTCTGTAGCGCTGATTTGCCTTTCCAGGTTGCTTGGTTGGCCAAAAAGGGCGTATGCGTTTTTTCCTGAATATATTCAGGAAAAAACGCATACGCCCTTTTTGGCCAAGGGCATCATTGTCAACGTTTTGCCGCTTTTCATGTGCTTTAAAGGCGATTCGTATCTACCTCCTGAAATCTGTTTCGTGCAATTCTGCCTTGATTTCAAATCCTCTTCTTTGCCTTCCCTCAATATATTTGTGGACGAGAGTTATCATTTATAACTCTGCAGGTTTGTGAATTGCAGTGCCCTGAACCTCCATTTTACAACTCGCTTTTTTGGGAGCTGGCCGCAAAAGCGCAGGATGGCTTCAGGCCCTGTTCTGGTTCCGGGAGGCAGGCTGAGCCTGTGGTTAATTCTTCTTCCTGATGGGAAAATAGAGTGACCTGTGCCTGTCCCGACACCAAGAGCTAGTCTCTTGTTGGTTCCCCGTCTTCCCGTTCATCCTCAGGACAAATTGCAACCTGTACGGAACAGGAGGTTAAAGGTGCTGATGCTCCAAGTAAGGAGATTGCTAGTAAAGCGGCTGGAATGGCGAACCCGGGCACAAGGAGATGAGAAATGAGGTGCGTTTTAGAAACCTTTCCCCATCACACGGTGTACCATCTTCTGGGTTTCTCATGCATGTTTTCGATGTAGGAAGATGCCCTTGAAGCTGGAGATTTGGGACCCATGCGATGGGTACCACGCAGTATTACTTTAAAGGGTCTGCGTTTGCTCACCCAACCTCACCAAACCTCTCAGCCCCAAGAGTGTCCACCCTTATGTCTCATCCAGCTGTGGGTCTAGATATGGTCAATCCAGGTTGCATCACAGCCCCTGAACTCATTGTGTAAGAATTTCTATCTCTTTCACTGTCGTTGTTTCATGGGTTTTTCAAAGTAATTTATTTTCATAATGGGGTTTACCTGCTTTTCACGGCTGTGTTTATGCCGCTTTACACCCACTTGACACACTAACAGAGAGATATCAATACATAGGTTTTAAGATTATTACTAGTCACATATATTCTTGTGCTGTGAATAGGGCGTGTTGAGTCCAGTTCTCTGAGCAAGGAGTAGGTCTTGTCTATTACATATTGGGTTTATGGAACGGTATCTGAGCTAATTTGATACCCTTGTTTTATGTATCACCCCACCTCACCTTTCCCGTTAAGCAGCCATAGTGTGTTTTCTGCATGTGTGACTCTGTTCTGTTTTGTAATTCAGTTCAAGTGTAACGGTTTTTACATTCCCTCCATAAGTGATACCTTATGAGAAGTGTCCTTTTCTGTGTGACTTATTTCACTTAGAATCGTCGTACCTAAATCCACTCATCATGCTGCTACTAACATTATGACATTGATTTCATGGCTGAGTGATATTCCATTGTACATAAGGACCACAACTTCTTTATCCATTTTTCTCTTTCCTGGTATATTTAAGGTGGAATGAAGTGGAGGTCCTTGTCAACAGAGCAGCCCTCAACATTGGGGTGCTTGTGTCTTGCTGATTTTTCATTTTCCCAATTTATACCCCCATGAGTGGAAGTGCCCTATGCTCTCTAAGCTGTGTTTTTCAGATGTTTCAGGACACACCGTGCACTTCTCCAGAGTGGCTGTTGCCAATTTACATCCCGCCCATCAGTGTAGCAAGGCTCCCATTTCTCCATGGCCTGTCCTGCATTTCTGGTTTTGACACTTTTTTCAGCATGGCCCTTTTGACCGATGGGAAGCGAGACTTCTCTGTAGCGCTGATTTGCCTTTCCAGGTTGCTTGGTTAGCCAAAAAGGGCGTATGCGTTTTTTCCTGAATATATTCTGGAAAAAACGCATATGCCCTTTTTGGCCAAGGGCATCATTGTCAACGTTTTGCCACTTTTCATGTGCTTTAAAGGCGATTCGTATCTACCTCCTGAAATCTGTTTCGTGCAATTCTGCCTTGATTTCAAATCCTCTTCTTTGCCTTCCCTCAATATATTTGTGGACGAGAGTTATCATTTATAACTCTGCAGGTTTGTGAATTGCAGTGCCCTGAACCTCCATTTTACAACTCGCTTTTTTGGGAGCTGGCCGCAAAAGCGCAGGATGGCTTCAGGCCCTGTTCTGGTTCCGGGGGGCAGGTTGAGCCTGTGGTTAATTCTTCCTGATGGGAAAATAGAGTGACCTGTGCCTGTCCCAACACCAAGAGCTAGTCTCTCGTTGGTTCCCCGTCTTCCCGTTCATCCTCAGGACAAATTGCAACCTGTACAGAAAGGAGGTTAAAGGTGCTGATGCTCCAGGTAGGGAGATTGCTAGTAAAGTGGCTGGAATGGCGAACCCGGGCACAAGGAGATGAGAAATGAGGTGCGTTTTAGAAACCTTTCCCCATCACACGGTGTACCATCTTCTGGGTTTCTCATGCATGTTTTCGATGTAGGAAGATGCCCTTGAAGCTGGAGATTTGGGACCCATGCGATGGGTACCACGCAGTATTACTTTAAAGGGTCTGCGTTTGCTCACCCAACCTCACCAAACCTCTCAGCCCCAAGAGTGTCCACCCTTATGTCTCATCCAGCTGTGGGTCTAGATATGGTCAATCCAGGTTGCATCACAGCCCCTGAACTCATTGTGTAAGAATTTCTATCTCTTTCACTGTCGTTGTTTCATGGGTTTTTCAAAGTAATTTATTTTCATAATGGGGTTTAGCTGCTTTTCACGGCTGTGTTTATGCCGCTTTCCACCCACTTGACACACTAACAGAGAGATATCAATACATAGGCTTTAAGATTATTACTAGTCAGATATATTCTTGTGCGGTGAATAGGGCGTGTTGAGTCCAGTTCTCTGAGCAAGGAGTAGGTCTTGTCTACTACATATTGGGTTTATGGAACGGTATCTGAGCTAATTTGATACCCTTGTTTTATGTATCACCCCACCTCACCTTTCCCGTTAAGCAGCCATAGTGTGTTTTCTGCATGTGTGACTCTGTTCTGTTTTGTAATTCAGTTCAAGTGTAACGGTTTTTACATTCCCTCCATAAGTGATACCTTATGAGAAGTGTCCTTTTCTGTGTGACTTATTTCACTTAGAATCGTCGTACCTAAATCCACTCATCATGCTGCTACTAACATTATGACATTGATTTCATGGCTGAGTGATATTCCATTGTACATAAGGACCACAACTTCTTTATCCATTTTTCTCTTTCCTGGGATATTTAAGGTGGAATGAAGTGGAGGTCCTTGTCAACAGAGCAGCCCTCAACTTTGGGGTGCTTGTGTCTTGCTGATTTTTAATTTTCCCAATTTATACCCCCATGAGTGGAAGTGCCCTATGCTCTCTAAGCTGTGTTTTTCAGATGTTTCAGGAAACACCGTGCACTTCTCCAGAGTGGCTGTTGGCATTTTACATCCCGCCCATCAGTGTAGCAAGGCTCCCATTTCTCCATGGCCTGTCCTGCATTTCTGGTTTTGACACTTTTTTCAGCATGGCCCTTTTGAGCGATGGGAAGCGAGACTTCTCTGTAGCGCTGATTTGCCTTTCCAGGTTGCTTGGTTGGCCAAAAACGGCGTATGCGTTTTTTCCTGAATATATTCAGGAAAAAACGCATACGCCCTTTTTGGCCAAGGGCATCATTGTCAACGTTTTGCCGCTTTTCATGTGCTTTAAAGGCGATTCGTATCTACCTCCTGAAATCTGTTTCGTGCAATTCTGCCTTGATTTCAAATCCTCTTCTTTGCCTTCCCTCAATATATTTGTGGACGAGAGTTATCATTTATAACTCTGCAGGTTTGTGAATTGCAGTGCCCTGAACCTCCATTTTACAACTCGCTTTTTTGGGAGCTGGCCGCAAAAGCGCAGGATGGCTTCAGGCCCTGTTCTGGTTCCGGGGGGCAGGCTGAGCCTGTGGTTAATTCTTCTTCCTGATGGGAAAATAGAGTGACCTGTGCCTGTCCCGACACCAAGAGCTAGTCTCTCGTTGGTTCCCCGTCTTCCTGTTCATCCTCAGGACAAATTGCAACCTGTACGGAACAGGAGGTTAAAGGTGCTGATGCTCCAAGTAGGGAGATTGCTAGTAAAGTGGCTGGAATGGCGAACCCGGGCACAAGGAGATGAGAAATGAGGTGCGTTTTAGAAACCTTTCCCCATCACACGGTGTACCATCTTCTGGGTTTCTCATGCATGTTTTCGATGTAGGAAGATGCCCTTGAAGCTGGAGATTTGGGACCCATGCGATGGGTACCACGCAGTATTACTTTAAAGGGTCTGCGTTTGCTCACCCAACCTCACCAAACCTCTCAGCCCCAAGAGTGTCCACCCTTATGTCTCATCCAGCTGTGGGTCTAGATATGGTCAATCCAGGTTGCATCACAGCCCCTGAACTCATTGTGTAAGAATTTCTATCTCTTTCACTGTCGTTGTTTCATGGGTTTTTCAAAGTAATTTATTTTCATAATGGGGTTTAGCTGCTTTTCACGGCTGTGTTTATGCCGCTTTCCACCCACTTGACACACTAACAGAGAGATATCAATACATAGGCTTTAAGATTATTACTAGTCAGATATATTCTTGTGCGGTGAATAGGGCGTGTTGAGTCCAGTTCTCTGAGCAAGGAGTAGGTCTTGTCTACTACATATTGGGTTTATGGAACGGTATCTGAGCTAATTTGATACCCTTGTTTTATGTATCACCCCACCTCACCTTTCCCGTTAAGCAGCCATAGTGTGTTTTCTGCATGTGTGACTCTGTTCTGTTTTGTAATTCAGTTCAAGTGTAACGGTTTTTACATTCCCTCTATCAGTGATACCTTAGGAGAAGTGTCCTTTTCTGTGTGACTTATTTCACTTAGAATCGTCGTACCTAAATCCACTCATCATGCTGCTACTAACATTATGACATTGATTTCATGGCTGAGTGATATTCCATTGTACATAAGGACCACAACTTCTTTATCCATTTTTCTCTTTCCTGGGATATTTAAGGTGGAATGAAGTGGAGGTCCTTGTCAACAGAGCAGCCCTCAACTTTGGGGTGCTTGTGTCTTGCTGATTTTTCATTTTCCCAATTTATACCCCCATGAGTGGAAGTGCCCTATGCTCTCTAAGCTGTGTTTTTCAGATGTTTCAGGACACACCGTACACTTCTCCAGAGTGGCTGTTGGCAATTTACATCCCGCCCATCAGTGTAGCAAGGCTCCCATTTCTCCATGGCCTGTCCTGCATTTCTGGTTTTGACACTTTTTTCAGCATGGCCCTTTTGACCGATGGGAAGCGAGACTTCTCTGTAGCGCTGATTTGCCTTTCCAGGTTGCTTGGTTGGCCAAAAAGGGCGTATGCGTTTTTTCCTGAATATATTCAGGAAAAAACGCATACGCCCTTTTTGGCCAAGGGCATCATTGTCAACGTTTTGCCGCTTTTCATGTGCTTTAAAGGCGATTCGTATCTACCTCCTGAAATCTGTTTCGTGCAATTCTGCCTTGATTTCAAATCCTCTTCTTTGCCTTCCCTCAGTATATTTGTGGACGAGAGTTATCATTTATAACTCTGCAGGTTTGTGAATTGCAGTGCCCTGAACCTCCATTTTACAACTCGCTTTTTTGGGAGCTGGCCGCAAAAGCGCAGGATGGCTTCAGGCCCTGTTCTGGTTCCGGGGGGCAGGCTGAGCCTGTGGTTAATTCTTCTTCCTGATGGGAAAATACAGTGACCTGTGCCTGTCCCGACACCAAGAGCTAGTCTCTCGTTGGTTCCCCGTCTTCCCGTTCATCCTCAGGACAAATTGCAACCTGTACGGAACAGGAGGTTAAAGGTGCTGATGCTCCAAGTAGGGAGATTGCTAGTAAAGTGGCTGGAATGGCGAACCCGGGCACAAGGAGATGAGAAATGAGGTGCGTTTTGGAAACCTTTCCCCATCACACGGTGTACCATCTTCTGGGTTTCTCATGCATGTTTTCGATGTAGGAAGATGTCCTTGAAGCTGGAGATTTGGGACCCATGCGATGGGTACCACGCAGTATTACTTTAAAGGGTCTGCGTTTGCTCACCCAACCTCACCAAACCTCTCAGCCCCAAGAGTGTCCACCCTTATGTCTCATCCAGCTGTGGGTCTAGATATGGTCAATCCAGGTTGCATCACAGCCCCTGAACTCATTGTGTAAGAATTTCTATCTCTTTCACTGTCGTTGTTTCATGGGTTTTTCAAAGTAATTTATTTTCATAATGGGGTTTAGCTGCTTTTCACGGCTGTGTTTATGCCGCTTTCCACCCACTTGACACACTAACAGAGAGATATCAATACATAGGTTTTAAGATTATTACTAGTCACATATATTCTTGTGCTGTGAATAGGGCGTGTTGAGTCCAGTTCTCTGAGCAAGGAGTAGGTCTTGTCTATTACATATTGGGTTTATGGAACGGTATCTGAGCTAATTTGATACCCTTGTTTTATGTATCACCCCACCTCACCTTTCCCGTTAAGCAGCCATAGTGTGTTTTCTGCATGTGTGACTCTGTTCTGTTTTGTAATTCAGTTCAAGTGTAACGGTTTTTACATTCCCTCCATAAGTGATACCTTATGAGAAGTGTCCTTTTCTGTGTGACTTATTTCACTTAGAATCGTCGTACCTAAATCCACTCATCATGCTGCTACTAACATTATGACATTGATTTCATGGCTGAGTGATATTCCATTGTACATAAGGACCACAACTTCTTTATCCATTTTTCTCTTTCCTGGTATATTTAAGGTGGAATGAAGTGGAGGTCCTTGTCAACAGAGCAGCCCTCAACATTGGGGTGCTTGTGTCTTGCTGATTTTTCATTTTCCCAATTTATACCCCCATGAGTGGAAGTGCCCTATGCTCTCTAAGCTGTGTTTTTCAGATGTTTCAGGACACACCGTGCACTTCTCCAGAGTGGCTGTTGCCAATTTACATCCCGCCCATCAGTGTAGCAAGGCTCCCATTTCTCCATGGCCTGTCCTGCATTTCTGGTTTTGACACTTTTTTCAGCATGGCCCTTTTGACCGATGGGAAGCGAGACTTCTCTGTAGCGCTGATTTGCCTTTCCAGGTTGCTTGGTTAGCCAAAAAGGGCGTATGCGTTTTTTCCTGAATATATTCTGGAAAAAACGCATATGCCCTTTTTGGCCAAGGGCATCATTGTCAACGTTTTGCCACTTTTCATGTGCTTTAAAGGCGATTCGTATCTACCTCCTGAAATCTGTTTCGTGCAATTCTGCCTTGATTTCAAATCCTCTTCTTTGCCTTCCCTCAATATATTTGTGGACGAGAGTTATCATTTATAACTCTGCAGGTTTGTGAATTGCAGTGCCCTGAACCTCCATTTTACAACTCGCTTTTTTGGGAGCTGGCCGCAAAAGCGCAGGATGGCTTCAGGCCCTGTTCTGGTTCCGGGGGGCAGGTTGAGCCTGTGGTTAATTCTTCCTGATGGGAAAATAGAGTGACCTGTGCCTGTCCCAACACCAAGAGCTAGTCTCTCGTTGGTTCCCCGTCTTCCCGTTCATCCTCAGGACAAATTGCAACCTGTACAGAAAGGAGGTTAAAGGTGCTGATGCTCCAGGTAGGGAGATTGCTAGTAAAGTGGCTGGAATGGCGAACCCGGGCACAAGGAGATGAGAAATGAGGTGCGTTTTAGAAACCTTTCCCCATCACACGGTGTACCATCTTCTGGGTTTCTCATGCATGTTTTCGATGTAGGAAGATGCCCTTGAAGCTGGAGATTTGGGACCCATGCGATGGGTACCACGCAGTATTACTTTAAAGGGTCTGCGTTTGCTCACCCAACCTCACCAAACCTCTCAGCCCCAAGAGTGTCCACCCTTATGTCTCATCCAGCTGTGGGTCTAGATATGGTCAATCCAGGTTGCATCACAGCCCCTGAACTCATTGTGTAAGAATTTCTATCTCTTTCACTGTCGTTGTTTCATGGGTTTTTCAAAGTAATTTATTTTCATAATGGGGTTTAGCTGCTTTTCACGGCTGTGTTTATGCCGCTTTCCACCCACTTGACACACTAACAGAGAGATATCAATACATAGGCTTTAAGATTATTACTAGTCAGATATATTCTTGTGCGGTGAATAGGGCGTGTTGAGTCCAGTTCTCTGAGCAAGGAGTAGGTCTTGTCTACTACATATTGGGTTTATGGAACGGTATCTGAGCTAATTTGATACCCTTGTTTTATGTATCACCCCACCTCACCTTTCCCGTTAAGCAGCCATAGTGTGTTTTCTGCATGTGTGACTCTGTTCTGTTTTGTAATTCAGTTCAAGTGTAACGGTTTTTACATTCCCTCCATAAGTGATACCTTATGAGAAGTGTCCTTTTCTGTGTGACTTATTTCACTTAGAATCGTCGTACCTAAATCCACTCATCATGCTGCTACTAACATTATGACATTGATTTCATGGCTGAGTGATATTCCATTGTACATAAGGACCACAACTTCTTTATCCATTTTTCTCTTTCCTGGGATATTTAAGGTGGAATGAAGTGGAGGTCCTTGTCAACAGAGCAGCCCTCAACTTTGGGGTGCTTGTGTCTTGCTGATTTTTAATTTTCCCAATTTATACCCCCATGAGTGGAAGTGCCCTATGCTCTCTAAGCTGTGTTTTTCAGATGTTTCAGGAAACACCGTGCACTTCTCCAGAGTGGCTGTTGGCATTTTACATCCCGCCCATCAGTGTAGCAAGGCTCCCATTTCTCCATGGCCTGTCCTGCATTTCTGGTTTTGACACTTTTTTCAGCATGGCCCTTTTGAGCGATGGGAAGCGAGACTTCTCTGTAGCGCTGATTTGCCTTTCCAGGTTGCTTGGTTGGCCAAAAACGGCGTATGCGTTTTTTCCTGAATATATTCAGGAAAAAACGCATACGCCCTTTTTGGCCAAGGGCATCATTGTCAACGTTTTGCCGCTTTTCATGTGCTTTAAAGGCGATTCGTATCTACCTCCTGAAATCTGTTTCGTGCAATTCTGCCTTGATTTCAAATCCTCTTCTTTGCCTTCCCTCAATATATTTGTGGACGAGAGTTATCATTTATAACTCTGCAGGTTTGTGAATTGCAGTGCCCTGAACCTCCATTTTACAACTCGCTTTTTTGGGAGCTGGCCGCAAAAGCGCAGGATGGCTTCAGGCCCTGTTCTGGTTCCGGGGGGCAGGCTGAGCCTGTGGTTAATTCTTCTTCCTGATGGGAAAATAGAGTGACCTGTGCCTGTCCCGACACCAAGAGCTAGTCTCTCGTTGGTTCCCCGTCTTCCTGTTCATCCTCAGGACAAATTGCAACCTGTACGGAACAGGAGGTTAAAGGTGCTGATGCTCCAAGTAGGGAGATTGCTAGTAAAGTGGCTGGAATGGCGAACCCGGGCACAAGGAGATGAGAAATGAGGTGCGTTTTAGAAACCTTTCCCCATCACACGGTGTACCATCTTCTGGGTTTCTCATGCATGTTTTCGATGTAGGAAGATGCCCTTGAAGCTGGAGATTTGGGACCCATGCGATGGGTACCACGCAGTATTACTTTAAAGGGTCTGCGTTTGCTCACCCAACCTCACCAAACCTCTCAGCCCCAAGAGTGTCCACCCTTATGTCTCATCCAGCTGTGGGTCTAGATATGGTCAATCCAGGTTGCATCACAGCCCCTGAACTCATTGTGTAAGAATTTCTATCTCTTTCACTGTCGTTGTTTCATGGGTTTTTCAAAGTAATTTATTTTCATAATGGGGTTTAGCTGCTTTTCACGGCTGTGTTTATGCCGCTTTCCACCCACTTGACACACTAACAGAGAGATATCAATACATAGGTTTTAAGATTATTACTAGTCAGATATATTCTTGTGCTGTGAATAGGGCGTGTTGAGTCCAGTTCTCTGAGCAAGGAGTAGGTCTTGTCTATTACATATTGGGTTTATGGAACGGTATCTGAGCTAATTTGATACCCTTGTTTTATGTATCACCCCACCTCACCTTTCCCGTTAAGCAGCCATAGTGTGTTTTCTGCATGTGTGACTCTGTTCTGTTTTGTAATTCAGTTCAAGTGTAACGGTTTTTACATTCCCTCCATAAGTGATACCTTATGAGAAGTGTCCTTTTCTGTGTGACTTATTTCACTTAGAATCGTCGTACCTAAATCCACTCATCATGCTGCTACTAACATTATGACATTGATTTCATGGCTGAGTGATATTCCATTGTACATAAGGACCACAACTTCTTTATCCATTTTTCTCTTTCCTGGGATATTTAAGGTGGAATGAAGTGGAGGTCCTTGTCAACAGAGCAGCCCTCAACTTTGGGGTGCTTGTGTCTTGCTGATTTTTCATTTTCCCAATTTATACCCCCATGAGTGGAAGTGCCCTATGCTCTCTAAGCTGTGTTTTTCAGATGTTTCAGGACACACCGTACACTTCTTCAGAGTGGCTGTTGGCAATTTACATCCCGCCCATCAGTGTAGCAAGGCTCCCATTTCTCCATGGCCTGTCCTGCATTTCTGGTTTTGACACTTTTTTCAGCATGGCCCTTTTGACCGATGGGAAGCGAGACTTGTCTGTAGCGCTGATTTGCCTTTCCAGGTTGCTTGGTTGGCCAAAAAGGCCGTATGCGTTTTTCCTGAATATATTCAGGAAAAAACGCATACGCTCTTTTTGGCCTAGGGCATCATTGTCAACGTTTTGCCGCTTTTCATGTGCTTTAAAGGCGATTCGTATCTACCTCCTGAAATCTGTTTCGTGCAATTCTGCCTTGATTTCAAATCCTCTTCTTTGCCTTCCCTCAATATATTTGTGGACGAGAGTTATCATTTATAACTCTGCAGGTTTGTGAATTGCAGTGCCCTGAACCTCCATTTTACAACTCGCTTTTTTGGGAGCTGGCCACAAAAGCGCAGGATGGCTTCAGGCCCTGTTCTGGTTCCGGGAGGCAGGCTGAGCCTGTGGTTAATTCTTCTTCCTGATGGGAAAATAGAGTGACCTGTGCCTGTCCCGACACCAAGAGCTAGTCTCTCGTTGGTTCCCCGTCTTCCCGTTCATCCTCAGGACAAATTGCAACCTGTACGGAACAGGAGGTTAAAGGTGCTGATGCTCCAAGTAGGGAGATTGCTAGTAAAGTGGCTGGAATGGCGAACCCGGGCACAAGGAGATGAGAAATGAGGTGCGTTTTAGAAACCTTTCCCCATCACACGGTGTACCATCTTCTGGGTTTCTCATGCATGTTTTCGATGTAGGAAGATGCCCTTGAACCTGGAGATTTGGGACCCATGCGATGGGTACCACGCAGTATTACTTTAAAGGGTCTGCGTTTGCTCACCCAACCTCACCAAACCTCTCAGCCCCAAGAGTGTCCACCCTTATGTCTCATCCAGCTGTGGGTCTAGATATGGTCAATCCAGGTTGCATCACAGCCCCTGAACTCATTGTGTAAGAATTTCTATCTCTTTCACTGTCGTTGTTTCATGGGTTTTTCAAAGTAATTTATTTTCATAATGGGGTTTAGCTGCTTTTCACGGCTGTGTTTATGCCGCTTTCCACCCACTTGACACACTAACAGAGAGATATCAATACATAGGCTTTAAGATTATTACTAGTCAGATATATTCTTGTGCGGTGAATAGGGCGTGTTGAGTCCAGTTCTCTGAGCAAGGAGTAGGTCTTGTCTACTACATATTGGGTTTATGGAACGGTATCTGAGCTAATTTGATACCCTTGTTTTATGTATCACCCCACCTCACCTTTCTCGTTAAGCAGCCATAGTGTGTTTTCTGCATGTGTGACTCTGTTCTGTTTTGTAATTCAGTTCAAGTGTAACGGTTTTTACATTCCCTCCATAAGTGATACCTTAGGAGAAGTGTCCTTTTCTGTGTGACTTATTTCACTTAGAATCGTCGTACCTAAATCCACTCATCATGCTGCTACTAACATTATGACATTGATTTCATGGCTGAGTGATATTCCATTGTACATAAGGACCACAACTTCTTTATCCATTTTTCTCTTTCCTGGGATATTTAAGGTGGAATGAAGTGGAGGTCCTTGTCAACAGAGCAGCCCTCAACTTTGGGGTGCTTGTGTCTTGCTGATTTTTCATTTTCCCAATTTATACCCCCATGAGTGGAAGTGCCCTATGCTCTCTAAGCTGTGTTTTACAGATGTTTCAGGACACACCGTACACTTCTCCAGAGTGGCTGTTGGCAATTTACATCCCGCCCATCAGTGTAGCAAGGCTCCCATTTCTCCATGGCCTGTCCTGCATTTCTGGTTTTGACACTTTTTTCAGCATGGCCCTTTTGACCGATGGGAAGCGAGACTTCTCTGTAGCGCTGATTTGCCTTTCCAGGTTGCTTGGTTGGCCAAAAAGGGCGTATGCGTTTTTTCCTGAATATATTCAGGAAAAAACGCATACGCCCTTTTTGGCCAAGGGCATCATTGTCAACGTTTTGCCGCTTTTCATGTGCTTTAAAGGCGATTCGTATCTACCTCCTGAAATCTGTTTCGTGCAATTCTGCCTTGATTTCAAATCCTCTTCTTTGCCTTCCCTCAATATATTTGTGGACGAGAGTTATCATTTATAACTCTGCAGGTTTGTGAATTGCAGTGCCCTGAACCTCCATTTTACAACTCGCTTTTTTGGGAGCTGGCCGCAAAAGCGCAGGATGGCTTCAGGCCCTGTTCTGGTTCCGGGAGGCAGGCTGAGCCTGTGGTTAATTCTTCTTCCTGATGGGAAAATAGAGTGACCTGTGCCTGTCCCGACACCAAGAGCTAGTCTCTCGTTGGTTCCCCATCTTCCCGTTCATCCTCAGGACAAATTGCAACCTGTACGGAACAGGAGGTTAAAGGTGCTGATGCTCCAAGTAAGGAGATTGCTAGTAAAGCGGCTGGAATGGCGAACCCGGGCACAAGGAGATGAGAAATGAGGTGCGTTTTAGAAACCTTTCCCCATCACACGGTGTACCATCTTCTGGGTTTCTCATGCATGTTTTCGATGTAGGAAGATGCCCTTGAAGCTGGAGATTTGGGACCCATGCGATGGGTACCACGCAGTATTACTTTAAAGGGTCTGCGTTTGCTCACCCAACCTCACCAAACCTCTCAGCCCCAAGAGTGTCCACCCTTATGTCTCATCCAGCTGTGGGTCTAGATATGGTCAATCCAGGTTGCATCACAGCCCCTGAACTCATTGTGTAAGAATTTCTATCTCTTTCACTGTCGTTGTTTCATGGGTTTTTCAAAGTAATTTATTTTCATAATGGGGTTTACCTGCTTTTCACGGCTGTGTTTATGCCGCTTTACACCCACTTGACACACTAACAGAGAGATATCAATACATAGGTTTTAAGATTATTACTAGTCACATATATTCTTGTGCTGTGAATAGGGCGTGTTGAGTCCAGTTCTCTGAGCAAGGAGTAGGTCTTGTCTATTACATATTGGGTTTATGGAACGGTATCTGAGCTAATTTGATACCCTTGTTTTATGTATCACCCCACCTCACCTTTCCCGTTAAGCAGCCATAGTGTGTTTTCTGCATGTGTGACTCTGTTCTGTTTTGTAATTCAGTTCAAGTGTAACGGTTTTTACATTCCCTCCATAAGTGATACCTTATGAGAAGTGTCCTTTTCTGTGTGACTTATTTCACTTAGAATCGTCGTACCTAAATCCACTCATCATGCTGCTAATAACATTATGACATTGATTTCATGGGTGAGTGATATTCCATTGTACATAAGGACCACAACTTCTTTATCCATTTTTCTCTTTCCTGGTATATTTAAGGTGGAATGAAGTGGAGGTCCTTGTCAACAGAGCAGCCCTCAACATTGGGGTGCTTGTGTCTTGCTGATTTTTCATTTTCCCAATTTATACCCCCATGAGTGGAAGTGCCCTATGCTCTCTAAGCTGTGTTTTTCAGATGTTTCAGGACACACCGTGCACTTCTCCAGAGTGGCTGTTGGCAATTTACATCCCGCCCATCAGTGTAGCAAGGCTCCCATTTCTCCATGGCCTGTCCTGCATTTCTGGTTTTGACACTTTTTTCAGCATGGCCCTTTTGACCGATGGGAAGCGAGACTTCTCTGTAGCGCTGATTTGCCTTTCCAGGTTGCTTGGTTGGCCAAAAAGGGCGTATGCGTTTTTTCCTGAATATATTCAGGAAAAAACGCATACGCCCTTTTTGGCCAAGGGCATCATTGTCAACGTTTTGCCACTTTTCATGTGCTTTAAAGGCGATTCGTATCTACCTCCTGAAGTCTGTTTCGTGCAATTCTGCCTTGATTTCAAATCCTCTTCTTTGCCTTCCCTCAATATATTTGTGGACGAGAGTTATCATTTATAACTCTGCAGGTTTGTGAATTGCAGTGCCCTGAACCTCCATTTTACAACTCGCTTTTTTGGGAGCTGGCCGCAAAAGCGCAGGATGGCTTCAGGCCCTGTTCTGGTTCCGGGGGGCAGGCTGAGCCTGTGGTTAATTCTTCTTCCTGATGGGAAAATAGAGTGACCTGTGCCTGTCCCGACACCAAGAGCTAGTCTCTCGTTGGTTCCCCGTCTTCCCGTTCATCCTCAGGACAAATTGCAACCTGTACGGAACAGGAGGTTAAAGGTGCTGATGCTCCAAGTAGGGAGATTGCTAGTAAAGCGGCTGGAATGGCGAACCCGGGCACAAGGAGATGAGAAATGAGGTGCGTTTTAGAAACCTTTCCCCATCACACGGTGTACCATCTTCTGGGTTTCTCATGCATGTTTTCGATGTAGGAAGATGCCCTTGAAGCTGGAGATTTGGGACCCATGCGATGGGTACCACGCAGTATTACTTTAAAGGGTCTGCGTTTGCTCACCCAACCTCACCAAACCTCTCAGCCCCAAGAGTGTCCACCCTTATGTCTCATCCAGCTGTGGGTCTAGATATGGTCAATCCAGGTTGCATCACAGCCCCTGAACTCATTGTGTAAGAATTTCTATCTCTTTCACTGTCGTTGTTTCATGGGTTTTTCAAAGTAATTTATTTTCATAATGGGGTTTAGCTGCTTTTCACGGCTGTGTTTATGCCGCTTTCCACCCACTTGACACACTAACAGAGAGATATCAATACATAGGCTTTAAGATTATTACTAGTCAGATATATTCTTGTGCGGTGAATAGGGCGTGTTGAGTCCAGTTCTCTGAGCAAGGAGTAGGTCTTGTCTATTACATATTGGGTTTATGGAACGGTATCTGAGCTAATTTGATACCCTTGTTTTATGTATCACCCCACCTCACCTTTCCCGTTAAGCAGCCATAGTGTGTTTTCTGCATGTGTGACTCTGTTCTGTTTTGTAATTCAGTTCAAGTGTAACGGTTTTTACATTCCCTCCATAAGTGATACCTTATGAGAAGTGTCCTTTTCTGTGTGACTTATTTCACTTAGAATCGTCGTACCTAAATCCACTCATCATGCTGCTACTAACATTATGACATTGATTTCATGGCTGAGTGATATTCCATTGTACATAAGGACCACAACTTCTTTATCCATTTTTCTCTTTCCTGGGATATTTAAGGTGGAATGAAGTGGAGGTCCTTGTCAACAGAGCAGCCCTCAACTTTGGGGTGCTTGTGTCTTGCTGATTTTTCATTTTCCCAATTTATACCCCCATGAGTGGAAGTGCCCTATGCTCTCTAAGCTGTGTTTTTCAGATGTTTCAGGACACACCGTACACTTCTTCAGAGTGGCTGTTGGCAATTTACATCCCGCCCATCAGTGTAGCAAGGCTCCCATTTCTCCATGGCCTGTCCTGCATTTCTGGTTTTGACACTTTTTTCAGCATGGCCCTTTTGACCGATGGGAAGCGAGACTTGTCTGTAGCGCTGATTTGCCTTTCCAGGTTGCTTGGTTGGCCAAAAAGGCCGTATGCGTTTTTCCTGAATATATTCAGGAAAAAACGCATACGCTCTTTTTGGCCTAGGGCATCATTGTCAACGTTTTGCCGCTTTTCATGTGCTTTAAAGGCGATTCGTATCTACCTCCTGAAATCTGTTTCGTGCAATTCTGCCTTGATTTCAAATCCTCTTCTTTGCCTTCCCTCAATATATTTGTGGACGAGAGTTATCATTTATAACTCTGCAGGTTTGTGAATTGCAGTGCCCTGAACCTCCATTTTACAACTCGCTTTTTTGGGAGCTGGCCGCAAAAGCGCAGGATGGCTTCAGGCCCTGTTCTGGTTCCGGGAGGCAGGCTGAGCCTGTGGTTAATTCTTCTTCCTGATGGGAAAATAGAGTGACCTGTGCCTGTCCCGACACCAAGAGCTAGTCTCTCGTTGGTTCCCCGTCTTCCCGTTCATCCTCAGGACAAATTGCAACCTGTACGGAACAGGAGGTTAAAGGTGCTGATGCTCCAAGTAGGGAGATTGCTAGTAAAGTGGCTGGAATGGCGAACCCGGGCACAAGGAGATGAGAAATGAGGTGCGTTTTAGAAACCTTTCCCCATCACACGGTGTACCATCTTCTGGGTTTCTCATGCATGTTTTCGATGTAGGAAGATGCCCTTGAACCTGGAGATTTGGGACCCATGCGATGGGTACCACGCAGTATTACTTTAAAGGGTCTGCGTTTGCTCACCCAACCTCACCAAACCTCTCAGCCCCAAGAGTGTCCACCCTTATGTCTCATCCAGCTGTGGGTCTAGATATGGTCAATCCAGGTTGCATCACAGCCCCTGAACTCATTGTGTAAGAATTTCTATCTCTTTCACTGTCGTTGTTTCATGGGTTTTTCAAAGTAATTTATTTTCATAATGGGGTTTAGCTGCTTTTCACGGCTGTGTTTATGCCGCTTTCCACCCACTTGACACACTAACAGAGAGATATCAATACATAGGCTTTAAGATTATTACTAGTCAGATATATTCTTGTGCGGTGAATAGGGCGTGTTGAGTCCAGTTCTCTGAGCAAGGAGTAGGTCTTGTCTACTACATATTGGGTTTATGGAACGGTATCTGAGCTAATTTGATACCCTTGTTTTATGTATCACCCCACCTCACCTTTCTCGTTAAGCAGCCATAGTGTGTTTTCTGCATGTGTGACTCTGTTCTGTTTTGTAATTCAGTTCAAGTGTAACGGTTTTTACATTCCCTCCATAAGTGATACCTTAGGAGAAGTGTCCTTTTCTGTGTGACTTATTTCACTTAGAATCGTCGTACCTAAATCCACTCATCATGCTGCTACTAACATTATGACATTGATTTCATGGCTGAGTGATATTCCATTGTACATAAGGACCACAACTTCTTTATCCATTTTTCTCTTTCCTGGGATATTTAAGGTGGAATGAAGTGGAGGTCCTTGTCAACAGAGCAGCCCTCAACTTTGGGGTGCTTGTGTCTTGCTGATTTTTCATTTTCCCAATTTATACCCCCATGAGTGGAAGTGCCCTATGCTCTCTAAGCTGTGTTTTACAGATGTTTCAGGACACACCGTACACTTCTCCAGAGTGGCTGTTGGCAATTTACATCCCGCCCATCAGTGTAGCAAGGCTCCCATTTCTCCATGGCCTGTCCTGCATTTCTGGTTTTGACACTTTTTTCAGCATGGCCCTTTTGACCGATGGGAAGCGAGACTTCTCTGTAGCGCTGATTTGCCTTTCCAGGTTGCTTGGTTGGCCAAAAAGGGCGTATGCGTTTTTTCCTGAATATATTCAGGAAAAAACGCATACGCCCTTTTTGGCCAAGGGCATCATTGTCAACGTTTTGCCGCTTTTCATGTGCTTTAAAGGCGATTCGTATCTACCTCCTGAAATCTGTTTCGTGCAATTCTGCCTTGATTTCAAATCCTCTTCTTTGCCTTCCCTCAATATATTTGTGGACGAGAGTTATCATTTATAACTCTGCAGGTTTGTGAATTGCAGTGCCCTGAACCTCCATTTTACAACTCGCTTTTTTGGGAGCTGGCCGCAAAAGCGCAGGATGGCTTCAGGCCCTGTTCTGGTTCCGGGAGGCAGGCTGAGCCTGTGGTTAATTCTTCTTCCTGATGGGAAAATAGAGTGACCTGTGCCTGTCCCGACACCAAGAGCTAGTCTCTCGTTGGTTCCCCATCTTCCCGTTCATCCTCAGGACAAATTGCAACCTGTACGGAACAGGAGGTTAAAGGTGCTGATGCTCCAAGTAAGGAGATTGCTAGTAAAGCGGCTGGAATGGCGAACCCGGGCACAAGGAGATGAGAAATGAGGTGCGTTTTAGAAACCTTTCCCCATCACACGGTGTACCATCTTCTGGGTTTCTCATGCATGTTTTCGATGTAGGAAGATGCCCTTGAAGCTGGAGATTTGGGACCCATGCGATGGTTACCACGCAGTATTACTTTAAAGGGTCTGCGTTTGCTCACCCAACCTCACCAAACCTCTCAGCCCCAAGAGTGTCCACCCTTATGTCTCATCCAGCTGTGGGTCTAGATATGGTCAATCCAGGTTGCATCACAGCCCCTGAACTCATTGTGTAAGAATTTCTATCTCTTTCACTGTCGTTGTTTCATGGGTTTTTCAAAGTAATTTATTTTCATAATGGGGTTTACCTGCTTTTCACGGCTGTGTTTATGCCGCTTTACACCCACTTGACACACTAACAGAGAGATATCAATACATAGGCTTTAAGATTATTACTAGTCAGATATATTCTTGTGCGGTGAATAGGGCGTGTTGAGTCCAGTTCTCTGAGCAAGGAGTAGGTCTTGTCTACTACATATTGGGTTTATGGAACGGTATCTGAGCTAATTTGATACCCTTGTTTTATGTATCACCCCACCTCACCTTTCCCGTTAAGCAGCCATAGTGTGTTTTCTGCATGTGTGACTCTGTTCTGTTTTGTAATTCAGTTCAAGTGTAACGGTTTTTACATTCCCTCCATAAGTGATACCTTATGAGAAGTGTCCTTTTCTGTGTGACTTATTTCACTTAGAATCGTCGTACCTAAATCCACTCATCATGCTGCTAATAACATTATGACATTGATTTCATGGGTGAGTGATATTCCATTGTACATAAGGACCACAACTTCTTTATCCATTTTTCTCTTTCCTGGTATATTTAAGGTGGAATGAAGTGGAGGTCCTTGTCAACAGAGCAGCCCTCAACTTTGGGGTTCTTGTGTCTTGCTGATTTTTCATTTTCCCAATTTATACCCCCATGAGTGGAAGTGCCCTATGCTCTCTAAGCTGTGTTTTTCAGATGTTTCAGGACACACCGTGCACTTCTCCAGAGTGGCTGTTGCCAATTTACATCCCGCCCATCAGTGTAGCAAGGCTCCCATTTCTCCATGGCCTGTCCTGCATTTCTGGTTTTGACACTTTTTTCAGCATGGCCCTTTTGACCGATGGGAAGCGAGACTTCTCTGTAGCGCTGATTTGCCTTTCCAGGTTGCTTGGTTGGCCAAAAAGGGCGTATGCGTTTTTTCCTGAATATATTCAGGAAAAAACGCATACGCCCTTTTTGGCCAAGGGCATCATTGTCAACGTTTTGCCACTTTTCATGTGCTTTAAAGGCGATTCGTATCTACCTCCTGAAGTCTGTTTCGTGCAATTCTGCCTTGATTTCAAATCCTCTTCTTTGCCTTCCCTCAATATATTTGTGGACGAGAGTTATCATTTATAACTCTGCAGGTTTGTGAATTGCAGTGCCCTGAACCTCCATTTTACAACTCGCTTTTTTGGGAGCTGGCCGCAAAAGCGCAGGATGGCTTCAGGCCCTGTTCTGGTTCCGGGGGGCAGGCTGAGCCTGTGGTTAATTCTTCTTCCTGATGGGAAAATAGAGTGACCTGTGCCTGTCCCAACACCAAGAGCTAGTCTCTCGTTGGTTCCCCGTCTTCCCGTTCATCCTCAGGACAAATTGCAACCTGTACGGAACAGGAGGTTAAAGGTGCTGATGCTCCAAGTAGGGAGATTGCTAGTAAAGCGGCTGGAATGGCGAACCCGGGCACAAGGAGATGAGAAATGAGGTGCGTTTTAGAAACCTTTCCCCATCACACGGTGTACCATCTTCTGGGTTTCTCATGCATGTTTTCGATGTAGGAAGATGCCCTTGAAGCTGGAGATTTGGGACCCATGCGATGGGTACCACGCAGTATTACTTTAAAGGGTCTGCGTTTGCTCACCCAACCTCACCAAACCTCTCAGCCCCAAGAGTGTCCACCCTTATGTCTCATCCAGCTGTGGGTCTAGATATGGTCAATCCAGGTTGCATCACAGCCCCTGAACTCATTGTGTAAGAATTTCTATCTCTTTCACTGTCGTTGTTTCATGGGTTTTTCAAAGTAATTTATTTTCATAATGGGGTTTAGCTGCTTTTCACGGCTGTGTTTATGCCGCTTTCCACCCACTTGACACACTAACAGAGAGATATCAATACATAGGCTTTAAGATTATTACTAGTCAGATATATTCTTGTGCGGTGAATAGGGCGTGTTGAGTCCAGTTCTCTGAGCAAGGAGTAGGTCTTGTCTACTACATATTGGGTTTATGGAACGGTATCTGAGCTAATTTGATACCCTTGTTTTATGTATCACCCCACCTCACCTTTCCCGTTAAGCAGCCATAGTGTGTTTTCTGCATGTGTGACTCTGTTCTGTTTTGTAATTCAGTTCAAGTGTAACGGTTTTTACATTCCCTCTATCAGTGATACCTTATGAGAAGTGCCCTTTTCTGTGTGACTTATTTCACTTAGAATCGTCGTACCTAAATCCACTCATCATGCTGCTACTAACATTATGACATTGATTTCATGGCTGAGTGATATTCCATTGTACATAAGGACCACAACTTCTTTATCCATTTTTCTCTTTCCTGGGATATTTAAGGTGGAATGAAGTGGAGGTCCTTGTCAACAGAGCAGCCCTCAACTTTGGGGTTCTTGTGTCTTGCTGATTTTTCATTTTCCCAATTTATACCCCCATGAGTGGAAGTGCCCTATGCTCTCTAAGCTGTGTTTTTCAGATGTTTCAGGACACACCGTGCACTTCTCCAGAGTGGCTGTTGGCAATTTACATCCCGCCCATCAGTGTAGCAAGGCTCCCATTTCTCCATGGCCTGTCCTGCATTTCTGGTTTTGACACTTTTTTCAGCATGGCCCTTTTGACCGATGGGAAGCGAGACTTCTCTGTAGCGCTGATTTGCCTTTCCAGGTTGCTTGGTTGGCCAAAAAGGGCGTATGCGTTTTTTCCTGAATATATTCAGGAAAAAACGCATACGCCCTTTTTGGCCAAGGGCATCATTGTCAACGTTTTGCCACTTTTCATGTGCTTTAAAGGCGATTCGTATCTACCTCCTGAAGTCTGTTTCGTGCAATTCTGCCTTGATTTCAAATCCTCTTCTTTGCCTTCCCTCAATATATTTGTGGACGAGAGTTATCATTTATAACTCTGCAGGTTTGTGAATTGCAGTGCCCTGAACCTCCATTTTACAACTCGCTTTTTTGGGAGCTGGCCGCAAAAGCGCAGGATGGCTTCAGGCCCTGTTCTGGTTCCGGGGGGCAGGCTGAGCCTGTGGTTAATTCTTCTTCCTGATGGGAAAATAGAGTGACCTGTGCCTGTCCCAACACCAAGAGCTAGTCTCTCGTTGGTTCCCCGTCTTCCCGTTCATCCTCAGGACAAATTGCAACCTGTACGGAACAGGAGGTTAAAGGTGCTGATGCTCCAAGTAGGGAGATTGCTAGTAAAGCGGCTGGAATGGCGAACCCGGGCACAAGGAGATGAGAAATGAGGTGCGTTTTAGAAACCTTTCCCCATCACACGGTGTACCATCTTCTGGGTTTCTCATGCATGTTTTCGATGTAGGAAGATGCCCTTGAAGCTGGAGATTTGGGACCCATGCGATGGGTACCACGCAGTATTACTTTAAAGGGTCTGCGTTTGCTCACCCAACCTCACCAAACCTCTCAGCCCCAAGAGTGTCCACCCTTATGTCTCATCCAGCTGTGGGTCTAGATATGGTCAATCCAGGTTGCATCACAGCCCCTGAACTCATTGTGTAAGAATTTCTATCTCTTTCACTGTCGTTGTTTCATGGGTTTTTCAAAGTAATTTATTTTCATAATGGGGTTTAGCTGCTTTTCACGGCTGTGTTTATGCCGCTTTCCACCCACTTGACACACTAACAGAGAGATATCAATACATAGGCTTTAAGATTATTACTAGTCAGATATATTCTTGTGCGGTGAATAGGGCGTGTTGAGTCCAGTTCTCTGAGCAAGGAGTAGGTCTTGTCTACTACATATTGGGTTTATGGAACGGTATCTGAGCTAATTTGATACCCTTGTTTTATGTATCACCCCACCTCACCTTTCCCGTTAAGCAGCCATAGTGTGTTTTCTGCATGTGTGACTCTGTTCTGTTTTGTAATTCAGTTCAAGTGTAACGGTTTTTACATTCCCTCTATCAGTGATACCTTATGAGAAGTGCCCTTTTCTGTGTGACTTATTTCACTTAGAATCGTCGTACCTAAATCCACTCATCATGCTGCTACTAACATTATGACATTGATTTCATGGCTGAGTGATATTCCATTGTACATAAGGACCACAACTTCTTTATCCATTTTTCTCTTTCCTGGGATATTTAAGGTGGAATGAAGTGGAGGTCCTTGTCAACAGAGCAGCCGTCAACTTTGGGGTTCTTGTGTCTTGCTGATTTTTCATTTTCCCAATTTATACCCCCATGAGTGGAAGTGCCCTATGCTCTCTAAGCTGTGTTTTTCAGATGTTTCAGGACACACCGTGCACTTCTCCAGAGTGGCTGTTGGCAATTTACATCCCGCCCATCAGTGTAGCAAGGCTCCCATTTCTCCATGGCCTGTCCTGCATTTCTGGTTTTGACACTTTTTTCAGCATGGCCCTTTTGACCGATGGAAAGCGAGACTTCTCTGTAGCGCTGATTTGCCTTTCCAGGTTGCTTGGTTGGCCAAAAAGGGCGTATGCGTTTTTTCCTGAATATATTCAGGAAAAAACGCATACGCCCTTTTTGGCCAAGGGCATCATTGTCAACGTTTTGCCACTTTTCATGTGCTTTAAAGGCGATTCGTATCTACCTCCTGAAGTCTGTTTCGTGCAATTCTGCCTTGATTTCAAATCCTCTTCTTTGCCTTCCCTCAATATATTTGTGGACGAGAGTTATCATTTATAACTCTGCAGGTTTGTGAATTGCAGTGCCCTGAACCTCCATTTTACAACTCGCTTTTTTGGGAGCTGGCCGCAAAAGCGCAGGATGGCTTCAGGCCCTGTTCTGGTTCCGGGGGGCAGGCTGAGCCTGTGGTTAATTCTTCTTCCTGATGGGAAAATAGAGTGACCTGTGCCTGTCCCAACACCAAGAGCTAGTCTCTCGTTGGTTCCCCGTCTTCCCGTTCATCCTCAGGACAAATTGCAACCTGTACAGAACAGGAGGTTAAAGGTGCTGATGCTCCAAGTAGGGAGATTGCTAGTAAAGTGGCTGGAATGGCGAACCCGGGCACAAGGAGATGAGAAATGAGGTGCGTTTTAGAAACCTTTCCCCATCACACGGTGTACCATCTTCTGGGTTTCTCATGCATGTTTTCGATATAGGAAGATGCCCTTGAAGCTGGAGATTTGGGACCCATGCGATGGGTACCACGCAGTATTACTTTAAAGGGTCTGCGTTTGCTCACCCAACCTCACCAAACCTCTCAGCCCCAAGAGTGTCTACCCTTATGTCTCATCCAGCTGTGGGTCTACATATGGTCAATCCAGGTTGCATCACAGCCCCTGAACTCATTGTGTAAGAATTTCTATCTCTTTCACTGTCGTTGTTTCATGGGTTTTTCAAAGTAATTTATTTTCATAATGGGGTTTAGCTGCTTTTCACGGCTGTGTTTATGCCGCTTTCCACCCACTTGACACACTAACAGAGAGATATCAATACATAGGCTTTAAGATTATTACTAGTCAGATATATTCTTGTGCGGTGAATAGGGCGTGTTGAGTCCAGTTCTCTGAGCAAGGAGTAGGTCTTGTCTACTACATATTGGGTTTATGGAACGGTATCTGAGCTAATTTGATACCCTTGTTTTATGTATCACCCCACCTCACCTTTCCCGTTAAGCAGCCATAGTGTGTTTTCTGCATGTGTGACTCTGTTCTGTTTTGTAATTCAGTTCAAGTGTAACGGTTTTTACATTCCCTCTATCAGTGATACCTTAGGAGAAGTGTCCTTTTCTGTGTGACTTATTTCACTTAGAATCGTCGTACCTAAATCCACTCATCATGCTGCTACTAACATTATGACATTGATTTCATGGCTGAGTGATATTCCATTGTACATAAGGACCACAACTTCTTTATCCATTTTTCTCTTTCCTGGGATATTTAAGGTGGAATGAAGTGGAGGTCCTTGTCAACAGAGCAGCCCTCAACTTTGGGGTGCTTGTGTCTTGCTGATTTTTCATTTTCCCAATTTATACCCCCATGAGTGGAAGTGCCCTATGCTCTCTAAGCTGTGTTTTTCAGATGTTTCAGGACACACCGTGCACTTCTCCAGAGTGCCTGTTGGCAATTTACATCCCGCCCATCAGTGTAGCAAGGCTCCCATTTCTCCATGGCCTGTCCTGCATTTCTGGTTTTGACACTTTTTTCAGCATGGCCCTTTTGACCGATGGGAAGCGAGACTTCTCTGTAGTGCTGATTTGCCTTTCCAGGTTGCTTGGTTGGCCAAAAAGGGCGTATGCGTTTTTTCCTGAATATATTCAGGAAAAAACGCATACGCCCTTTTTGGCCAAGGGCATCATTGTCAACGTTTTGCCGCTTTTCATGTGCTTTAAAGGCGATTCGTATCTACCTCCTGAAATCTGTTTCGTGCAATTCTGCCTTGATTTCAAATCCTCTTCTTTGCCTTCCCTCAATATATTTGTGGACGAGAGTTATCATTTATAACTCTGCAGGTTTGTGAATTGCAGTGCCCTGAACCTCCATTTTACAACTCGCTTTTTTGGGAGCTGGCCGCAAAAGCGCAGGATGGCTTCAGGCCCTGTTCTGGTTCCGGGGGGCAGGTTGAGCCTGTGGTTAATTCTTCCTGATGGGAAAATAGAGTGACCTGTGCCTGTCCCAACACCAAGAGCTAGTCTCTCGTTGGTTCCCCGTCTTCCCGTTCATCCTCAGGACAAATTGCAACCTGTACAGAAAGGAGATTAAAGGTGCTGATGCTCCAAGTAGGGAGATTGCTAGTAAAGTGGCTGGAATGGCGAACCCGGGCACAAGGAGATGAGAAATGAGGTGCGTTTTAGAAACCTTTCCCCATCACACGGTGTACCATCTTCTGGGTTTCTCATGCATGTTTTCGATGTAGGAAGATGCCCTTGAAGCTGGAGATTTGGGACCCATGCGATGGGTACCACGCAGTATTACTTTAAAGGGTCTGCGTTTGCTCACCCAACCTCACCAAACCTCTCAGCCCCAAGAGTGTCCACCCTTATGTCTCATCCAGCTGTGGGTCTAGATATGGTCAATCCAGGTTGCATCACAGCCCCTGAACTCATTGTGTAAGAATTTCTATCTCTTTCACTGTCGTTGTTTCATGGGTTTTTCAAAGTAATTTATTTTCATAATGGGGTTTAGCTGCTTTTCACGGCTGTGTTTATGCCGCTTTCCACCCACTTGACACACTAACAGAGAGATATCAATACATAGGCTTTAAGATTATTACTAGTCAGATATATTCTTGTGCGGTGAATAGGGCGTGTTGAGTCCAGTTCTCTGAGCAAGGAGTAGGTCTTGTCTACTACATATTGGGTTTATGGAACGGTATCTGAGCTAATTTGATACCCTTGTTTTATGTATCACCCCACCTCACCTTTCCCGTTAAGCAGCCATAGTGTGTTTTCTGCATGTGTGACTCTGTTCTGTTTTGTAATTCAGTTCAAGTGTAACGGTTTTTACATTCCCTCTATCAGTGATACCTTATGAGAAGTGCCCTTTTCTGTGTGACTTATTTCACTTAGAATCGTCGTACCTAAATCCACTCATCATGCTGCTACTAACATTATGACATTGATTTCATGGCTGAGTGATATTCCATTGTACATAAGGACCACAACTTCTTTATCCATTTTTCTCTTTCCTGGGATATTTAAGGTGGAATGAAGTGGAGGTCCTTGTCAACAGAGCAGCCCTCAACTTTGGGGTTCTTGTGTCTTGCTGATTTTTCATTTTCCCAATTTATACCCCCATGAGTGGAAGTGCCCTATGCTCTCTAAGCTGTGTTTTTCAGATGTTTCAGGACACACCGTGCACTTCTCCAGAGTGGCTGTTGGCAATTTACATCCCGCCCATCAGTGTAGCAAGGCTCCCATTTCTCCATGGCCTGTCCTGCATTTCTGGTTTTGACACTTTTTTCAGCATGGCCCTTTTGACCGATGGGAAGCGAGACTTCTCTGTAGCGCTGATTTGCCTTTCCAGGTTGCTTGGTTGGCCAAAAAGGGCGTATGCGTTTTTTCCTGAATATATTCAGGAAAAAACGCATACGCCCTTTTTGGCCAAGGGCATCATTGTCAACGTTTTGCCACTTTTCATGTGCTTTAAAGGCGATTCGTATCTACCTCCTGAAGTCTGTTTCGTGCAATTCTGCCTTGATTTCAAATCCTCTTCTTTGCCTTCCCTCAATATATTTGTGGACGAGAGTTATCATTTATAACTCTGCAGGTTTGTGAATTGCAGTGCCCTGAACCTCCATTTTACAACTCGCTTTTTTGGGAGCTGGCCGCAAAAGCGCAGGATGGCTTCAGGCCCTGTTCTGGTTCCGGGGGGCAGGCTGAGCCTGTGGTTAATTCTTCTTCCTGATGGGAAAATAGAGTGACCTGTGCCTGTCCCAACACCAAGAGCTAGTCTCTCGTTGGTTCCCCGTCTTCCCGTTCATCCTCAGGACAAATTGCAACCTGTACAGAACAGGAGGTTAAAGGTGCTGATGCTCCAAGTAGGGAGATTGCTAGTAAAGTGGCTGGAATGGCGAACCCGGGCACAAGGAGATGAGAAATGAGGTGCGTTTTAGAAACCTTTCCCCATCACACGGTGTACCATCTTCTGGGTTTCTCATGCATGTTTTCGATGTAGGAAGATGCCCTTGAAGCTGGAGATTTGGGACCCATGCGATGGGTACCACGCAGTATTACTTTAAAGGGTCTGCGTTTGCTCACCCAACCTCACCAAACCTCTCAGCCCCAAGAGTGTCCACCCTTATGTCTCATCCAGCTGTGGGTCTAGATATGGTCAATCCAGGTTGCATCACAGCCCCTGAACTCATTGTGTAAGAATTTCTATCTCTTTCACTGTCGTTGTTTCATGGGTTTTTCAAAGTAATTTATTTTCATAATGGGGTTTAGCTGCTTTTCACGGCTGTGTTTATGCCGCTTTCCACCCACTTGACACACTAACAGAGAGATATCAATACATAGGCTTTAAGATTATTACTAGTCAGATATATTCTTGTGCGGTGAATAGGGCGTGTTGAGTCCAGTTCTCTGAGCAAGGAGTAGGTCTTGTCTACTACATATTGGGTTTATGGAACGGTATCTGAGCTAATTTGATACCCTTGTTTTATGTATCACCCCACCTCACCTTTCCCGTTAAGCAGCCATAGTGTGTTTTCTGCATGTGTGACTCTGTTCTGTTTTGTAATTCAGTTCAAGTGTAACGGTTTTTACATTCCCTCTATCAGTGATACCTTAGGAGAAGTGTCCTTTTCTGTGTGACTTATTTCACTTAGAATCGTCGTACCTAAATCCACTCATCATGCTGCTACTAACATTATGACATTGATTTCATGGCTGAGTGATATTCCATTGTACATAAGGACCACAACTTCTTTATCCATTTTTCTCTTTCCTGGGATATTTAAGGTGGAATGAAGTGGAGGTCCTTGTCAACAGAGCAGCCCTCAACTTTGGGGTGCTTGTGTCTTGCTGATTTTTCATTTTCCCAATTTATACCCCCATGAGTGGAAGTGCCCTATGCTCTCTAAGCTGTGTTTTTCAGATGTTTCAGGACACACCGTGCACTTCTCCAGAGTGGCTGTTGGCAATTTACATCCCGCCCATCAGTGTAGCAAGGCTCCCATTTCTCCATGGCCTGTCCTGCATTTCTGGTTTTGACACTTTTTTCAGCATGGCCCTTTTGACCGATGGGAAGCGAGACTTCTCTGTAGTGCTGATTTGCCTTTCCAGGTTGCTTGGTTGGCCAAAAAGGGCGTATGCGTTTTTTCCTGAATATATTCAGGAAAAAACGCATACGCCCTTTTTGGCCAAGGGCATCATTGTCAACGTTTTGCCGCTTTTCATGTGCTTTAAAGGCGATTCGTATCTACCTCCTGAAATCTGTTTCGTGCAATTCTGCCTTGATTTCAAATCCTCTTCTTTGCCTTCCCTCAATATATTTGTGGACGAGAGTTATCATTTATAACTCTGCAGGTTTGTGAATTGCAGTGCCCTGAACCTCCATTTTACAACTCGCTTTTTTGGGAGCTGGCCGCAAAAGCGCAGGATGGCTTCAGGCCCTGTTCTGGTTCCGGGGGGCAGGCTGAGCCTGTGGTTAATTCTTCTTCCTGATGGGAAAATAGAGTGACCTGTGCCTGTCCCGACACCAAGAGCTAGTCTCTCGTTGGTTCCCCGTCTTCCCGTTCATCCTCAGGACAAATTGCAACCTGTACGGAACAGGAGGTTAAAGGTGCTGATGCTCCAAGTAGGGAGATTGCTAGTAAAGCAGGTGGAATGGCGAACCCGGGCACAAGGAGATGAGAAATGAGGTGCGTTTTAGAAACCTTTCCCCATCACACGGTGTACCATCTTCTGGGTTTCTCATGCATGTTTTCGATATAGGAAGATGCCCTTGAAGCTGGAGATTTGGGACCCATGCGATGGGTACCACGCAGTATTACTTTAAAGGGTCTGCGTTTGCTCACCCAACCTCACCAAACCTCTCAGCCCCAAGAGTGTCCACCCTTATGTCTCATCCAGCTGTGGGTCTACATATGGTCAATCCAGGTTGCATCACAGCCCCTGAACTCATTGTGTAAGAATTTCTATCTCTTTCACTGTCGTTGTTTCATGGGTTTTTCAAAGTAATTTATTTTCATAATGGGGTTTAGCTGCTTTTCACGGCTGTGTTTATGCCGCTTTCCACCCACTTGACACACTAACAGAGAGATATCAATACATAGGCTTTAAGATTATTACTAGTCAGATATATTCTTGTGCGGTGAATAGGGCGTGTTGAGTCCAGTTCTCTGAGCAAGGAGTAGGTCTTGTCTACTACATATTGGGTTTATGGAACGGTATCTGAGCTAATTTGATACCCTTGTTTTATGTATCACCCCACCTCACCTTTCCCGTTAAGCAGCCATAGTGTGTTTTCTGCATGTGTGACTCTGTTCTGTTTTGTAATTCAGTTCAAGTGTAACGGTTTTTACATTCCCTCTATCAGTGATACCTTATGAGAAGTGCCCTTTTCTGTGTGACTTATTTCACTTAGAATCGTCGTACCTAAATCCACTCATCATGCTGCTACTAACATTATGACATTGATTTCATGGCTGAGTGATATTCCATTGTACATAAGGACCACAACTTCTTTATCCATTTTTCTCTTTCCTGGGATATTTAAGGTGGAATGAAGTGGAGGTCCTTGTCAACAGAGCAGCCCTCAACTTTGGGGTGCTTGTGTCTTGCTGATTTTTCATTTTCCCAATTTATACCCCCATGAGTGGAAGTGCCCTATGCTCTCTAAGCTGTGTTTTTCAGATGTTTCAGGACACACCGTGCACTTCTCCAGAGTGGCTGTTGGCAATTTACATCCCGCCCATCAGTGTAGCAAGGCTCCCATTTCTCCATGGCCTGTCCTGCATTTCTGGTTTTGACACTTTTTTCAGCATGGCCCTTTTGACCGATGGGAAGCGAGACTTCTCTGTAGCGCTGATTTGCCTTTCCAGGTTGCTTGGTTGGCCAAAAAGGGCGTATGCGTTTTTTCCTGAATATATTCAGGAAAAAACGCATACGCCCTTTTTGGCCAAGGGCATCATTGTCAACGTTTTGCCACTTTTCATGTGCTTTAAAGGCGATTCGTATCTACCTCCTGAAGTCTGTTTCGTGCAATTCTGCCTTGATTTCAAATCCTCTTCTTTGCCTTCCCTCAATATATTTGTGGACGAGAGTTATCATTTATAACTCTGCAGGTTTGTGAATTGCAGTGCCCTGAACCTCCATTTTACAACTCGCTTTTTTGGGAGCTGGCCGCAAAAGCGCAGGATGGCTTCAGGCCCTGTTCTGGTTCCGGGGGGCAGGCTGAGCCTGTGGTTAATTCTTCTTCCTGATGGGAAAATAGAGTGACCTGTGCCTGTCCCAACACCAAGAGCTAGTCTCTCGTTGGTTCCCCGTCTTCCCGTTCATCCTCAGGACAAATTGCAACCTGTACAGAACAGGAGGTTAAAGGTGCTGATGCTCCAAGTAGGGAGATTGCTAGTAAAGTGGCTGGAATGGCGAACCCGGGCACAAGGAGATGAGAAATGAGGTGCGTTTTAGAAACCTTTCCCCATCACACGGTGTACCATCTTCTGGGTTTCTCATGCATGTTTTCGATGTAGGAAGATGCCCTTGAAGCTGGAGATTTGGGACCCATGCGATGGGTACCACGCAGTATTACTTTAAAGGGTCTGCGTTTGCTCACCCAACCTCACCAAACCTCTCAGCCCCAAGAGTGTCCACCCTTATGTCTCATCCAGCTGTGGGTCTAGATATGGTCAATCCAGGTTGCATCACAGCCCCTGAACTCATTGTGTAAGAATTTCTATCTCTTTCACTGTCGTTGTTTCATGGGTTTTTCAAAGTAATTTATTTTCATAATGGGGTTTAGCTGCTTTTCACGGCTGTGTTTATGCCGCTTTCCACCCACTTGACACACTAACAGAGAGATATCAATACATAGGCTTTAAGATTATTACTAGTCAGATATATTCTTGTGCGGTGAATAGGGCGTGTTGAGTCCAGTTCTCTGAGCAAGGAGTAGGTCTTGTCTACTACATATTGGGTTTATGGAACGGTATCTGAGCTAATTTGATACCCTTGTTTTATGTATCACCCCACCTCACCTTTCCCGTTAAGCAGCCATAGTGTGTTTTCTGCATGTGTGACTCTGTTCTGTTTTGTAATTCAGTTCAAGTGTAACGGTTTTTACATTCCCTCTATCAGTGATACCTTAGGAGAAGTGTCCTTTTCTGTGTGACTTATTTCACTTAGAATCGTCGTACCTAAATCCACTCATCATGCTGCTACTAACATTATGACATTGATTTCATGGCTGAGTGATATTCCATTGTACATAAGGACCACAACTTCTTTATCCATTTTTCTCTTTCCTGGGATATTTAAGGTGGAATGAAGTGGAGGTCCTTGTCAACAGAGCAGCCCTCAACTTTGGGGTGCTTGTGTCTTGCTGATTTTTCATTTTCCCAATTTATACCCCCATGAGTGGAAGTGCCCTATGCTCTCTAAGCTGTGTTTTTCAGATGTTTCAGGACACACCGTGCACTTCTCCAGAGTGGCTGTTGGCAATTTACATCCCGCCCATCAGTGTAGCAAGGCTCCCATTTCTCCATGGCCTGTCCTGCATTTCTGGTTTTGACACTTTTTTCAGCATGGCCCTTTTGACCGATGGGAAGCGAGACTTCTCTGTAGTGCTGATTTGCCTTTCCAGGTTGCTTGGTTGGCCAAAAAGGGCGTATGCGTTTTTTCCTGAATATATTCAGGAAAAAACGCATACGCCCTTTTTGGCCAAGGGCATCATTGTCAACGTTTTGCCGCTTTTCATGTGCTTTAAAGGCGATTCGTATCTACCTCCTGAAATCTGTTTCGTGCAATTCTGCCTTGATTTCAAATCCTCTTCTTTGCCTTCCCTCAATATATTTGTGGACGAGAGTTATCATTTATAACTCTGCAGGTTTGTGAATTGCAGTGCCCTGAACCTCCATTTTACAACTCGCTTTTTTGGGAGCTGGCCGCAAAAGCGCAGGATGGCTTCAGGCCCTGTTCTGGTTCCGGGGGGCAGGCTGAGCCTGTGGTTAATTCTTCTTCCTGATGGGAAAATAGAGTGACCTGTGCCTGTCCCGACACCAAGAGCTAGTCTCTCGTTGGTTCCCCGTCTTCCCGTTCATCCTCAGGACAAATTGCAACCTGTACGGAACAGGAGGTTAAAGGTGCTGATGCTCCAAGTAGGGAGATTGCTAGTAAAGCAGGTGGAATGGCGAACCCGGGCACAAGGAGATGAGAAATGAGGTGCGTTTTAGAAACCTTTCCCCATCACACGGTGTACCATCTTCTGGGTTTCTCATGCATGTTTTCGATATAGGAAGATGCCCTTGAAGCTGGAGATTTGGGACCCATGCGATGGGTACCACGCAGTATTACTTTAAAGGGTCTGCGTTTGCTCACCCAACCTCACCAAACCTCTCAGCCCCAAGAGTGTCCACCCTTATGTCTCATCCAGCTGTGGGTCTACATATGGTCAATCCAGGTTGCATCACAGCCCCTGAACTCATTGTGTAAGAATTTCTATCTCTTTCACTGTCGTTGTTTCATGGGTTTTTCAAAGTAATTTATTTTCATAATGGGGTTTAGCTGCTTTTCACGGCTGTGTTTATGCCGCTTTCCACCCACTTGACACACTAACAGAGAGATATCAATACATAGGCTTTAAGATTATTACTAGTCAGATATATTCTTGTGCGGTGAATAGGGCGTGTTGAGTCCAGTTCTCTGAGCAAGGAGTAGGTCTTGTCTACTACATATTGGGTTTATGGAACGGTATCTGAGCTAATTTGATACCCTTGTTTTATGTATCACCCCACCTCACCTTTCCCGTTAAGCAGCCATAGTGTGTTTTCTGCATGTGTGACTCTGTTCTGTTTTGTAATTCAGTTCAAGTGTAACGGTTTTTACATTCCCTCTATCAGTGATACCTTAGGAGAAGTGTCCTTTTCTGTGTGACTTATTTCACTTAGAATCGTCGTACCTAAATCCACTCATCATGCTGCTACTAACATTATGACATTGATTTCATGGCTGAGTGATATTCCATTGTACATAAGGACCACAACTTCTTTATCCATTTTTCTCTTTCCTGGGATATTTAAGGTGGAATGAAGTGGAGGTCCTTGTCAACAGAGCAGCCCTCAACTTTGGGGTGCTTGTGTCTTGCTGATTTTTCATTTTCCCAATTTATACCCCCATGAGTGGAAGTGCCCTATGCTCTCTAAGCTGTGTTTTTCAGATGTTTCAGGACACACCGTGCACTTCTCCAGAGTGGCTGTTGGCAATTTACATCCCGCCCATCAGTGTAGCAAGGCTCCCATTTCTCCATGGCCTGTCCTGCATTTCTGGTTTTGACACTTTTTTCAGCATGGCCCTTTTGACCGATGGGAAGCGAGACTTCTCTGTAGCGCTGATTTGCCTTTCCAGGTTGCTTGGTTGGCCAAAAAGGGCGTATGCGTTTTTTCCTGAATATATTCAGGAAAAAACGCATACGCCCTTTTTGGCCAAGGGCATCATTGTCAACGTTTTGCCGCTTTTCATGTGCTTTAAAGGCGATTCGTATCTACCTCCTGAAATCTGTTTCGTGCAATTCTGCCTTGATTTCAAATCCTCTTCTTTGCCTTCCCTCAGTATATTTGTGGACGAGAGTTATCATTTATAACTCTGCAGGTTTGTGAATTGCAGTGCCCTGAACCTCCATTTTACAACTCGCTTTTTTGGGAGCTGGCCGCAAAAGCGCAGGATGGCTTCAGGCCCTGTTCTGGTTCCGGGGGGCAGGCTGAGCCTGTGGTTAATTCTTCTTCCTGATGGGAAAATACAGTGACCTGTGCCTGTCCCGACACCAAGAGCTAGTCTCTCGTTGGTTCCCCGTCTTCCCGTTCATCCTCAGGACAAATTGCAACCTGTACGGAACAGGAGGTTAAAGGTGCTGATGCTCCAAGTAGGGAGATTGCTAGTAAAGTGGCTGGAATGGCGAACCCGGGCACAAGGAGATGAGAAATGAGGTGCGTTTTGGAAACCTTTCCCCATCACACGGTGTACCATCTTCTGGGTTTCTCATGCATGTTTTCGATGTAGGAAGATGCCCTTGAAGCTGGAGATTTGGGACCCATGCGATGGGTACCACGCAGTATTACTTTAAAGGGTCTGCGTTTGCTCACCCAACCTCACCAAACCTCTCAGCCCCAAGAGTGTCCACCCTTATGTCTCATCCAGCTGTGGGTCTAGATATGGTCAATCCAGGTTGCATCACAGCCCCTGAACTCATTGTGTAAGAATTTCTATCTCTTTCACTGTCGTTGTTTCATGGGTTTTTCAAAGTAATTTATTTTCATAATGGGGTTTAGCTGCTTTTCACGGCTGTGTTTATGCCGCTTTCCACCCACTTGACACACTAACAGAGAGATATCAATACATAGGCTTTAAGATTATTACTAGTCAGATATATTCTTGTGCGGTGAATAGGGCGTGTTGAGTCCAGTTCTCTGAGCAAGGAGTAGGTCTTGTCTACTACATATTGGGTTTATGGAACGGTATCTGAGCTAATTTGATACCCTTGTTTTATGTATCACCCCACCTCACCTTTCCCGTTAAGCAGCCATAGTGTGTTTTCTGCATGTGTGACTCTGTTCTGTTTTGTAATTCAGTTCAAGTGTAACGGTTTTTACATTCCCTCTATCAGTGATACCTTATGAGAAGTGTCCTTTTCTGTGTGACTTATTTCACTTAGAATCGTCGTACCTAAATCCACTCATCATGCTGCTACTAACATTATGACATTGATTTCATGGCTGAGTGATATTCCATTGTACATAAGGACCACAACTTCTTTATCCATTTTTCTCTTTCCTGGGATATTTAAGGTGGAATGAAGTGGAGGTCCTTGTCAACAGAGCAGCCCTCAACTTTGGGGTGCTTGTGTCTTGCTGATTTTTCATTTTCCCAATTTATACCCCCATGAGTGGAAGTGCCCTATGCTCTCTAAGCTGTGTTTTTCAGATGTTTCAGGACACACCGTGCACTTCTCCAGAGTGGCTGTTGGCAATTTACATCCCGCCCATCAGTGTAGCAAGGCTCCCATTTCTCCATGGCCTGTCCTGCATTTCTGGTTTTGACACTTTTTTCAGCATGGCCCTTTTGACCGATGGGAAGCGAGACTTCTCTGTAGCGCTGATTTGCCTTTCCAGGTTGCTTGGTTGGCCAAAAAGGGCGTATGCGTTTTTTCCTGAATATATTCAGGAAAAAACGCATACGCCCTTTTTGGCCAAGGGCATCATTGTCAACGTTTTGCCACTTTTCATGTGCTTTAAAGGCGATTCGTATCTACCTCCTGAAGTCTGTTTCGTGCAATTCTGCCTTGATTTCAAATCCTCTTCTTTGCCTTCCCTCAATATATTTGTGGACGAGAGTTATCATTTATAACTCTGCAGGTTTGTGAATTGCAGTGCCCTGAACCTCCATTTTACAACTCGCTTTTTTGGGAGCTGGCCGCAAAAGCGCAGGATGGCTTCAGGCCCTGTTCTGGTTCCGGGGGGCAGGCTGAGCCTGTGGTTAATTCTTCTTCCTGATGGGAAAATAGAGTGACCTGTGCCTGTCCCAACACCAAGAGCTAGTCTCTCGTTGGTTCCCCGTCTTCCCGTTCATCCTCAGGACAAATTGCAACCTGTACGGAACAGGAGGTTAAAGGTGCTGATGCTCCAAGTAGGGAGATTGCTAGTAAAGCGGCTGGAATGGCGAACCCGGGCACAAGGAGATGAGAAATGAGGTGCGTTTTAGAAACCTTTCCCCATCACACGGTGTACCATCTTCTGGGTTTCTCATGCATGTTTTCGATGTAGGAAGATGCCCTTGAAGCTGGAGATTTGGGACCCATGCGATGGGTACCACGCAGTATTACTTTAAAGGGTCTGCGTTTGCTCACCCAACCTCACCAAACCTCTCAGCCCCAAGAGTGTCCACCCTTATGTCTCATCCAGCTGTGGGTCTAGATATGGTCAATCCAGGTTGCATCACAGCCCCTGAACTCATTGTGTAAGAATTTCTATCTCTTTCACTGTCGTTGTTTCATGGGTTTTTCAAAGTAATTTATTTTCATAATGGGGTTTAGCTGCTTTTCACGGCTGTGTTTATGCCGCTTTCCACCCACTTGACACACTAACAGAGAGATATCAATACATAGGCTTTAAGATTATTACTAGTCAGATATATTCTTGTGCGGTGAATAGGGCGTGTTGAGTCCAGTTCTCTGAGCAAGGAGTAGGTCTTGTCTACTACATATTGGGTTTATGGAACGGTATCTGAGCTAATTTGATACCCTTGTTTTATGTATCACCCCACCTCACCTTTCCCGTTAAGCAGCCATAGTGTGTTTTCTGCATGTGTGACTCTGTTCTGTTTTGTAATTCAGTTCAAGTGTAACGGTTTTTACATTCCCTCTATCAGTGATACCTTATGAGAAGTGCCCTTTTCTGTGTGACTTATTTCACTTAGAATCGTCGTACCTAAATCCACTCATCATGCTGCTACTAACATTATGACATTGATTTCATGGCTGAGTGATATTCCATTGTACATAAGGACCACAACTTCTTTATCCATTTTTCTCTTTCCTGGGATATTTAAGGTGGAATGAAGTGGAGATCCTTGTCAACAGAGCAGCCCTCAACTTTGGGGTTCTTGTGTCTTGCTGATTTTTCATTTTCCCAATTTATACCCCCATGAGTGGAAGTGCCCTATGCTCTCTAAGCTGTGTTTTTCAGATGTTTCAGGACACACCGTGCACTTCTCCAGAGTGGCTGTTGGCAATTTACATCCCGCCCATCAGTGTAGCAAGGCTCCCATTTCTCCATGGCCTGTCCTGCATTTCTGGTTTTGACACTTTTTTCAGCATGGCCCTTTTGACCGATGGAAAGCGAGACTTCTCTGTAGCGCTGATTTGCCTTTCCAGGTTGCTTGGTTGGCCAAAAAGGGCGTATGCGTTTTTTCCTGAATATATTCAGGAAAAAACGCATACGCCCTTTTTGGCCAAGGGCATCATTGTCAACGTTTTGCCACTTTTCATGTGCTTTAAAGGCGATTCGTATCTACCTCCTGAAGTCTGTTTCGTGCAATTCTGCCTTGATTTCAAATCCTCTTCTTTGCCTTCCCTCAATATATTTGTGGACGAGAGTTATCATTTATAACTCTGCAGGTTTGTGAATTGCAGTGCCCTGAACCTCCATTTTACAACTCGCTTTTTTGGGAGCTGGCCGCAAAAGCGCAGGATGGCTTCAGGCCCTGTTCTGGTTCCGGGGGGCAGGCTGAGCCTGTGGTTAATTCTTCTTCCTGATGGGAAAATAGAGTGACCTGTGCCTGTCCCAACACCAAGAGCTAGTCTCTCGTTGGTTCCCCGTCTTCCCGTTCATCCTCAGGACAAATTGCAACCTGTACAGAACAGGAGGTTAAAGGTGCTGATGCTCCAAGTAGGGAGATTGCTAGTAAAGTGGCTGGAATGGCGAACCCGGGCACAAGGAGATGAGAAATGAGGTGCGTTTTAGAAACCTTTCCCCATCACACGGTGTACCATCTTCTGGGTTTCTCATGCATGTTTTCGATATAGGAAGATGCCCTTGAAGCTGGAGATTTGGGACCCATGCGATGGGTACCACGCAGTATTACTTTAAAGGGTCTGCGTTTGCTCACCCAACCTCACCAAACCTCTCAGCCCCAAGAGTGTCTACCCTTATGTCTCATCCAGCTGTGGGTCTACATATGGTCAATACAGGTTGCATCACAGCCCCTGAACTCATTGTGTAAGAATTTCTATCTCTTTCACTGTCGTTGTTTCATGGGTTTTTCAAAGTAATTTATTTTCATAATGGGGTTTAGCTGCTTTTCACGGCTGTGTTTATGCCGCTTTCCACCCACTTGACACACTAACAGAGAGATATCAATACATAGGCTTTAAGATTATTACTAGTCAGATATATTCTTGTGCGGTGAATAGGGCGTGTTGAGTCCAGTTCTCTGAGCAAGGAGTAGGTCTTGTCTACTACATATTGGGTTTATGGAACGGTATCTGAGCTAATTTGATACCCTTGTTTTATGTATCACCCCACCTCACCTTTCCCGTTAAGCAGCCATAGTGTGTTTTCTGCATGTGTGACTCTGTTCTGTTTTGTAATTCAGTTCAAGTGTAACGGTTTTTACATTCCCTCTATCAGTGATACCTTAGGAGAAGTGTCCTTTTCTGTGTGACTTATTTCACTTAGAATCGTCGTACCTAAATCCACTCATCATGCTGCTACTAACATTATGACATTGATTTCATGGCTGAGTGATATTCCATTGTACATAAGGACCACAACTTCTTTATCCATTTTTCTCTTTCCTGGGATATTTAAGGTGGAATGAAGTGGAGGTCCTTGTCAACAGAGCAGCCCTCAACTTTGGGGTGCTTGTGTCTTGCTGATTTTTCATTTTCCCAATTTATACCCCCATGAGTGGAAGTGCCCTATGCTCTCTAAGCTGTGTTTTTCAGATGTTTCAGGACACACCGTGCACTTCTCCAGAGTGGCTGTTGGCAATTTACATCCCGCCCATCAGTGTAGCAAGGCTCCCATTTCTCCATGGCCTGTCCTGCATTTCTGGTTTTGACACTTTTTTCAGCATGGCCCTTTTGACCGATGGGAAGCGAGACTTCTCTGTAGTGCTGATTTGCCTTTCCAGGTTGCTTGGTTGGCCAAAAAGGGCGTATGCGTTTTTTCCTGAATATATTCAGGAAAAAACGCATACGCCCTTTTTGGCCAAGGGCATCATTGTCAACGTTTTGCCGCTTTTCATGTGCTTTAAAGGCGATTCGTATCTACCTCCTGAAATCTGTTTCGTGCAATTCTGCCTTGATTTCAAATCCTCTTCTTTGCCTTCCCTCAATATATTTGTGGACGAGAGTTATCATTTATAACTCTGCAGGTTTGTGAATTGCAGTGCCCTGAACCTCCATTTTACAACTCGCTTTTTTGGGAGCTGGCCGCAAAAGCGCAGGATGGCTTCAGGCCCTGTTCTGGTTCCGGGGGGCAGGTTGAGCCTGTGGTTAATTCTTCCTGATGGGAAAATAGAGTGACCTGTGCCTGTCCCAACACCAAGAGCTAGTCTCTCGTTGGTTCCCCGTCTTCCCGTTCATCCTCAGGACAAATTGCAACCTGTACAGAAAGGAGATTAAAGGTGCTGATGCTCCAAGTAGGGAGATTGCTAGTAAAGTGGCTGGAATGGCGAACCCGGGCACAAGGAGATGAGAAATGAGGTGCGTTTTAGAAACCTTTCCCCATCACACGGTGTACCATCTTCTGGGTTTCTCATGCATGTTTTCGATGTAGGAAGATGCCCTTGAAGCTGGAGATTTGGGACCCATGCGATGGGTACCACGCAGTATTACTTTAAAGGGTCTGCGTTTGCTCACCCAACCTCACCAAACCTCTCAGCCCCAAGAGTGTCCACCCTTATGTCTCATCCAGCTGTGGGTCTAGATATGGTCAATCCAGGTTGCATCACAGCCCCTGAACTCATTGTGTAAGAATTTCTATCTCTTTCACTGTCGTTGTTTCATGGGTTTTTCAAAGTAATTTATTTTCATAATGGGGTTTAGCTGCTTTTCACGGCTGTGTTTATGCCGCTTTCCACCCACTTGACACACTAACAGAGAGATATCAATACATAGGCTTTAAGATTATTACTAGTCAGATATATTCTTGTGCGGTGAATAGGGCGTGTTGAGTCCAGTTCTCTGAGCAAGGAGTAGGTCTTGTCTACTACATATTGGGTTTATGGAACGGTATCTGAGCTAATTTGATACCCTTGTTTTATGTATCACCCCACCTCACCTTTCCCGTTAAGCAGCCATAGTGTGTTTTCTGCATGTGTGACTCTGTTCTGTTTTGTAATTCAGTTCAAGTGTAACGGTTTTTACATTCCCTCTATCAGTGATACCTTATGAGAAGTGTCCTTTTCTGTGTGACTTATTTCACTTAGAATCGTCGTACCTAAATCCACTCATCATGCTGCTACTAACATTATGACATTGATTTCATGGCTGAGTGATATTCCATTGTACATAAGGACCACAACTTCTTTATCCATTTTTCTCTTTCCTGGGATATTTAAGGTGGAATGAAGTGGAGGTCCTTGTCAACAGAGCAGCCCTCAACTTTGGGGTTCTTGTGTCTTGCTGATTTTTCATTTTCCCAATTTATACCCCCATGAGTGGAAGTGCCCTATGCTCTCTAAGCTGTGTTTTTCAGATGTTTCAGGACACACCGTGCACTTCTCCAGAGTGGCTGTTGGCAATTTACATCCCGCCCATCAGTGTAGCAAGGCTCCCATTTCTCCATGGCCTGTCCTGCATTTCTGGTTTTGACACTTTTTTCAGCATGGCCCTTTTGACCGATGGGAAGCGAGACTTCTCTGTAGCGCTGATTTGCCTTTCCAGGTTGCTTGGTTGGCCAAAAAGGGCGTATGCGTTTTTTCCTGAATATATTCAGGAAAAAACGCATACGCCCTTTTTGGCCAAGGGCATCATTGTCAACGTTTTGCCACTTTTCATGTGCTTTAAAGGCGATTCGTATCTACCTCCTGAAGTCTGTTTCGTGCAATTCTGCCTTGATTTCAAATCCTCTTCTTTGCCTTCCCTCAATATATTTGTGGACGAGAGTTATCATTTATAACTCTGCAGGTTTGTGAATTGCAGTGCCCTGAACCTCCATTTTACAACTCGCTTTTTTGGGAGCTGGCCGCAAAAGCGCAGGATGGCTTCAGGCCCTGTTCTGGTTCCGGGGGGCAGGCTGAGCCTGTGGTTAATTCTTCTTCCTGATGGGAAAATAGAGTGACCTGTGCCTGTCCCAACACCAAGAGCTAGTCTCTCGTTGGTTCCCCGTCTTCCCGTTCATCCTCAGGACAAATTGCAACCTGTACAGAACAGGAGGTTAAAGGTGCTGATGCTCCAAGTAGGGAGATTGCTAGTAAAGTGGCTGGAATGGCGAACCCGGGCACAAGGAGATGAGAAATGAGGTGCGTTTTAGAAACCTTTCCCCATCACACGGTGTACCATCTTCTGGGTTTCTCATGCATGTTTTCGATGTAGGAAGATGCCCTTGAAGCTGGAGATTTGGGACCCATGCGATGGGTACCACGCAGTATTACTTTAAAGGGTCTGCGTTTGCTCACCCAACCTCACCAAACCTCTCAGCCCCAAGAGTGTCCACCCTTATGTCTCATCCAGCTGTGGGTCTAGATATGGTCAATCCAGGTTGCATCACAGCCCCTGAACTCATTGTGTAAGAATTTCTATCTCTTTCACTGTCGTTGTTTCATGGGTTTTTCAAAGTAATTTATTTTCATAATGGGGTTTAGCTGCTTTTCACGGCTGTGTTTATGCCGCTTTCCACCCACTTGACACACTAACAGAGAGATATCAATACATAGGCTTTAAGATTATTACTAGTCAGATATATTCTTGTGCGGTGAATAGGGCGTGTTGAGTCCAGTTCTCTGAGCAAGGAGTAGGTCTTGTCTACTACATATTGGGTTTATGGAACGGTATCTGAGCTAATTTGATACCCTTGTTTTATGTATCACCCCACCTCACCTTTCCCGTTAAGCAGCCATAGTGTGTTTTCTGCATGTGTGACTCTGTTCTGTTTTGTAATTCAGTTCAAGTGTAACGGTTTTTACATTCCCTCTATCAGTGATACCTTAGGAGAAGTGTCCTTTTCTGTGTGACTTATTTCACTTAGAATCGTCGTACCTAAATCCACTCATCATGCTGCTACTAACATTATGACATTGATTTCATGGCTGAGTGATATTCCATTGTACATAAGGACCACAACTTCTTTATCCATTTTTCTCTTTCCTGGGATATTTAAGGTGGAATGAAGTGGAGGTCCTTGTCAACAGAGCAGCCCTCAACTTTGGGGTGCTTGTGTCTTGCTGATTTTTCATTTTCCCAATTTATACCCCCATGAGTGGAAGTGCCCTATGCTCTCTAAGCTGTGTTTTTCAGATGTTTCAGGACACACCGTGCACTTCTCCAGAGTGGCTGTTGGCAATTTACATCCCGCCCATCAGTGTAGCAAGGCTCCCATTTCTCCATGGCCTGTCCTGCATTTCTGGTTTTGACACTTTTTTCAGCATGGCCCTTTTGACCGATGGGAAGCGAGACTTCTCTGTAGTGCTGATTTGCCTTTCCAGGTTGCTTGGTTGGCCAAAAAGGGCGTATGCGTTTTTTCCTGAATATATTCAGGAAAAAACGCATACGCCCTTTTTGGCCAAGGGCATCATTGTCAACGTTTTGCCGCTTTTCATGTGCTTTAAAGGCGATTCGTATCTACCTCCTGAAATCTGTTTCGTGCAATTCTGCCTTGATTTCAAATCCTCTTCTTTGCCTTCCCTCAATATATTTGTGGACGAGAGTTATCATTTATAACTCTGCAGGTTTGTGAATTGCAGTGCCCTGAACCTCCATTTTACAACTCGCTTTTTTGGGAGCTGGCCGCAAAAGCGCAGGATGGCTTCAGGCCCTGTTCTGGTTCCGGGGGGCAGGCTGAGCCTGTGGTTAATTCTTCTTCCTGATGGGAAAATAGAGTGACCTGTGCCTGTCCCGACACCAAGAGCTAGTCTCTCGTTGGTTCCCCGTCTTCCCGTTCATCCTCAGGACAAATTGCAACCTGTACGGAACAGGAGGTTAAAGGTGCTGATGCTCCAAGTAGGGAGATTGCTAGTAAAGCAGGTGGAATGGCGAACCCGGGCACAAGGAGATGAGAAATGAGGTGCGTTTTAGAAACCTTTCCCCATCACACGGTGTACCATCTTCTGGGTTTCTCATGCATGTTTTCGATATAGGAAGATGCCCTTGAAGCTGGAGATTTGGGACCCATGCGATGGGTACCACGCAGTATTACTTTAAAGGGTCTGCGTTTGCTCACCCAACCTCACCAAACCTCTCAGCCCCAAGAGTGTCTACCCTTATGTCTCATCCAGCTGTGGGTCTACATATGGTCAATCCAGGTTGCATCACAGCCCCTGAACTCATTGTGTAAGAATTTCTATCTCTTTCACTGTCGTTGTTTCATGGGTTTTTCAAAGTAATTTATTTTCATAATGGGGTTTAGCTGCTTTTCACGGCTGTGTTTATGCCGCTTTCCACCCACTTGACACACTAACAGAGAGATATCAATACATAGGCTTTAAGATTATTACTAGTCAGATATATTCTTGTGCGGTGAATAGGGCGTGTTGAGTCCAGTTCTCTGAGCAAGGAGTAGGTCTTGTCTACTACATATTGGGTTTATGGAACGGTATCTGAGCTAATTTGATACCCTTGTTTTATGTATCACCCCACCTCACCTTTCCCGTTAAGCAGCCATAGTGTGTTTTCTGCATGTGTGACTCTGTTCTGTTTTGTAATTCAGTTCAAGTGTAACGGTTTTTACATTCCCTCTATCAGTGATACCTTAGGAGAAGTGTCCTTTTCTGTGTGACTTATTTCACTTAGAATCGTCGTACCTAAATCCACTCATCATGCTGCTACTAACATTATGACATTGATTTCATGGCTGAGTGATATTCCATTGTACATAAGGACCACAACTTCTTTATCCATTTTTCTCTTTCCTGGGATATTTAAGGTGGAATGAAGTGGAGGTCCTTGTCAACAGAGCAGCCCTCAACTTTGGGGTGCTTGTGTCTTGCTGATTTTTCATTTTCCCAATTTATACCCCCATGAGTGGAAGTGCCCTATGCTCTCTAAGCTGTGTTTTTCAGATGTTTCAGGACACACCGTGCACTTCTCCAGAGTGGCTGTTGGCAATTTACATCCCGCCCATCAGTGTAGCAAGGCTCCCATTTCTCCATGGCCTGTCCTGCATTTCTGGTTTTGACACTTTTTTCAGCATGGCCCTTTTGACCGATGGGAAGCGAGACTTCTCTGTAGCGCTGATTTGCCTTTCCAGGTTGCTTGGTTGGCCAAAAAGGGCGTATGCGTTTTTTCCTGAATATATTCAGGAAAAAACGCATACGCCCTTTTTGGCCAAGGGCATCATTGTCAACGTTTTGCCGCTTTTCATGTGCTTTAAAGGCGATTCGTATCTACCTCCTGAAATCTGTTTTGTGCAATTCTGCCTTGATTTCAAATCCTCTTCTTTGCCTTCCCTCAGTATATTTGTGGACGAGAGTTATCATTTATAACTCTGCAGGTTTGTGAATTGCAGTGCCCTGAACCTCCATTTTACAACTCGCTTTTTTGGGAGCTGGCCGCAAAAGCGCAGGATGGCTTCAGGCCCTGTTCTGGTTCCGGGGGGCAGGCTGAGCCTGTGGTTAATTCTTCTTCCTGATGGGAAAATACAGTGACCTGTGCCTGTCCCGACACCAAGAGCTAGTCTCTCGTTGGTTCCCCGTCTTCCCGTTCATCCTCAGGACAAATTGCAACCTGTACGGAACAGGAGGTTAAAGGTGCTGATGCTCCAAGTAGGGAGATTGCTAGTAAAGTGGCTGGAATGGCGAACCCGGGCACAAGGAGATGAGAAATGAGGTGCGTTTTGGAAACCTTTCCCCATCACACGGTGTACCATCTTCTGGGTTTCTCATGCATGTTTTCGATGTAGGAAGATGCCCTTGAAGCTGGAGATTTGGGACCCATGCGATGGGTACCACGCAGTATTACTTTAAAGGGTCTGCGTTTGCTCACCCAACCTCACCAAACCTCTCAGCCCCAAGAGTGTCCACCCTTATGTCTCATCCAGCTGTGGGTCTAGATATGGTCAATCCAGGTTGCATCACAGCCCCTGAACTCATTGTGTAAGAATTTCTATCTCTTTCACTGTCGTTGTTTCATGGGTTTTTCAAAGTAATTTATTTTCATAATGGGGTTTAGCTGCTTTTCACGGCTGTGTTTATGCCGCTTTCCACCCACTTGACACACTAACAGAGAGATATCAATACATAGGCTTTAAGATTATTACTAGTCAGATATATTCTTGTGCGGTGAATAGGGCGTGTTGAGTCCAGTTCTCTGAGCAAGGAGTAGGTCTTGTCTACTACATATTGGGTTTATGGAACGGTATCTGAGCTAATTTGATACCCTTGTTTTATGTATCACCCCACCTCACCTTTCCCGTTAAGCAGCCATAGTGTGTTTTCTGCATGTGTGACTCTGTTCTGTTTTGTAATTCAGTTCAAGTGTAACGGTTTTTACATTCCCTCTATCAGTGATACCTTATGAGAAGTGTCCTTTTCTGTGTGACTTATTTCACTTAGAATCGTCGTACCTAAATCCACTCATCATGCTGCTACTAACATTATGACATTGATTTCATGGCTGAGTGATATTCCATTGTACATAAGGACCACAACTTCTTTATCCATTTTTCTCTTTCCTGGGATATTTAAGGTGGAATGAAGTGGAGGTCCTTGTCAACAGAGCAGCCCTCAACTTTGGGGTGCTTGTGTCTTGCTGATTTTTCATTTTCCCAATTTATACCCCCATGAGTGGAAGTGCCCTATGCTCTCTAAGCTGTGTTTTTCAGATGTTTCAGGACACACCGTACACTTCTCCAGAGTGGCTGTTGGCAATTTACATCCCGCCCATCAGTGTAGCAAGGCTCCCATTTCTCCATGGCCTGTCCTGCATTTCTGGTTTTGACACTTTTTTCAGCATGGCCCTTTTGACCGATGGGAAGCGAGACTTCTCTGTAGCGCTGATTTGCCTTTCCAGGTTGCTTGGTTGGCCAAAAAGGGCGTATGCGTTTTTTCCTGAATATATTCAGGAAAAAACGCATACGCCCTTTTTGGCCAAGGGCATCATTGTCAACGTTTTGCCGCTCTTCATGTGCTTTAAAGGCGATTCGTATCTACCTCCTGAAATCTGTTTTGTGCAATTCTGCCTTGATTTCAAATCCTCTTCTTTGCCTTCCCTCAATATATTTGTGGACGAGAGTTATCATTTATAACTCTGCAGGTTTGTGAATTGCAGTGCCCTGAACCTCCATTTTACAACTCGCTTTTTTGGGAGCTGGCCGCAAAAGCGCAGGATGGCTTCAGGCCCTGTTCTGGTTCCGGGGGGCAGGCTGAGCCTGTGGTTAATTCTTCTTCCTGATGGGAAAATAGAGTGACCTGTGCCTGTCCCAACACCAAGAGCTAGTCTCTCGTTGGTTCCCCGTCTTCCCGTTCATCCTCAGGACAAATTGCAACCTGTACGGAACAGGAGGTTAAAGGTGCTGATGCTCCAAGTAGGGAGATTGGTAGTAAAGCGGCTGGAATGGGGAACCCGGGCACAAGGAGATGAGAAATGAGGTGCGTTTTAGAAACCTTTCCCCATCACACGGTGTACCATCTTCTGGGTTTCTCATGCATGTTTTCGATGTAGGAAGATGCCCTTGAAGCTGGAGATTTGGGACCCATGCGATGGGTACCACGCAGTATTACTTTAAAGGGTCTGCGTTTGCTCACCCAACCTCACCAAACCTCTCAGCCCCAAGAGTGTCCACCCTTATGTCTCATCCAGCTGTGGGTCTAGATATGGTCAATCCAGGTTGCATCACAGCCCCTGAACTCATTGTGTAAGAATTTCTATCTCTTTCACTGTCGTTGTTTCATGGGTTTTTCAAAGTAATTTATTTTCATAATGGGGTTTAGCTGCTTTTCACGGCTGTGTTTATGCCGCTTTCCACCCACTTGACACACTAACAGAGAGATATCAATACATAGGCTTTAAGATTATTACTAGTCAGATATATTCTTGTGCGGTGAATAGGGCGTGTTGAGTCCAGTTCTCTGAGCAAGGAGTAGGTCTTGTCTACTACATATTGGGTTTATGGAACGGTATCTGAGCTAATTTGATACCCTTGTTTAATGTATCACCCCACCTCACCTTTCTCGTTAAGCAGCCATAGTGTGTTTTCTGCATGTGTGACTCTGTTCTGTTTTGTAATTCAGTTCAAGTGTAACGGTTTTTACATTCCCTCCATAAGTGATACCTTATGAGAAGTGTCCTTTTCTGTGTGACTTATTTCACTTAGAATCGTCGTACCTAAATCCACTCATCATGCTGCTACTAACATTATGACATTGATTTCATGGCTGAGTGATATTCCATTGTACATAAGGACCACAACTTCTTTATCCATTTTTCTCTTTCCTGGGATATTTAAGGTGGAATGAAGTGGAGGTCCTTGTCAACAGAGCAGCCCTCAACTTTGGGGTGCTTGTGTCTTGCTGATTTTTCATTTTCCCAATTTATACCCCCATGAGTGGAAGTGCCCTATGCTCTCTAAGCTGTGTTTTACAGATGTTTCAGGACACACCGTACACTTCTCCAGAGTGGCTGTTGGCAATTTACATCCCGCCCATCAGTGTAGCAAGGCTCCCATTTCTCCATGGCCTGTCCTGCATTTCTGGTTTTGACACTTTTTTCAGCATGGCCCTTTTGACCGATGGGAAGCGAGACTTCTCTGTAGCGCTGATTTGCCTTTCCAGGTTGCTTGGTTGGCCAAAAAGGGCGTATGCGTTTTTTCCTGAATATATTCAGGAAAAAACGCATACGCCCTTTTTGGCCAAGGGCATCATTGTCAACGTTTTGCCGCTTTTCATGTGCTTTAAAGGCGATTCGTATCTACCTCCTGAAATCTGTTTCGTGCAATTCTGCCTTGATTTCAAATCCTCTTCTTTGCCTTCCCTCAATATATTTGTGGACGAGAGTTATCATTTATAACTCTGCAGGTTTGTGAATTGCAGTGCCCTGAACCTCCATTTTACAACTCGCTTTTTTGGGAGCTGGCCGCAAAAGCGCAGGATGGCTTCAGGCCCTGTTCTGGTTCCGGGAGGCAGGCTGAGCCTGTGGTTAATTCTTCTTCCTGATGGGAAAATAGAGTGACCTGTGCCTGTCCCGACACCAAGAGCTAGTCTCTCGTTGGTTCCCCATCTTCCCGTTCATCCTCAGGACAAATTGCAACCTGTACGGAACAGGAGGTTAAAGGTGCTGATGCTCCAAGTAAGGAGATTGCTAGTAAAGCGGCTGGAATGGCGAACCCGGGCACAAGGAGATGAGAAATGAGGTGCGTTTTAGAAACCTTTCCCCATCACACGGTGTACCATCTTCTGGGTTTCTCATGCATGTTTTCGATGTAGGAAGATGCCCTTGAAGCTGGAGATTTGGGACCCATGCGATGGGTACCACGCAGTATTACTTTAAAGGGTCTGCGTTTGCTCACCCAACCTCACCAAACCTCTCAGCCCCAAGAGTGTCCACCCTTATGTCTCATCCATCTGTGGGTCTAGATATGGTCAATCCAGGTTGCATCACAGCCCCTGAACTCATTGTGTAAGAATTTCTATCTCTTTCACTGTCGTTGTTTCATGGGTTTTTCAAAGTAATTTATTTTCATAATGGGGTTTAGCTGCTTTTCACGGCTGTGTTTATGCCGCTTTCCACCCACTTGACACACTAACAGAGAGATATCAATACATAGGCTTTAAGATTATTACTAGTCAGATATATTCTTGTGCGGTGAATAGGGCGTGTTGAGTCCAGTTCTCTGAGCAAGGAGTAGGTCTTGTCTACTACATATTGGGTTTATGGAACGGTATCTGAGCTAATTTGATACCCTTGTTTTATGTATCACCCCACCTCACCTTTCCCGTTAAGCAGCCATAGTGTGTTTTCTGCATGTGTGACTCTGTTCTGTTTTGTAATTCAGTTCAAGTGTAACGGTTTTTACATTCCCTCTATCAGTGATACCTTATGAGAAGTGCCCTTTTCTGTGTGACTTATTTCACTTAGAATCGTCGTACCTAAATCCACTCATCATGCTGCTACTAACATTATGACATTGATTTCATGGCTGAGTGATATTCCATTGTACATAAGGACCACAACTTCTTTATCCATTTTTCTCTTTCCTGGGATATTTAAGGTGGAATGAAGTGGAGGTCCTTGTCAACAGAGCAGCCCTCAACTTTGGGGTTCTTGTGTCTTGCTGATTTTTCATTTTCCCAATTTATACCCCCATGAGTGGAAGTGCCCTATGCTCTCTAAGCTGTGTTTTTCAGATGTTTCAGGACACACCGTGCACTTCTCCAGAGTGGCTGTTGGCAATTTACATCCCGCCCATCAGTGTAGCAAGGCTCCCATTTCTCCATGGCCTGTCCTGCATTTCTGGTTTTGACACTTTTTTCAGCATGGCCCTTTTGACCGATGGGAAGCGAGACTTCTCTGTAGCGCTGATTTGCCTTTCCAGGTTGCTTGGTTGGCCAAAAAGGGCGTATGCGTTTTTTCCTGAATATATTCAGGAAAAAACGCATACGCCCTTTTTGGCCAAGGGCATCATTGTCAACGTTTTGCCACTTTTCATGTGCTTTAAAGGCGATTCGTATCTACCTCCTGAAGTCTGTTTCGTGCAATTCTGCCTTGATTTCAAATCCTCTTCTTTGCCTTCCCTCAATATATTTGTGGACGAGAGTTATCATTTATAACTCTGCAGGTTTGTGAATTGCAGTGCCCTGAACCTCCATTTTACAACTCGCTTTTTTGGGAGCTGGCCGCAAAAGCGCAGGATGGCTTCAGGCCCTGTTCTGGTTCCGGGGGGCAGGCTGAGCCTGTGGTTAATTCTTCTTCCTGATGGGAAAATAGAGTGACCTGTGCCTGTCCCAACACCAAGAGCTAGTCTCTCGTTGGTTCCCCGTCTTCCCGTTCATCCTCAGGACAAATTGCAACCTGTACGGAACAGGAGGTTAAAGGTGCTGATGCTCCAAGTAGGGAGATTGCTAGTAAAGCGGCTGGAATGGCGAACCCGGGCACAAGGAGATGAGAAATGAGGTGCGTTTTAGAAACCTTTCCCCATCACACGGTGTACCATCTTCTGGGTTTCTCATGCATGTTTTCGATGTAGGAAGATGCCCTTGAAGCTGGAGATTTGGGACCCATGCGATGGGTACCACGCAGTATTACTTTAAAGGGTCTGCGTTTGCTCACCCAACCTCACCAAACCTCTCAGCCCCAAGAGTGTCCACCCTTATGTCTCATCCAGCTGTGGGTCTAGATATGGTCAATCCAGGTTGCATCACAGCCCCTGAACTCATTGTGTAAGCATTTCTATCTCTTTCACTGTCGTTGTTTCATGGGTTTTTCAAAGTAATTTATTTTCATAATGGGGTTTAGCTGCTTTTCACGGCTGTGTTTATGCCGCTTTCCACCCACTTGACACACTAACAGAGAGATATCAATACATAGGCTTTAAGATTATTACTAGTCAGATATATTCTTGTGCGGTGAATAGGGCGTGTTGAGTCCAGTTCTCTGAGCAAGGAGTAGGTCTTGTCTACTACATATTGGGTTTATGGAACGGTATCTGAGCTAATTTGATACCCTTGTTTTATGTATCACCCCACCTCACCTTTCCCGTTAAGCAGCCATAGTGTGTTTTCTGCATGTGTGACTCTGTTCTGTTTTGTAATTCAGTTCAAGTGTAACGGTTTTTACATTCCCTCTATCAGTGATACCTTATGAGAAGTGCCCTTTTCTGTGTGACTTATTTCACTTAGAATCGTCGTACCTAAATCCACTCATCATGCTGCTACTAACATTATGACATTGATTTCATGGCTGAGTGATATTCCATTGTACATAAGGACCACAACTTCTTTATCCATTTTTCTCTTTCCTGGGATATTTAAGGTGGAATGAAGTGGAGGTCCTTGTCAACAGAGCAGCCCTCAACTTTGGGGTTCTTGTGTCTTGCTGATTTTTCATTTTCCCAATTTATACCCCCATGAGTGGAAGTGCCCTATGCTCTCTAAGCTGTGTTTTTCAGATGTTTCAGGACACACCGTGCACTTCTCCAGAGTGGCTGTTGGCAATTTACATCCCGCCCATCAGTGTAGCAAGGCTCCCATTTCTCCATGGCCTGTCCTGCATTTCTGGTTTTGACACTTTTTTCAGCATGGCCCTTTTGACCGATGGGAAGCGAGACTTCTCTGTAGCGCTGATTTGCCTTTCCAGGTTGCTTGGTTGGCCAAAAAGGGCGTATGCGTTTTTTCCTGAATATATTCAGGAAAAAACGCATACGCCCTTTTTGGCCAAGGGCATCATTGTCAACGTTTTGCCACTTTTCATGTGCTTTAAAGGCGATTCGTATCTACCTCCTGAAGTCTGTTTCGTGCAATTCTGCCTTGATTTCAAATCCTCTTCTTTGCCTTCCCTCAATATATTTGTGGACGAGAGTTATCATTTATAACTCTGCAGGTTTGTGAATTGCAGTGCCCTGAACCTCCATTTTACAACTCGCTTTTTTGGGAGCTGGCCGCAAAAGCGCAGGATGGCTTCAGGCCCTGTTCTGGTTCCGGGGGGCAGGCTGAGCCTGTGGTTAATGCTTCTTCCTGATGGGAAAATAGAGTGACCTGTGCCTGTCCCAACACCAAGAGCTAGTCTCTCGTTGGTTCCCCGTCTTCCCGTTCATCCTCAGGACAAATTGCAACCTGTACGGAACAGGAGGTTAAAGGTGCTGATGCTCCAAGTAGGGAGATTGCTAGTAAAGCGGCTGGAATGGCGAACCCGGGCACAAGGAGATGAGAAATGAGGTGCGTTTTAGAAACCTTTCCCCATCACACGGTGTACCATCTTCTGGGTTTCTCATGCATGTTTTCGATGTAGGAAGATGCCCTTGAAGCTGGAGATTTGGGACCCATGCGATGGGTACCACGCAGTATTACTTTAAAGGGTCTGCGTTTGCTCACCCAACCTCACCAAACCTCTCAGCCCCAAGAGTGTCCACCCTTATGTCTCATCCAGCTGTGGGTCTAGATATGGTCAATCCAGGTTGCATCACAGCCCCTGAACTCATTGTGTAAGAATTTCTATCTCTTTCACTGTCGTTGTTTCATGGGTTTTTCAAAGTAATTTATTTTCATAATGGGGTTTAGCTGCTTTTCACGGCTGTGTTTATGCCGCTTTCCACCCACTTGACACACTAACAGAGAGATATCAATACATAGGCTTTAAGATTATTACTAGTCAGATATATTCTTGTGCGGTGAATAGGGCGTGTTGAGTCCAGTTCTCTGAGCAAGGAGTAGGTCTTGTCTACTACATATTGGGTTTATGGAACGGTATCTGAGCTAATTTGATACCCTTGTTTTATGTATCACCCCACCTCACCTTTCCCGTTAAGCAGCCATAGTGTGTTTTCTGCATGTGTGACTCTGTTCTGTTTTGTAATTCAGTTCAAGTGTAACGGTTTTTACATTCCCTCTATCAGTGATACCTTATGAGAAGTGCCCTTTTCTGTGTGACTTATTTCACTTAGAATCGTCGTACCTAAATCCACTCATCATGCTGCTACTAACATTATGACATTGATTTCATGGCTGAGTGATATTCCATTGTACATAAGGACCACAACTTCTTTATCCATTTTTCTCTTTCCTGGGATATTTAAGGTGGAATGAAGTGGAGGTCCTTGTCAACAGAGCAGCCCTCAACTTTGGGGTGCTTGTGTCTTGCTGATTTTTCATTTTCCCAATTTATACCCCCATGAGTGGAAGTGCCCTATGCTCTCTAAGCTGTGTTTTTCAGATGTTTCAGGACACACCGTGCACTTCTCCAGAGTGGCTGTTGGCAATTTACATCCCGCCCATCAGTGTAGCAAGGCTCCCATTTCTCCATGGCCTGTCCTGCATTTCTGGTTTTGACACTTTTTTCAGCATGGCCCTTTTGACCGATGGGAAGCGAGACTTCTCTGTAGCGCTGATTTGCCTTTCCAGGTTGCTTGGTTGGCCAAAAAGGGCGTATGCGTTTTTTCCTGAATATATTCAGGAAAAAACGCATACGCCCTTTTTGGCCAAGGGCATCATTGTCAACGTTTTGCCACTTTTCATGTGCTTTAAAGGCGATTCGTATCTACCTCCTGAAGTCTGTTTCGTGCAATTCTGCCTTGATTTCAAATCCTCTTCTTTGCCTTCCCTCAATATATTTGTGGACGAGAGTTATCATTTATAACTCTGCAGGTTTGTGAATTGCAGTGCCCTGAACCTCCATTTTACAACTCGCTTTTTTGGGAGCTGGCCGCAAAAGCGCAGGATGGCTTCAGGCCCTGTTCTGGTTCCGGGGGGCAGGCTGAGCCTGTGGTTAATGCTTCTTCCTGATGGGAAAATAGAGTGACCTGTGCCTGTCCCAACACCAAGAGCTAGTCTCTCGTTGGTTCCCCGTCTTCCCGTTCATCCTCAGGACAAATTGCAACCTGTACAGAACAGGAGGTTAAAGGTGCTGATGCTCCAAGTAGGGAGATTGCTAGTAAAGTGGCTGGAATGGCGAACCCGGGCACAAGGAGATGAGAAATGAGGTGCGTTTTAGAAACCTTTCCCCATCACACGGTGTACCATCTTCTGGGTTTCTCATGCATGTTTTCGATGTAGGAAGATGCCCTTGAAGCTGGAGATTTGGGACCCATGCGATGGGTACCACGCAGTATTACTTTAAAGGGTCTGCGTTTGCTCACCCAACCTCACCAAACCTCTCAGCCCCAAGAGTGTCCACCCTTATGTCTCATCCAGCTGTGGGTCTAGATATGGTCAATCCAGGTTGCATCACAGCCCCTGAACTCATTGTGTAAGAATTTCTATCTCTTTCACTGTCGTTGTTTCATGGGTTTTTCAAAGTAATTTATTTTCATAATGGGGTTTAGCTGCTTTTCACGGCTGTGTTTATGCCGCTTTCCACCCACTTGACACACTAACAGAGAGATATCAATACATAGGCTTTAAGATTATTACTAGTCAGATATATTCTTGTGCGGTGAATAGGGCGTGTTGAGTCCAGTTCTCTGAGCAAGGAGTAGGTCTTGTCTACTACATATTGGGTTTATGGAACGGTATCTGAGCTAATTTGATACCCTTGTTTTATGTATCACCCCACCTCACCTTTCCCGTTAAGCAGCCATAGTGTGTTTTCTGCATGTGTGACTCTGTTCTGTTTTGTAATTCAGTTCAAGTGTAACGGTTTTTACATTCCCTCTATCAGTGATACCTTAGGAGAAGTGCCCTTTTCTGTGTGACTTATTTCACTTAGAATCGTCGTACCTAAATCCACTCATCATGCTGCTACTAACATTATGACATTGATTTCATGGCTGAGTGATATTCCATTGTACATAAGGACCACAACTTCTTTATCCATTTTTCTCTTTCCTGGGATATTTAAGGTGGAATGAAGTGGAGGTCCTTGTCAACAGAGCAGCCCTCAACTTTGGGGTTCTTGTGTCTTGCTGATTTTTCATTTTCCCAATTTATACCCCCATGAGTGGAAGTGCCCTATGCTCTCTAAGCTGTGTTTTTCAGATGTTTCAGGACACACCGTGCACTTCTCCAGAGTGGCTGTTGGCAATTTACATCCCGCCCATCAGTGTAGCAAGGCTCCCATTTCTCCATGGCCTGTCCTGCATTTCTGGTTTTGACACTTTTTTCAGCATGGCCCTTTTGACCGATGGGAAGCGAGACTTCTCTGTAGCGCTGATTTGCCTTTCCAGGTTGCTTGGTTGGCCAAAAAGGGCGTATGCGTTTTTTCCTGAATATATTCAGGAAAAAACGCATACGCCCTTTTTGGCCAAGGGCATCATTGTCAACGTTTTGCCACTTTTCATGTGCTTTAAAGGCGATTCGTATCTACCTCCTGAAGTCTGTTTCGTGCAATTCTGCCTTGATTTCAAATCCTCTTCTTTGCCTTCCCTCAATATATTTGTGGACGAGAGTTATCATTTATAACTCTGCAGGTTTGTGAATTGCAGTGCCCTGAACCTCCATTTTACAACTCGCTTTTTTGGGAGCTGGCCGCAAAAGCGCAGGATGGCTTCAGGCCCTGTTCTGGTTCCGGGGGGCAGGCTGAGCCTGTGGTTAATGCTTCTTCCTGATGGGAAAATAGAGTGACCTGTGCCTGTCCCAACACCAAGAGCTAGTCTCTCGTTGGTTCCCCGTCTTCCCGTTCATCCTCAGGACAAATTGCAACCTGTACGGAACAGGAGGTTAAAGGTGCTGATGCTCCAAGTAGGGAGATTGCTAGTAAAGCGGCTGGAATGGCGAACCCGGGCACAAGGAGATGAGAAATGAGGTGCGTTTTAGAAACCTTTCCCCATCACACGGTGTACCATCTTCTGGGTTTCTCATGCATGTTTTCGATGTAGGAAGATGCCCTTGAAGCTGGAGATTTGGGACCCATGCGATGGGTACCACGCAGTATTACTTTAAAGGGTCTGCGTTTGCTCACCCAACCTCACCAAACCTCTCAGCCCCAAGAGTGTCCACCCTTATGTCTCATCCAGCTGTGGGTCTAGATATGGTCAATCCAGGTTGCATCACAGCCCCTGAACTCATTGTGTAAGAATTTCTATCTCTTTCACTGTCGTTGTTTCATGGGTTTTTCAAAGTAATTTATTTTCATAATGGGGTTTAGCTGCTTTTCACGGCTGTGTTTATGCCGCTTTCCACCCACTTGACACACTAACAGAGAGATATCAATACATAGGCTTTAAGATTATTACTAGTCAGATATATTCTTGTGCGGTGAATAGGGCGTGTTGAGTCCAGTTCTCTGAGCAAGGAGTAGGTCTTGTCTACTACATATTGGGTTTATGGAACGGTATCTGAGCTAATTTGATACCCTTGTTTTATGTATCACCCCACCTCACCTTTCCCGTTAAGCAGCCATAGTGTGTTTTCTGCATGTGTGACTCTGTTCTGTTTTGTAATTCAGTTCAAGTGTAACGGTTTTTACATTCCCTCTATCAGTGATACCTTATGAGAAGTGCCCTTTTCTGTGTGACTTATTTCACTTAGAATCGTCGTACCTAAATCCACTCATCATGCTGCTACTAACATTATGACATTGATTTCATGGCTGAGTGATATTCCATTGTACATAAGGACCACAACTTCTTTATCCATTTTTCTCTTTCCTGGGATATTTAAGGTGGAATGAAGTGGAGATCCTTGTCAACAGAGCAGCCCTCAACTTTGGGGTTCTTGTGTCTTGCTGATTTTTCATTTTCCCAATTTATACCCCCATGAGTGGAAGTGCCCTATGCTCTCTAAGCTGTGTTTTTCAGATGTTTCAGGACACACCGTGCACTTCTCCAGAGTGGCTGTTGGCAATTTACATCCCGCCCATCAGTGTAGCAAGGCTCCCATTTCTCCATGGCCTGTCCTGCATTTCTGGTTTTGACACTTTTTTCAGCATGGCCCTTTTGACCGATGGAAAGCGAGACTTCTCTGTAGCGCTGATTTGCCTTTCCAGGTTGCTTGGTTGGCCAAAAAGGGCGTATGCGTTTTTTCCTGAATATATTCAGGAAAAAACGCATACGCCCTTTTTGGCCAAGGGCATCATTGTCAACGTTTTGCCACTTTTCATGTGCTTTAAAGGCGATTCGTATCTACCTCCTGAAGTCTGTTTCGTGCAATTCTGCCTTGATTTCAAATCCTCTTCTTTGCCTTCCCTCAATATATTTGTGGACGAGAGTTATCATTTATAACTCTGCAGGTTTGTGAATTGCAGTGCCCTGAACCTCCATTTTACAACTCGCTTTTTTGGGAGCTGGCCGCAAAAGCGCAGGATGGCTTCAGGCCCTGTTCTGGTTCCGGGGGGCAGGCTGAGCCTGTGGTTAATTCTTCTTCCTGATGGGAAAATAGAGTGACCTGTGCCTGTCCCAACACCAAGAGCTAGTCTCTCGTTGGTTCCCCGTCTTCCCGTTCATCCTCAGGACAAATTGCAACCTGTACAGAACAGGAGGTTAAAGGTGCTGATGCTCCAAGTAGGGAGATTGCTAGTAAAGTGGCTGGAATGGCGAACCCGGGCACAAGGAGATGAGAAATGAGGTGCGTTTTAGAAACCTTTCCCCATCACACGGTGTACCATCTTCTGGGTTTCTCATGCATGTTTTCGATATAGGAAGATGCCCTTGAAGCTGGAGATTTGGGACCCATGCGATGGGTACCACGCAGTATTACTTTAAAGGGTCTGCGTTTGCTCACCCAACCTCACCAAACCTCTCAGCCCCAAGAGTGTCTACCCTTATGTCTCATCCAGCTGTGGGTCTACATATGGTCAATACAGGTTGCATCACAGCCCCTGAACTCATTGTGTAAGAATTTCTATCTCTTTCACTGTCGTTGTTTCATGGGTTTTTCAAAGTAATTTATTTTCATAATGGGGTTTAGCTGCTTTTCACGGCTGTGTTTATGCCGCTTTCCACCCACTTGACACACTAACAGAGAGATATCAATACATAGGCTTTAAGATTATTACTAGTCAGATATATTCTTGTGCGGTGAATAGGGCGTGTTGAGTCCAGTTCTCTGAGCAAGGAGTAGGTCTTGTCTACTACATATTGGGTTTATGGAACGGTATCTGAGCTAATTTGATACCCTTGTTTTATGTATCACCCCACCTCACCTTTCCCGTTAAGCAGCCATAGTGTGTTTTCTGCATGTGTGACTCTGTTCTGTTTTGTAATTCAGTTCAAGTGTAACGGTTTTTACATTCCCTCTATCAGTGATACCTTAGGAGAAGTGTCCTTTTCTGTGTGACTTATTTCACTTAGAATCGTCGTACCTAAATCCACTCATCATGCTGCTACTAACATTATGACATTGATTTCATGGCTGAGTGATATTCCATTGTACATAAGGACCACAACTTCTTTATCCATTTTTCTCTTTCCTGGGATATTTAAGGTGGAATGAAGTGGAGGTCCTTGTCAACAGAGCAGCCCTCAACTTTGGGGTGCTTGTGTCTTGCTGATTTTTCATTTTCCCAATTTATACCCCCATGAGTGGAAGTGCCCTATGCTCTCTAAGCTGTGTTTTTCAGATGTTTCAGGACACACCGTGCACTTCTCCAGAGTGGCTGTTGGCAATTTACATCCCGCCCATCAGTGTAGCAAGGCTCCCATTTCTCCATGGCCTGTCCTGCATTTCTGGTTTTGACACTTTTTTCAGCATGGCCCTTTTGACCGATGGGAAGCGAGACTTCTCTGTAGTGCTGATTTGCCTTTCCAGGTTGCTTGGTTGGCCAAAAAGGGCGTATGCGTTTTTTCCTGAATATATTCAGGAAAAAACGCATACGCCCTTTTTGGCCAAGGGCATCATTGTCAACGTTTTGCCGCTTTTCATGTGCTTTAAAGGCGATTCGTATCTACCTCCTGAAATCTGTTTCGTGCAATTCTGCCTTGATTTCAAATCCTCTTCTTTGCCTTCCCTCAATATATTTGTGGACGAGAGTTATCATTTATAACTCTGCAGGTTTGTGAATTGCAGTGCCCTGAACCTCCATTTTACAACTCGCTTTTTTGGGAGCTGGCCGCAAAAGCGCAGGATGGCTTCAGGCCCTGTTCTGGTTCCGGGGGGCAGGTTGAGCCTGTGGTTAATTCTTCCTGATGGGAAAATAGAGTGACCTGTGCCTGTCCCAACACCAAGAGCTAGTCTCTCGTTGGTTCCCCGTCTTCCCGTTCATCCTCAGGACAAATTGCAACCTGTACAGAAAGGAGATTAAAGGTGCTGATGCTCCAAGTAGGGAGATTGCTAGTAAAGTGGCTGGAATGGCGAACCCGGGCACAAGGAGATGAGAAATGAGGTGCGTTTTAGAAACCTTTCCCCATCACACGGTGTACCATCTTCTGGGTTTCTCATGCATGTTTTCGATGTAGGAAGATGCCCTTGAAGCTGGAGATTTGGGACCCATGCGATGGGTACCACGCAGTATTACTTTAAAGGGTCTGCGTTTGCTCACCCAACCTCACCAAACCTCTCAGCCCCAAGAGTGTCCACCCTTATGTCTCATCCAGCTGTGGGTCTAGATATGGTCAATCCAGGTTGCATCACAGCCCCTGAACTCATTGTGTAAGAATTTCTATCTCTTTCACTGTCGTTGTTTCATGGGTTTTTCAAAGTAATTTATTTTCATAATGGGGTTTAGCTGCTTTTCACGGCTGTGTTTATGCCGCTTTCCACCCACTTGACACACTAACAGAGAGATATCAATACATAGGCTTTAAGATTATTACTAGTCAGATATATTCTTGTGCGGTGAATAGGGCGTGTTGAGTCCAGTTCTCTGAGCAAGGAGTAGGTCTTGTCTACTACATATTGGGTTTATGGAACGGTATCTGAGCTAATTTGATACCCTTGTTTTATGTATCACCCCACCTCACCTTTCCCGTTAAGCAGCCATAGTGTGTTTTCTGCATGTGTGACTCTGTTCTGTTTTGTAATTCAGTTCAAGTGTAACGGTTTTTACATTCCCTCTATCAGTGATACCTTATGAGAAGTGTCCTTTTCTGTGTGACTTATTTCACTTAGAATCGTCGTACCTAAATCCACTCATCATGCTGCTACTAACATTATGACATTGATTTCATGGCTGAGTGATATTCCATTGTACATAAGGACCACAACTTCTTTATCCATTTTTCTCTTTCCTGGGATATTTAAGGTGGAATGAAGTGGAGGTCCTTGTCAACAGAGCAGCCCTCAACTTTGGGGTTCTTGTGTCTTGCTGATTTTTCATTTTCCCAATTTATACCCCCATGAGTGGAAGTGCCCTATGCTCTCTAAGCTGTGTTTTTCAGATGTTTCAGGACACACCGTGCACTTCTCCAGAGTGGCTGTTGGCAATTTACATCCCGCCCATCAGTGTAGCAAGGCTCCCATTTCTCCATGGCCTGTCCTGCATTTCTGGTTTTGACACTTTTTTCAGCATGGCCCTTTTGACCGATGGGAAGCGAGACTTCTCTGTAGCGCTGATTTGCCTTTCCAGGTTGCTTGGTTGGCCAAAAAGGGCGTATGCGTTTTTTCCTGAATATATTCAGGAAAAAACGCATACGCCCTTTTTGGCCAAGGGCATCATTGTCAACGTTTTGCCACTTTTCATGTGCTTTAAAGGCGATTCGTATCTACCTCCTGAAGTCTGTTTCGTGCAATTCTGCCTTGATTTCAAATCCTCTTCTTTGCCTTCCCTCAATATATTTGTGGACGAGAGTTATCATTTATAACTCTGCAGGTTTGTGAATTGCAGTGCCCTGAACCTCCATTTTACAACTCGCTTTTTTGGGAGCTGGCCGCAAAAGCGCAGGATGGCTTCAGGCCCTGTTCTGGTTCCGGGGGGCAGGCTGAGCCTGTGGTTAATTCTTCTTCCTGATGGGAAAATAGAGTGACCTGTGCCTGTCCCAACACCAAGAGCTAGTCTCTCGTTGGTTCCCCGTCTTCCCGTTCATCCTCAGGACAAATTGCAACCTGTACAGAACAGGAGGTTAAAGGTGCTGATGCTCCAAGTAGGGAGATTGCTAGTAAAGTGGCTGGAATGGCGAACCCGGGCACAAGGAGATGAGAAATGAGGTGCGTTTTAGAAACCTTTCCCCATCACACGGTGTACCATCTTCTGGGTTTCTCATGCATGTTTTCGATGTAGGAAGATGCCCTTGAAGCTGGAGATTTGGGACCCATGCGATGGGTACCACGCAGTATTACTTTAAAGGGTCTGCGTTTGCTCACCCAACCTCACCAAACCTCTCAGCCCCAAGAGTGTCCACCCTTATGTCTCATCCAGCTGTGGGTCTAGATATGGTCAATCCAGGTTGCATCACAGCCCCTGAACTCATTGTGTAAGAATTTCTATCTCTTTCACTGTCGTTGTTTCATGGGTTTTTCAAAGTAATTTATTTTCATAATGGGGTTTAGCTGCTTTTCACGGCTGTGTTTATGCCGCTTTCCACCCACTTGACACACTAACAGAGAGATATCAATACATAGGCTTTAAGATTATTACTAGTCAGATATATTCTTGTGCGGTGAATAGGGCGTGTTGAGTCCAGTTCTCTGAGCAAGGAGTAGGTCTTGTCTACTACATATTGGGTTTATGGAACGGTATCTGAGCTAATTTGATACCCTTGTTTTATGTATCACCCCACCTCACCTTTCCCGTTAAGCAGCCATAGTGTGTTTTCTGCATGTGTGACTCTGTTCTGTTTTGTAATTCAGTTCAAGTGTAACGGTTTTTACATTCCCTCTATCAGTGATACCTTAGGAGAAGTGTCCTTTTCTGTGTGACTTATTTCACTTAGAATCGTCGTACCTAAATCCACTCATCATGCTGCTACTAACATTATGACATTGATTTCATGGCTGAGTGATATTCCATTGTACATAAGGACCACAACTTCTTTATCCATTTTTCTCTTTCCTGGGATATTTAAGGTGGAATGAAGTGGAGGTCCTTGTCAACAGAGCAGCCCTCAACTTTGGGGTGCTTGTGTCTTGCTGATTTTTCATTTTCCCAATTTATACCCCCATGAGTGGAAGTGCCCTATGCTCTCTAAGCTGTGTTTTTCAGATGTTTCAGGACACACCGTGCACTTCTCCAGAGTGGCTGTTGGCAATTTACATCCCGCCCATCAGTGTAGCAAGGCTCCCATTTCTCCATGGCCTGTCCTGCATTTCTGGTTTTGACACTTTTTTCAGCATGGCCCTTTTGACCGATGGGAAGCGAGACTTCTCTGTAGTGCTGATTTGCCTTTCCAGGTTGCTTGGTTGGCCAAAAAGGGCGTATGCGTTTTTTCCTGAATATATTCAGGAAAAAACGCATACGCCCTTTTTGGCCAAGGGCATCATTGTCAACGTTTTGCCGCTTTTCATGTGCTTTAAAGGCGATTCGTATCTACCTCCTGAAATCTGTTTCGTGCAATTCTGCCTTGATTTCAAATCCTCTTCTTTGCCTTCCCTCAATATATTTGTGGACGAGAGTTATCATTTATAACTCTGCAGGTTTGTGAATTGCAGTGCCCTGAACCTCCATTTTACAACTCGCTTTTTTGGGAGCTGGCCGCAAAAGCGCAGGATGGCTTCAGGCCCTGTTCTGGTTCCGGGGGGCAGGCTGAGCCTGTGGTTAATTCTTCTTCCTGATGGGAAAATAGAGTGACCTGTGCCTGTCCCGACACCAAGAGCTAGTCTCTCGTTGGTTCCCCGTCTTCCCGTTCATCCTCAGGACAAATTGCAACCTGTACGGAACAGGAGGTTAAAGGTGCTGATGCTCCAAGTAGGGAGATTGCTAGTAAAGCAGGTGGAATGGCGAACCCGGGCACAAGGAGATGAGAAATGAGGTGCGTTTTAGAAACCTTTCCCCATCACACGGTGTACCATCTTCTGGGTTTCTCATGCATGTTTTCGATATAGGAAGATGCCCTTGAAGCTGGAGATTTGGGACCCATGCGATGGGTACCACGCAGTATTACTTTAAAGGGTCTGCGTTTGCTCACCCAACCTCACCAAACCTCTCAGCCCCAAGAGTGTCTACCCTTATGTCTCATCCAGCTGTGGGTCTACATATGGTCAATCCAGGTTGCATCACAGCCCCTGAACTCATTGTGTAAGAATTTCTATCTCTTTCACTGTCGTTGTTTCATGGGTTTTTCAAAGTAATTTATTTTCATAATGGGGTTTAGCTGCTTTTCACGGCTGTGTTTATGCCGCTTTCCACCCACTTGACACACTAACAGAGAGATATCAATACATAGGCTTTAAGATTATTACTAGTCAGATATATTCTTGTGCGGTGAATAGGGCGTGTTGAGTCCAGTTCTCTGAGCAAGGAGTAGGTCTTGTCTACTACATATTGGGTTTATGGAACGGTATCTGAGCTAATTTGATACCCTTGTTTTATGTATCACCCCACCTCACCTTTCCCGTTAAGCAGCCATAGTGTGTTTTCTGCATGTGTGACTCTGTTCTGTTTTGTAATTCAGTTCAAGTGTAACGGTTTTTACATTCCCTCTATCAGTGATACCTTAGGAGAAGTGTCCTTTTCTGTGTGACTTATTTCACTTAGAATCGTCGTACCTAAATCCACTCATCATGCTGCTACTAACATTATGACATTGATTTCATGGCTGAGTGATATTCCATTGTACATAAGGACCACAACTTCTTTATCCATTTTTCTCTTTCCTGGGATATTTAAGGTGGAATGAAGTGGAGGTCCTTGTCAACAGAGCAGCCCTCAACTTTGGGGTGCTTGTGTCTTGCTGATTTTTCATTTTCCCAATTTATACCCCCATGAGTGGAAGTGCCCTATGCTCTCTAAGCTGTGTTTTTCAGATGTTTCAGGACACACCGTGCACTTCTCCAGAGTGGCTGTTGGCAATTTACATCCCGCCCATCAGTGTAGCAAGGCTCCCATTTCTCCATGGCCTGTCCTGCATTTCTGGTTTTGACACTTTTTTCAGCATGGCCCTTTTGACCGATGGGAAGCGAGACTTCTCTGTAGCGCTGATTTGCCTTTCCAGGTTGCTTGGTTGGCCAAAAAGGGCGTATGCGTTTTTTCCTGAATATATTCAGGAAAAAACGCATACGCCCTTTTTGGCCAAGGGCATCATTGTCAACGTTTTGCCGCTTTTCATGTGCTTTAAAGGCGATTCGTATCTACCTCCTGAAATCTGTTTTGTGCAATTCTGCCTTGATTTCAAATCCTCTTCTTTGCCTTCCCTCAGTATATTTGTGGACGAGAGTTATCATTTATAACTCTGCAGGTTTGTGAATTGCAGTGCCCTGAACCTCCATTTTACAACTCGCTTTTTTGGGAGCTGGCCGCAAAAGCGCAGGATGGCTTCAGGCCCTGTTCTGGTTCCGGGGGGCAGGCTGAGCCTGTGGTTAATTCTTCTTCCTGATGGGAAAATACAGTGACCTGTGCCTGTCCCGACACCAAGAGCTAGTCTCTCGTTGGTTCCCCGTCTTCCCGTTCATCCTCAGGACAAATTGCAACCTGTACGGAACAGGAGGTTAAAGGTGCTGATGCTCCAAGTAGGGAGATTGCTAGTAAAGTGGCTGGAATGGCGAACCCGGGCACAAGGAGATGAGAAATGAGGTGCGTTTTGGAAACCTTTCCCCATCACACGGTGTACCATCTTCTGGGTTTCTCATGCATGTTTTCGATGTAGGAAGATGCCCTTGAAGCTGGAGATTTGGGACCCATGCGATGGGTACCACGCAGTATTACTTTAAAGGGTCTGCGTTTGCTCACCCAACCTCACCAAACCTCTCAGCCCCAAGAGTGTCCACCCTTATGTCTCATCCAGCTGTGGGTCTAGATATGGTCAATCCAGGTTGCATCACAGCCCCTGAACTCATTGTGTAAGAATTTCTATCTCTTTCACTGTCGTTGTTTCATGGGTTTTTCAAAGTAATTTATTTTCATAATGGGGTTTAGCTGCTTTTCACGGCTGTGTTTATGCCGCTTTCCACCCACTTGACACACTAACAGAGAGATATCAATACATAGGCTTTAAGATTATTACTAGTCAGATATATTCTTGTGCGGTGAATAGGGCGTGTTGAGTCCAGTTCTCTGAGCAAGGAGTAGGTCTTGTCTACTACATATTGGGTTTATGGAACGGTATCTGAGCTAATTTGATACCCTTGTTTTATGTATCACCCCACCTCACCTTTCCCGTTAAGCAGCCATAGTGTGTTTTCTGCATGTGTGACTCTGTTCTGTTTTGTAATTCAGTTCAAGTGTAACGGTTTTTACATTCCCTCTATCAGTGATACCTTATGAGAAGTGTCCTTTTCTGTGTGACTTATTTCACTTAGAATCGTCGTACCTAAATCCACTCATCATGCTGCTACTAACATTATGACATTGATTTCATGGCTGAGTGATATTCCATTGTACATAAGGACCACAACTTCTTTATCCATTTTTCTCTTTCCTGGGATATTTAAGGTGGAATGAAGTGGAGGTCCTTGTCAACAGAGCAGCCCTCAACTTTGGGGTGCTTGTGTCTTGCTGATTTTTCATTTTCCCAATTTATACCCCCATGAGTGGAAGTGCCCTATGCTCTCTAAGCTGTGTTTTTCAGATGTTTCAGGACACACCGTACACTTCTCCAGAGTGGCTGTTGGCAATTTACATCCCGCCCATCAGTGTAGCAAGGCTCCCATTTCTCCATGGCCTGTCCTGCATTTCTGGTTTTGACACTTTTTTCAGCATGGCCCTTTTGACCGATGGGAAGCGAGACTTCTCTGTAGCGCTGATTTGCCTTTCCAGGTTGCTTGGTTGGCCAAAAAGGGCGTATGCGTTTTTTCCTGAATATATTCAGGAAAAAACGCATACGCCCTTTTTGGCCAAGGGCATCATTGTCAACGTTTTGCCGCTCTTCATGTGCTTTAAAGGCGATTCGTATCTACCTCCTGAAATCTGTTTTGTGCAATTCTGCCTTGATTTCAAATCCTCTTCTTTGCCTTCCCTCAATATATTTGTGGACGAGAGTTATCATTTATAACTCTGCAGGTTTGTGAATTGCAGTGCCCTGAACCTCCATTTTACAACTCGCTTTTTTGGGAGCTGGCCGCAAAAGCGCAGGATGGCTTCAGGCCCTGTTCTGGTTCCGGGGGGCAGGCTGAGCCTGTGGTTAATTCTTCTTCCTGATGGGAAAATAGAGTGACCTGTGCCTGTCCCAACACCAAGAGCTAGTCTCTCGTTGGTTCCCCGTCTTCCCGTTCATCCTCAGGACAAATTGCAACCTGTACGGAACAGGAGGTTAAAGGTGCTGATGCTCCAAGTAGGGAGATTGGTAGTAAAGCGGCTGGAATGGGGAACCCGGGCACAAGGAGATGAGAAATGAGGTGCGTTTTAGAAACCTTTCCCCATCACACGGTGTACCATCTTCTGGGTTTCTCATGCATGTTTTCGATGTAGGAAGATGCCCTTGAAGCTGGAGATTTGGGACCCATGCGATGGGTACCACGCAGTATTACTTTAAAGGGTCTGCGTTTGCTCACCCAACCTCACCAAACCTCTCAGCCCCAAGAGTGTCCACCCTTATGTCTCATCCAGCTGTGGGTCTAGATATGGTCAATCCAGGTTGCATCACAGCCCCTGAACTCATTGTGTAAGAATTTCTATCTCTTTCACTGTCGTTGTTTCATGGGTTTTTCAAAGTAATTTATTTTCATAATGGGGTTTAGCTGCTTTTCACGGCTGTGTTTATGCCGCTTTCCACCCACTTGACACACTAACAGAGAGATATCAATACATAGGCTTTAAGATTATTACTAGTCAGATATATTCTTGTGCGGTGAATAGGGCGTGTTGAGTCCAGTTCTCTGAGCAAGGAGTAGGTCTTGTCTACTACATATTGGGTTTATGGAACGGTATCTGAGCTAATTTGATACCCTTGTTTAATGTATCACCCCACCTCACCTTTCTCGTTAAGCAGCCATAGTGTGTTTTCTGCATGTGTGACTCTGTTCTGTTTTGTAATTCAGTTCAAGTGTAACGGTTTTTACATTCCCTCCATAAGTGATACCTTATGAGAAGTGTCCTTTTCTGTGTGACTTATTTCACTTAGAATCGTCGTACCTAAATCCACTCATCATGCTGCTACTAACATTATGACATTGATTTCATGGCTGAGTGATATTCCATTGTACATAAGGACCACAACTTCTTTATCCATTTTTCTCTTTCCTGGGATATTTAAGGTGGAATGAAGTGGAGGTCCTTGTCAACAGAGCAGCCCTCAACTTTGGGGTGCTTGTGTCTTGCTGATTTTTCATTTTCCCAATTTATACCCCCATGAGTGGAAGTGCCCTATGCTCTCTAAGCTGTGTTTTACAGATGTTTCAGGACACACCGTACACTTCTCCAGAGTGGCTGTTGGCAATTTACATCCCGCCCATCAGTGTAGCAAGGCTCCCATTTCTCCATGGCCTGTCCTGCATTTCTGGTTTTGACACTTTTTTCAGCATGGCCCTTTTGACCGATGGGAAGCGAGACTTCTCTGTAGCGCTGATTTGCCTTTCCAGGTTGCTTGGTTGGCCAAAAAGGGCGTATGCGTTTTTTCCTGAATATATTCAGGAAAAAACGCATACGCCCTTTTTGGCCAAGGGCATCATTGTCAACGTTTTGCCGCTTTTCATGTGCTTTAAAGGCGATTCGTATCTACCTCCTGAAATCTGTTTCGTGCAATTCTGCCTTGATTTCAAATCCTCTTCTTTGCCTTCCCTCAATATATTTGTGGACGAGAGTTATCATTTATAACTCTGCAGGTTTGTGAATTGCAGTGCCCTGAACCTCCATTTTACAACTCGCTTTTTTGGGAGCTGGCCGCAAAAGCGCAGGATGGCTTCAGGCCCTGTTCTGGTTCCGGGAGGCAGGCTGAGCCTGTGGTTAATTCTTCTTCCTGATGGGAAAATAGAGTGACCTGTGCCTGTCCCGACACCAAGAGCTAGTCTCTCGTTGGTTCCCCATCTTCCCGTTCATCCTCAGGACAAATTGCAACCTGTACGGAACAGGAGGTTAAAGGTGCTGATGCTCCAAGTAAGGAGATTGCTAGTAAAGCGGCTGGAATGGCGAACCCGGGCACAAGGAGATGAGAAATGAGGTGCGTTTTAGAAACCTTTCCCCATCACACGGTGTACCATCTTCTGGGTTTCTCATGCATGTTTTCGATGTAGGAAGATGCCCTTGAAGCTGGAGATTTGGGACCCATGCGATGGGTACCACGCAGTATTACTTTAAAGGGTCTGCGTTTGCTCACCCAACCTCACCAAACCTCTCAGCCCCAAGAGTGTCCACCCTTATGTCTCATCCATCTGTGGGTCTAGATATGGTCAATCCAGGTTGCATCACAGCCCCTGAACTCATTGTGTAAGAATTTCTATCTCTTTCACTGTCGTTGTTTCATGGGTTTTTCAAAGTAATTTATTTTCATAATGGGGTTTAGCTGCTTTTCACGGCTGTGTTTATGCCGCTTTCCACCCACTTGACACACTAACAGAGAGATATCAATACATAGGCTTTAAGATTATTACTAGTCAGATATATTCTTGTGCGGTGAATAGGGCGTGTTGAGTCCAGTTCTCTGAGCAAGGAGTAGGTCTTGTCTACTACATATTGGGTTTATGGAACGGTATCTGAGCTAATTTGATACCCTTGTTTTATGTATCACCCCACCTCACCTTTCCCGTTAAGCAGCCATAGTGTGTTTTCTGCATGTGTGACTCTGTTCTGTTTTGTAATTCAGTTCAAGTGTAACGGTTTTTACATTCCCTCTATCAGTGATACCTTATGAGAAGTGCCCTTTTCTGTGTGACTTATTTCACTTAGAATCGTCGTACCTAAATCCACTCATCATGCTGCTACTAACATTATGACATTGATTTCATGGCTGAGTGATATTCCATTGTACATAAGGACCACAACTTCTTTATCCATTTTTCTCTTTCCTGGGATATTTAAGGTGGAATGAAGTGGAGGTCCTTGTCAACAGAGCAGCCCTCAACTTTGGGGTTCTTGTGTCTTGCTGATTTTTCATTTTCCCAATTTATACCCCCATGAGTGGAAGTGCCCTATGCTCTCTAAGCTGTGTTTTTCAGATGTTTCAGGACACACCGTGCACTTCTCCAGAGTGGCTGTTGGCAATTTACATCCCGCCCATCAGTGTAGCAAGGCTCCCATTTCTCCATGGCCTGTCCTGCATTTCTGGTTTTGACACTTTTTTCAGCATGGCCCTTTTGACCGATGGGAAGCGAGACTTCTCTGTAGCGCTGATTTGCCTTTCCAGGTTGCTTGGTTGGCCAAAAAGGGCGTATGCGTTTTTTCCTGAATATATTCAGGAAAAAACGCATACGCCCTTTTTGGCCAAGGGCATCATTGTCAACGTTTTGCCACTTTTCATGTGCTTTAAAGGCGATTCGTATCTACCTCCTGAAGTCTGTTTCGTGCAATTCTGCCTTGATTTCAAATCCTCTTCTTTGCCTTCCCTCAATATATTTGTGGACGAGAGTTATCATTTATAACTCTGCAGGTTTGTGAATTGCAGTGCCCTGAACCTCCATTTTACAACTCGCTTTTTTGGGAGCTGGCCGCAAAAGCGCAGGATGGCTTCAGGCCCTGTTCTGGTTCCGGGGGGCAGGCTGAGCCTGTGGTTAATTCTTCTTCCTGATGGGAAAATAGAGTGACCTGTGCCTGTCCCAACACCAAGAGCTAGTCTCTCGTTGGTTCCCCGTCTTCCCGTTCATCCTCAGGACAAATTGCAACCTGTACGGAACAGGAGGTTAAAGGTGCTGATGCTCCAAGTAGGGAGATTGCTAGTAAAGCGGCTGGAATGGCGAACCCGGGCACAAGGAGATGAGAAATGAGGTGCGTTTTAGAAACCTTTCCCCATCACACGGTGTACCATCTTCTGGGTTTCTCATGCATGTTTTCGATGTAGGAAGATGCCCTTGAAGCTGGAGATTTGGGACCCATGCGATGGGTACCACGCAGTATTACTTTAAAGGGTCTGCGTTTGCTCACCCAACCTCACCAAACCTCTCAGCCCCAAGAGTGTCCACCCTTATGTCTCATCCAGCTGTGGGTCTAGATATGGTCAATCCAGGTTGCATCACAGCCCCTGAACTCATTGTGTAAGCATTTCTATCTCTTTCACTGTCGTTGTTTCATGGGTTTTTCAAAGTAATTTATTTTCATAATGGGGTTTAGCTGCTTTTCACGGCTGTGTTTATGCCGCTTTCCACCCACTTGACACACTAACAGAGAGATATCAATACATAGGCTTTAAGATTATTACTAGTCAGATATATTCTTGTGCGGTGAATAGGGCGTGTTGAGTCCAGTTCTCTGAGCAAGGAGTAGGTCTTGTCTACTACATATTGGGTTTATGGAACGGTATCTGAGCTAATTTGATACCCTTGTTTTATGTATCACCCCACCTCACCTTTCCCGTTAAGCAGCCATAGTGTGTTTTCTGCATGTGTGACTCTGTTCTGTTTTGTAATTCAGTTCAAGTGTAACGGTTTTTACATTCCCTCTATCAGTGATACCTTATGAGAAGTGCCCTTTTCTGTGTGACTTATTTCACTTAGAATCGTCGTACCTAAATCCACTCATCATGCTGCTACTAACATTATGACATTGATTTCATGGCTGAGTGATATTCCATTGTACATAAGGACCACAACTTCTTTATCCATTTTTCTCTTTCCTGGGATATTTAAGGTGGAATGAAGTGGAGGTCCTTGTCAACAGAGCAGCCCTCAACTTTGGGGTTCTTGTGTCTTGCTGATTTTTCATTTTCCCAATTTATACCCCCATGAGTGGAAGTGCCCTATGCTCTCTAAGCTGTGTTTTTCAGATGTTTCAGGACACACCGTGCACTTCTCCAGAGTGGCTGTTGGCAATTTACATCCCGCCCATCAGTGTAGCAAGGCTCCCATTTCTCCATGGCCTGTCCTGCATTTCTGGTTTTGACACTTTTTTCAGCATGGCCCTTTTGACCGATGGGAAGCGAGACTTCTCTGTAGCGCTGATTTGCCTTTCCAGGTTGCTTGGTTGGCCAAAAAGGGCGTATGCGTTTTTTCCTGAATATATTCAGGAAAAAACGCATACGCCCTTTTTGGCCAAGGGCATCATTGTCAACGTTTTGCCACTTTTCATGTGCTTTAAAGGCGATTCGTATCTACCTCCTGAAGTCTGTTTCGTGCAATTCTGCCTTGATTTCAAATCCTCTTCTTTGCCTTCCCTCAATATATTTGTGGACGAGAGTTATCATTTATAACTCTGCAGGTTTGTGAATTGCAGTGCCCTGAACCTCCATTTTACAACTCGCTTTTTTGGGAGCTGGCCGCAAAAGCGCAGGATGGCTTCAGGCCCTGTTCTGGTTCCGGGGGGCAGGCTGAGCCTGTGGTTAATGCTTCTTCCTGATGGGAAAATAGAGTGACCTGTGCCTGTCCCAACACCAAGAGCTAGTCTCTCGTTGGTTCCCCGTCTTCCCGTTCATCCTCAGGACAAATTGCAACCTGTACGGAACAGGAGGTTAAAGGTGCTGATGCTCCAAGTAGGGAGATTGCTAGTAAAGCGGCTGGAATGGCGAACCCGGGCACAAGGAGATGAGAAATGAGGTGCGTTTTAGAAACCTTTCCCCATCACACGGTGTACCATCTTCTGGGTTTCTCATGCATGTTTTCGATGTAGGAAGATGCCCTTGAAGCTGGAGATTTGGGACCCATGCGATGGGTACCACGCAGTATTACTTTAAAGGGTCTGCGTTTGCTCACCCAACCTCACCAAACCTCTCAGCCCCAAGAGTGTCCACCCTTATGTCTCATCCAGCTGTGGGTCTAGATATGGTCAATCCAGGTTGCATCACAGCCCCTGAACTCATTGTGTAAGAATTTCTATCTCTTTCACTGTCGTTGTTTCATGGGTTTTTCAAAGTAATTTATTTTCATAATGGGGTTTAGCTGCTTTTCACGGCTGTGTTTATGCCGCTTTCCACCCACTTGACACACTAACAGAGAGATATCAATACATAGGCTTTAAGATTATTACTAGTCAGATATATTCTTGTGCGGTGAATAGGGCGTGTTGAGTCCAGTTCTCTGAGCAAGGAGTAGGTCTTGTCTACTACATATTGGGTTTATGGAACGGTATCTGAGCTAATTTGATACCCTTGTTTTATGTATCACCCCACCTCACCTTTCCCGTTAAGCAGCCATAGTGTGTTTTCTGCATGTGTGACTCTGTTCTGTTTTGTAATTCAGTTCAAGTGTAACGGTTTTTACATTCCCTCTATCAGTGATACCTTATGAGAAGTGCCCTTTTCTGTGTGACTTATTTCACTTAGAATCGTCGTACCTAAATCCACTCATCATGCTGCTACTAACATTATGACATTGATTTCATGGCTGAGTGATATTCCATTGTACATAAGGACCACAACTTCTTTATCCATTTTTCTCTTTCCTGGGATATTTAAGGTGGAATGAAGTGGAGGTCCTTGTCAACAGAGCAGCCCTCAACTTTGGGGTGCTTGTGTCTTGCTGATTTTTCATTTTCCCAATTTATACCCCCATGAGTGGAAGTGCCCTATGCTCTCTAAGCTGTGTTTTTCAGATGTTTCAGGACACACCGTGCACTTCTCCAGAGTGGCTGTTGGCAATTTACATCCCGCCCATCAGTGTAGCAAGGCTCCCATTTCTCCATGGCCTGTCCTGCATTTCTGGTTTTGACACTTTTTTCAGCATGGCCCTTTTGACCGATGGGAAGCGAGACTTCTCTGTAGCGCTGATTTGCCTTTCCAGGTTGCTTGGTTGGCCAAAAAGGGCGTATGCGTTTTTTCCTGAATATATTCAGGAAAAAACGCATACGCCCTTTTTGGCCAAGGGCATCATTGTCAACGTTTTGCCACTTTTCATGTGCTTTAAAGGCGATTCGTATCTACCTCCTGAAGTCTGTTTCGTGCAATTCTGCCTTGATTTCAAATCCTCTTCTTTGCCTTCCCTCAATATATTTGTGGACGAGAGTTATCATTTATAACTCTGCAGGTTTGTGAATTGCAGTGCCCTGAACCTCCATTTTACAACTCGCTTTTTTGGGAGCTGGCCGCAAAAGCGCAGGATGGCTTCAGGCCCTGTTCTGGTTCCGGGGGGCAGGCTGAGCCTGTGGTTAATGCTTCTTCCTGATGGGAAAATAGAGTGACCTGTGCCTGTCCCAACACCAAGAGCTAGTCTCTCGTTGGTTCCCCGTCTTCCCGTTCATCCTCAGGACAAATTGCAACCTGTACAGAACAGGAGGTTAAAGGTGCTGATGCTCCAAGTAGGGAGATTGCTAGTAAAGTGGCTGGAATGGCGAACCCGGGCACAAGGAGATGAGAAATGAGGTGCGTTTTAGAAACCTTTCCCCATCACACGGTGTACCATCTTCTGGGTTTCTCATGCATGTTTTCGATGTAGGAAGATGCCCTTGAAGCTGGAGATTTGGGACCCATGCGATGGGTACCACGCAGTATTACTTTAAAGGGTCTGCGTTTGCTCACCCAACCTCACCAAACCTCTCAGCCCCAAGAGTGTCCACCCTTATGTCTCATCCAGCTGTGGGTCTAGATATGGTCAATCCAGGTTGCATCACAGCCCCTGAACTCATTGTGTAAGAATTTCTATCTCTTTCACTGTCGTTGTTTCATGGGTTTTTCAAAGTAATTTATTTTCATAATGGGGTTTAGCTGCTTTTCACGGCTGTGTTTATGCCGCTTTCCACCCACTTGACACACTAACAGAGAGATATCAATACATAGGCTTTAAGATTATTACTAGTCAGATATATTCTTGTGCGGTGAATAGGGCGTGTTGAGTCCAGTTCTCTGAGCAAGGAGTAGGTCTTGTCTACTACATATTGGGTTTATGGAACGGTATCTGAGCTAATTTGATACCCTTGTTTTATGTATCACCCCACCTCACCTTTCCCGTTAAGCAGCCATAGTGTGTTTTCTGCATGTGTGACTCTGTTCTGTTTTGTAATTCAGTTCAAGTGTAACGGTTTTTACATTCCCTCTATCAGTGATACCTTAGGAGAAGTGCCCTTTTCTGTGTGACTTATTTCACTTAGAATCGTCGTACCTAAATCCACTCATCATGCTGCTACTAACATTATGACATTGATTTCATGGCTGAGTGATATTCCATTGTACATAAGGACCACAACTTCTTTATCCATTTTTCTCTTTCCTGGGATATTTAAGGTGGAATGAAGTGGAGGTCCTTGTCAACAGAGCAGCCCTCAACTTTGGGGTTCTTGTGTCTTGCTGATTTTTCATTTTCCCAATTTATACCCCCATGAGTGGAAGTGCCCTATGCTCTCTAAGCTGTGTTTTTCAGATGTTTCAGGACACACCGTGCACTTCTCCAGAGTGGCTGTTGGCAATTTACATCCCGCCCATCAGTGTAGCAAGGCTCCCATTTCTCCATGGCCTGTCCTGCATTTCTGGTTTTGACACTTTTTTCAGCATGGCCCTTTTGACCGATGGGAAGCGAGACTTCTCTGTAGCGCTGATTTGCCTTTCCAGGTTGCTTGGTTGGCCAAAAAGGGCGTATGCGTTTTTTCCTGAATATATTCAGGAAAAAACGCATACGCCCTTTTTGGCCAAGGGCATCATTGTCAACGTTTTGCCACTTTTCATGTGCTTTAAAGGCGATTCGTATCTACCTCCTGAAGTCTGTTTCGTGCAATTCTGCCTTGATTTCAAATCCTCTTCTTTGCCTTCCCTCAATATATTTGTGGACGAGAGTTATCATTTATAACTCTGCAGGTTTGTGAATTGCAGTGCCCTGAACCTCCATTTTACAACTCGCTTTTTTGGGAGCTGGCCGCAAAAGCGCAGGATGGCTTCAGGCCCTGTTCTGGTTCCGGGGGGCAGGCTGAGCCTGTGGTTAATGCTTCTTCCTGATGGGAAAATAGAGTGACCTGTGCCTGTCCCAACACCAAGAGCTAGTCTCTCGTTGGTTCCCCGTCTTCCCGTTCATCCTCAGGACAAATTGCAACCTGTACGGAACAGGAGGTTAAAGGTGCTGATGCTCCAAGTAGGGAGATTGCTAGTAAAGCGGCTGGAATGGCGAACCCGGGCACAAGGAGATGAGAAATGAGGTGCGTTTTAGAAACCTTTCCCCATCACACGGTGTACCATCTTCTGGGTTTCTCATGCATGTTTTCGATGTAGGAAGATGCCCTTGAAGCTGGAGATTTGGGACCCATGCGATGGGTACCACGCAGTATTACTTTAAAGGGTCTGCGTTTGCTCACCCAACCTCACCAAACCTCTCAGCCCCAAGAGTGTCCACCCTTATGTCTCATCCAGCTGTGGGTCTAGATATGGTCAATCCAGGTTGCATCACAGCCCCTGAACTCATTGTGTAAGAATTTCTATCTCTTTCACTGTCGTTGTTTCATGGGTTTTTCAAAGTAATTTATTTTCATAATGGGGTTTAGCTGCTTTTCACGGCTGTGTTTATGCCGCTTTCCACCCACTTGACACACTAACAGAGAGATATCAATACATAGGCTTTAAGATTATTACTAGTCAGATATATTCTTGTGCGGTGAATAGGGCGTGTTGAGTCCAGTTCTCTGAGCAAGGAGTAGGTCTTGTCTACTACATATTGGGTTTATGGAACGGTATCTGAGCTAATTTGATACCCTTGTTTTATGTATCACCCCACCTCACCTTTCCCGTTAAGCAGCCATAGTGTGTTTTCTGCATGTGTGACTCTGTTCTGTTTTGTAATTCAGTTCAAGTGTAACGGTTTTTACATTCCCTCTATCAGTGATACCTTATGAGAAGTGCCCTTTTCTGTGTGACTTATTTCACTTAGAATCGTCGTACCTAAATCCACTCATCATGCTGCTACTAACATTATGACATTGATTTCATGGCTGAGTGATATTCCATTGTACATAAGGACCACAACTTCTTTATCCATTTTTCTCTTTCCTGGGATATTTAAGGTGGAATGAAGTGGAGGTCCTTGTCAACAGAGCAGCCCTCAACTTTGGGGTGCTTGTGTCTTGCTGATTTTTCATTTTCCCAATTTATACCCCCATGAGTGGAAGTGCCCTATGCTCTCTAAGCTGTGTTTTTCAGATGTTTCAGGACACACCGTGCACTTCTCCAGAGTGGCTGTTGGCAATTTACATCCCGCCCATCAGTGTAGCAAGGCTCCCATTTCTCCATGGCCTGTCCTGCATTTCTGGTTTTGACACTTTTTTCAGCATGGCCCTTTTGACCGATGGGAAGCGAGACTTCTCTGTAGCGCTGATTTGCCTTTCCAGGTTGCTTGGTTGGCCAAAAAGGGCGTATGCGTTTTTTCCTGAATATATTCAGGAAAAAACGCATACGCCCTTTTTGGCCAAGGGCATCATTGTCAACGTTTTGCCACTTTTCATGTGCTTTAAAGGCGATTCGTATCTACCTCCTGAAGTCTGTTTCGTGCAATTCTGCCTTGATTTCAAATCCTCTTCTTTGCCTTCCCTCAATATATTTGTGGACGAGAGTTATCATTTATAACTCTGCAGGTTTGTGAATTGCAGTGCCCTGAACCTCCATTTTACAACTCGCTTTTTTGGGAGCTGGCCGCAAAAGCGCAGGATGGCTTCAGGCCCTGTTCTGGTTCCGGGGGGCAGGCTGAGCCTGTGGTTAATGCTTCTTCCTGATGGGAAAATAGAGTGACCTGTGCCTGTCCCAACACCAAGAGCTAGTCTCTCGTTGGTTCCCCGTCTTCCCGTTCATCCTCAGGACAAATTGCAACCTGTACAGAACAGGAGGTTAAAGGTGCTGATGCTCCAAGTAGGGAGATTGCTAGTAAAGTGGCTGGAATGGCGAACCCGGGCACAAGGAGATGAGAAATGAGGTGCGTTTTAGAAACCTTTCCCCATCACACGGTGTACCATCTTCTGGGTTTCTCATGCATGTTTTCGATATAGGAAGATGCCCTTGAAGCTGGAGATTTGGGACCCATGCGATGCGTACCACGCAGTATTACTTTAAAGGGTCTGCGTTTGCTCACCCAACCTCACCAAACCTCTCAGCCCCAAGAGTGTCCACCCTTATGTCTCATCCAGCTGTGGGTCTAGATATGGTCAATCCAGGTTGCATCACAGCCCCTGAACTCATTGTGTAAGAATTTCTATCTCTTTCACTGTCGTTGTTTCATGGGTTTTTCAAAGTAATTTATTTTCATAATGGGGTTTAGCTGCTTTTCACGGCTGTGTTTATGCCGCTTTCCACCCACTTGACACACTAACAGAGAGATATCAATACATAGGCTTTAAGATTATTACTAGTCAGATATATTCTTGTGCGGTGAATAGGGCGTGTTGAGTCCAGTTCTCTGAGCAAGGAGTAGGTCTTGTCTACTACATATTGGGTTTATGGAACGGTATCTGAGCTAATTTGATACCCTTGTTTTATGTATCACCCCACCTCACCTTTCCCGTTAAGCAGCCATAGTGTGTTTTCTGCATGTGTGACTCTGTTCTGTTTTGTAATTCAGTTCAAGTGTAACGGTTTTTACATTCCCTCTATCAGTGATACCTTATGAGAAGTGCCCTTTTCTGTGTGACTTATTTCACTTAGAATCGTCGTACCTAAATCCACTCATCATGCTGCTACTAACATTATGACATTGATTTCATGGCTGAGTGATATTCCATTGTACATAAGGACCACAACTTCTTTATCCATTTTTCTCTTTCCTGGGATATTTAAGGTGGAATGAAGTGGAGGTCCTTGTCAACAGAGCAGCCCTCAACTTTGGGGTTCTTGTGTCTTGCTGATTTTTCATTTTCCCAATTTATACCCCCATGAGTGGAAGTGCCCTATGCTCTCTAAGCTGTGTTTTTCAGATGTTTCAGGACACACCGTGCACTTCTCCAGAGTGGCTGTTGGCAATTTACATCCCGCCCATCAGTGTAGCAAGGCTCCCATTTCTCCATGGCCTGTCCTGCATTTCTGGTTTTGACACTTTTTTCAGCATGGCCCTTTTGACCGATGGGAAGCGAGACTTCTCTGTAGCGCTGATTTGCCTTTCCAGGTTGCTTGGTTGGCCAAAAAGGGCGTATGCGTTTTTTCCTGAATATATTCAGGAAAAAACGCATACGCCCTTTTTGGCCAAGGGCATCATTGTCAACGTTTTGCCACTTTTCATGTGCTTTAAAGGCGATTCGTATCTACCTCCTGAAGTCTGTTTCGTGCAATTCTGCCTTGATTTCAAATCCTCTTCTTTGCCTTCCCTCAATATATTTGTGGACGAGAGTTATCATTTATAACTCTGCAGGTTTGTGAATTGCAGTGCCCTGAACCTCCATTTTACAACTCGCTTTTTTGGGAGCTGGCCGCAAAAGCGCAGGATGGCTTCAGGCCCTGTTCTGGTTCCGGGGGGCAGGCTGAGCCTGTGGTTAATGCTTCTTCCTGATGGGAAAATAGAGTGACCTGTGCCTGTCCCAACACCAAGAGCTAGTCTCTCGTTGGTTCCCCGTCTTCCCGTTCATCCTCAGGACAAATTGCAACCTGTACGGAACAGGAGGTTAAAGGTGCTGATGCTCCAAGTAGGGAGATTGCTAGTAAAGCGGCTGGAATGGCGAACCCGGGCACAAGGAGATGAGAAATGAGGTGCGTTTTAGAAACCTTTCCCCATCACACGGTGTACCATCTTCTGGGTTTCTCATGCATGTTTTCGATGTAGGAAGATGCCCTTGAAGCTGGAGATTTGGGACCCATGCGATGGGTACCACGCAGTATTACTTTAAAGGGTCTGCGTTTGCTCACCCAACCTCACCAAACCTCTCAGCCCCAAGAGTGTCCACCCTTATGTCTCATCCAGCTGTGGGTCTAGATATGGTCAATCCAGGTTGCATCACAGCCCCTGAACTCATTGTGTAAGAATTTCTATCTCTTTCACTGTCGTTGTTTCATGGGTTTTTCAAAGTAATTTATTTTCATAATGGGGTTTAGCTGCTTTTCACGGCTGTGTTTATGCCGCTTTCCACCCACTTGACACACTAACAGAGAGATATCAATACATAGGCTTTAAGATTATTACTAGTCAGATATATTCTTGTGCGGTGAATAGGGCGTGTTGAGTCCAGTTCTCTGAGCAAGGAGTAGGTCTTGTCTACTACATATTGGGTTTATGGAACGGTATCTGAGCTAATTTGATACCCTTGTTTTATGTATCACCCCACCTCACCTTTCCCGTTAAGCAGCCATAGTGTGTTTTCTGCATGTGTGACTCTGTTCTGTTTTGTAATTCAGTTCAAGTGTAACGGTTTTTACATTCCCTCTATCAGTGATACCTTATGAGAAGTGCCCTTTTCTGTGTGACTTATTTCACTTAGAATCGTCGTACCTAAATCCACTCATCATGCTGCTACTAACATTATGACATTGATTTCATGGCTGAGTGATATTCCATTGTACATAAGGACCACAACTTCTTTATCCATTTTTCTCTTTCCTGGGATATTTAAGGTGGAATGAAGTGGAGGTCCTTGTCAACAGAGCAGCCCTCAACTTTGGGGTGCTTGTGTCTTGCTGATTTTTCATTTTCCCAATTTATACCCCCATGAGTGGAAGTGCCCTATGCTCTCTAAGCTGTGTTTTTCAGATGTTTCAGGACACACCGTGCACTTCTCCAGAGTGGCTGTTGGCAATTTACATCCCGCCCATCAGTGTAGCAAGGCTCCCATTTCTCCATGGCCTGTCCTGCATTTCTGGTTTTGACACTTTTTTCAGCATGGCCCTTTTGACCGATGGGAAGCGAGACTTCTCTGTAGCGCTGATTTGCCTTTCCAGGTTGCTTGGTTGGCCAAAAAGGGCGTATGCGTTTTTTCCTGAATATATTCAGGAAAAAACGCATACGCCCTTTTTGGCCAAGGGCATCATTGTCAACGTTTTGCCACTTTTCATGTGCTTTAAAGGCGATTCGTATCTACCTCCTGAAGTCTGTTTCGTGCAATTCTGCCTTGATTTCAAATCCTCTTCTTTGCCTTCCCTCAATATATTTGTGGACGAGAGTTATCATTTATAACTCTGCAGGTTTGTGAATTGCAGTGCCCTGAACCTCCATTTTACAACTCGCTTTTTTGGGAGCTGGCCGCAAAAGCGCAGGATGGCTTCAGGCCCTGTTCTGGTTCCGGGGGGCAGGCTGAGCCTGTGGTTAATGCTTCTTCCTGATGGGAAAATAGAGTGACCTGTGCCTGTCCCAACACCAAGAGCTAGTCTCTCGTTGGTTCCCCGTCTTCCCGTTCATCCTCAGGACAAATTGCAACCTGTACAGAACAGGAGGTTAAAGGTGCTGATGCTCCAAGTAGGGAGATTGCTAGTAAAGTGGCTGGAATGGCGAACCCGGGCACAAGGAGATGAGAAATGAGGTGCGTTTTAGAAACCTTTCCCCATCACACGGTGTACCATCTTCTGGGTTTCTCATGCATGTTTTCGATATAGGAAGATGCCCTTGAAGCTGGAGATTTGGGACCCATGCGATGCGTACCACGCAGTATTACTTTAAAGGGTCTGCGTTTGCTCACCCAACCTCACCAAACCTCTCAGCCCCAAGAGTGTCTACCCTTATGTCTCATCCAGCTGTGGGTCTACATATGGTCAATCCAGGTTGCATCACAGCCCCTGAACTCATTGTGTAAGAATTTCTATCTCTTTCACTGTCGTTGTTTCATGGGTTTTTCAAAGTAATTTATTTTCATAATGGGGTTTAGCTGCTTTTCACGGCTGTGTTTATGCCGCTTTCCACCCACTTGACACACTAACAGAGAGATATCAATACATAGGCTTTAAGATTATTACTAGTCAGATATATTCTTGTGCGGTGAATAGGGCGTGTTGAGTCCAGTTCTCTGAGCAAGGAGTAGGTCTTGTCTACTACATATTGGGTTTATGGAACGGTATCTGAGCTAATTTGATACCCTTGTTTTATGTATCACCCCACCTCACCTTTCCCGTTAAGCAGCCATAGTGTGTTTTCTGCATGTGTGACTCTGTTCTGTTTTGTAATTCAGTTCAAGTGTAACGGTTTTTACATTCCCTCTATCAGTGATACCTTAGGAGAAGTGTCCTTTTCTGTGTGACTTATTTCACTTAGAATCGTCGTACCTAAATCCACTCATCATGCTGCTACTAACATTATGACATTGATTTCATGGCTGAGTGATATTCCATTGTACATAAGGACCACAACTTCTTTATCCATTTTTCTCTTTCCTGGGATATTTAAGGTGGAATGAAGTGGAGGTCCTTGTCAACAGAGCAGCCCTCAACTTTGGGGTGCTTGTGTCTTGCTGATTTTTCATTTTCCCAATTTATACCCCCATGAGTGGAAGTGCCCTATGCTCTCTAAGCTGTGTTTTTCAGATGTTTCAGGACACACCGTGCACTTCTCCAGAGTGGCTGTTGGCAATTTACATCCCGCCCATCAGTGTAGCAAGGCTCCCATTTCTCCATGGCCTGTCCTGCATTTCTGGTTTTGACACTTTTTTCAGCATGGCCCTTTTGACCGATGGGAAGCGAGACTTCTCTGTAGTGCTGATTTGCCTTTCCAGGTTGCTTGGTTGGCCAAAAAGGGCGTATGCGTTTTTTCCTGAATATATTCAGGAAAAAACGCATACGCCCTTTTTGGCCAAGGGCATCATTGTCAACGTTTTGCCGCTTTTCATGTGCTTTAAAGGCGATTCGTATCTACCTCCTGAAATCTGTTTCGTGCAATTCTGCCTTGATTTCAAATCCTCTTCTTTGCCTTCCCTCAATATATTTGTGGACGAGAGTTATCATTTATAACTCTGCAGGTTTGTGAATTGCAGTGCCCTGAACCTCCATTTTACAACTCGCTTTTTTGGGAGCTGGCCGCAAAAGCGCAGGATGGCTTCAGGCCCTGTTCTGGTTCCGGGGGGCAGGTTGAGCCTGTGGTTAATTCTTCCTGATGGGAAAATAGAGTGACCTGTGCCTGTCCCAACACCAAGAGCTAGTCTCTCGTTGGTTCCCCGTCTTCCCGTTCATCCTCAGCACAAATTGCAACCTGTACAGAAAGGAGATTAAAGGTGCTGATGCTCCAAGTAGGGAGATTGCTAGTAAAGTGGCTGGAATGGCGAACCCGGGCACAAGGAGATGAGAAATGAGGTGCGTTTTAGAAACCTTTCCCCATCACACGGTGTACCATCTTCTGGGTTTCTCATGCATGTTTTCGATGTAGGAAGATGCCCTTGAAGCTGGAGATTTGGGACCCATGCGATGGGTACCACGCAGTATTACTTTAAAGGGTCTGCGTTTGCTCACCCAACCTCACCAAACCTCTCAGCCCCAAGAGTGTCCACCCTTATGTCTCATCCAGCTGTGGGTCTAGATATGGTCAATCCAGGTTGCATCACAGCCCCTGAACTCATTGTGTAAGAATTTCTATCTCTTTCACTGTCGTTGTTTCATGGGTTTTTCAAAGTAATTTATTTTCATAATGGGGTTTAGCTGCTTTTCACGGCTGTGTTTATGCCGCTTTCCACCCACTTGACACACTAACAGAGAGATATCAATACATAGGCTTTAAGATTATTACTAGTCAGATATATTCTTGTGCGGTGAATAGGGCGTGTTGAGTCCAGTTCTCTGAGCAAGGAGTAGGTCTTGTCTACTACATATTGGGTTTATGGAACGGTATCTGAGCTAATTTGATACCCTTGTTTTATGTATCACCCCACCTCACCTTTCCCGTTAAGCAGCCATAGTGTGTTTTCTGCATGTGTGACTCTGTTCTGTTTTGTAATTCAGTTCAAGTGTAACGGTTTTTACATTCCCTCTATCAGTGATACCTTATGAGAAGTGTCCTTTTCTGTGTGACTTATTTCACTTAGAATCGTCGTACCTAAATCCACTCATCATGCTGCTACTAACATTATGACATTGATTTCATGGCTGAGTGATATTCCATTGTACATAAGGACCACAACTTCTTTATCCATTTTTCTCTTTCCTGGGATATTTAAGGTGGAATGAAGTGGAGGTCCTTGTCAACAGAGCAGCCCTCAACTTTGGGGTTCTTGTGTCTTGCTGATTTTTCATTTTCCCAATTTATACCCCCATGAGTGGAAGTGCCCTATGCTCTCTAAGCTGTGTTTTTCAGATGTTTCAGGACACACCGTGCACTTCTCCAGAGTGGCTGTTGGCAATTTACATCCCGCCCATCAGTGTAGCAAGGCTCCCATTTCTCCATGGCCTGTCCTGCATTTCTGGTTTTGACACTTTTTTCAGCATGGCCCTTTTGACCGATGGGAAGCGAGACTTCTCTGTAGCGCTGATTTGCCTTTCCAGGTTGCTTGGTTGGCCAAAAAGGGCGTATGCGTTTTTTCCTGAATATATTCAGGAAAAAACGCATACGCCCTTTTTGGCCAAGGGCATCATTGTCAACGTTTTGCCACTTTTCATGTGCTTTAAAGGCGATTCGTATCTACCTCCTGAAGTCTGTTTCGTGCAATTCTGCCTTGATTTCAAATCCTCTTCTTTGCCTTCCCTCAATATATTTGTGGACGAGAGTTATCATTTATAACTCTGCAGGTTTGTGAATTGCAGTGCCCTGAACCTCCATTTTACAACTCGCTTTTTTGGGAGCTGGCCGCAAAAGCGCAGGATGGCTTCAGGCCCTGTTCTGGTTCCGGGGGGCAGGCTGAGCCTGTGATTAATTCTTCTTCCTGATGGGAAAATAGAGTGACCTGTGCCTGTCCCAACACCAAGAGCTAGTCTCTCGTTGGTTCCCCGTCTTCCCGTTCATCCTCAGGACAAATTGCAACCTGTACAGAACAGGAGGTTAAAGGTGCTGATGCTCCAAGTAGGGAGATTGCTAGTAAAGTGGCTGGAATGGCGAACCCGGGCACAAGGAGATGAGAAATGAGGTGCGTTTTAGAAACCTTTCCCCATCACACGGTGTACCATCTTCTGGGTTTCTCATGCATGTTTTCGATGTAGGAAGATGCCCTTGAAGCTGGAGATTTGGGACCCATGCGATGGGTACCACGCAGTATTACTTTAAAGGGTCTGCGTTTGCTCACCCAACCTCACCAAACCTCTCAGCCCCAAGAGTGTCCACCCTTATGTCTCATCCAGCTGTGGGTCTAGATATGGTCAATCCAGGTTGCATCACAGCCCCTGAACTCATTGTGTAAGAATTTCTATCTCTTTCACTGTCGTTGTTTCATGGGTTTTTCAAAGTAATTTATTTTCATAATGGGGTTTAGCTGCTTTTCACGGCTGTGTTTATGCCGCTTTCCACCCACTTGACACACTAACAGAGAGATATCAATACATAGGCTTTAAGATTATTACTAGTCAGATATATTCTTGTGCGGTGAATAGGGCGTGTTGAGTCCAGTTCTCTGAGCAAGGAGTAGGTCTTGTCTACTACATATTGGGTTTATGGAACGGTATCTGAGCTAATTTGATACCCTTGTTTTATGTATCACCCCACCTCACCTTTCCCGTTAAGCAGCCATAGTGTGTTTTCTGCATGTGTGACTCTGTTCTGTTTTGTAATTCAGTTCAAGTGTAACGGTTTTTACATTCCCTCTATCAGTGATACCTTAGGAGAAGTGTCCTTTTCTGTGTGACTTATTTCACTTAGAATCGTCGTACCTAAATCCACTCATCATGCTGCTACTAACATTATGACATTGATTTCATGGCTGAGTGATATTCCATTGTACATAAGGACCACAACTTCTTTATCCATTTTTCTCTTTCCTGGGATATTTAAGGTGGAATGAAGTGGAGGTCCTTGTCAACAGAGCAGCCCTCAACTTTGGGGTGCTTGTGTCTTGCTGATTTTTCATTTTCCCAATTTATACCCCCATGAGTGGAAGTGCCCTATGCTCTCTAAGCTGTGTTTTTCAGATGTTTCAGGACACACCGTGCACTTCTCCAGAGTGGCTGTTGGCAATTTACATCCCGCCCATCAGTGTAGCAAGGCTCCCATTTCTCCATGGCCTGTCCTGCATTTCTGGTTTTGACACTTTTTTCAGCATGGCCCTTTTGACCGATGGGAAGCGAGACTTCTCTGTAGCGCTGATTTGCCTTTCCAGGTTGCTTGGTTGGCCAAAAAGGGCGTATGCGTTTTTTCCTGAATATATTCAGGAAAAAACGCATACGCCCTTTTTGGCCAAGGGCATCATTGTCAACGTTTTGCCGCTTTTCATGTGCTTTAAAGGCGATTCGTATGTACCTCCTGAAATCTGTTTCGTGCAATTCTGCCTTGATTTCAAATCCTCTTCTTTGCCTTCCCTCAATATATTTGTGGACGAGAGTTATCATTTATAACTCTGCAGGTTTGTGAATTGCAGTGCCCTGAACCTCCATTTTACAACTCGCTTTTTTGGGAGCTGGCCGCAAAAGTGCAGGATGGCTTCAGGCTCTGTTCTGGTTCCGGGGGGCAGGCTGAGCCTGTGGTTAATTCTTCTTCCTGATGGGAAAATAGAGTGACCTGTGCCTGTCCCAACACCAAGAGCTAGTCTCTCGTTGGTTCCCCGTCTTCCCGTTCATCCTCAGGACAAATTGCAACCTGTACAGAAAGGAGATTAAAGGTGCTGATGCTCCAAGTAGGGAGATTGCTAGTAAAGTGGCTGGAATGGCGAACCCGGGCACAAGGAGATGAGAAATGAGGTGCGTTTTAGAAACCTTTCCCCATCACACGGTGTACCATCTTCTGGGTTTCTCATGCATGTTTTCGATGTAGGAAGATGCCCTTGAAGCTGGAGATTTGGGACCCATGCGATGGGTACCACGCAGTATTACTTTAAAGGGTCTGCGTTTGCTCACCCAACCTCACCAAACCTCTCAGCCCCAAGAGTGTCCACCCTTATGTCTCATCCAGCTGTGGGTCTAGATATGGTCAATCCAGGTTGCATCACAGCCCCTGAACTCATTGTGTAAGAATTTCTATCTCTTTCACTGTCGTTGTTTCATGGGTTTTTCAAAGTAATTTATTTTCATAATGGGGTTTAGCTGCTTTTCACGGCTGTGTTTATGCCGCTTTCCACCCACTTGACACACTAACAGAGAGATATCAATACATAGGCTTTAAGATTATTACTAGTCAGATATATTCTTGTGCGGTGAATAGGGCGTGTTGAGTCCAGTTCTCTGAGCAAGGAGTAGGTCTTGTCTACTACATATTGGGTTTATGGAACGGTATCTGAGCTAATTTGATACCCTTGTTTTATGTATCACCCCACCTCACCTTTCCCGTTAAGCAGCCATAGTGTGTTTTCTGCATGTGTGACTCTGTTCTGTTTTGTAATTCAGTTCAAGTGTAACGGTTTTTACATTCCCTCTATCAGTGATACCTTAGGAGAAGTGTCCTATTCTGTGTGACTTATTTCACTTAGAATCGTCGTACCTAAATCCACTCATCATGCTGCTACTAACATTATGACATTGATTTCATGGCTGAGTGATATTCCATTGTACATAAGGACCACAACTTCTTTATCCATTTTTCTCTTTCCTGGGATATTTAAGGTGGAATGAAGTGGAGGTCCTTGTCAACAGAGCAGCCCTCAACTTTGGGGTGCTTGTGTCTTGCTGATTTTTCATTTTCCCAATTTATACCCCCATGAGTGGAAGTGCCCTATGCTCTCTAAGCTGTGTTTTTCAGATGTTTCAGGACACACCGTGCACTTCTCCAGAGTGGCTGTTGGCAATTTACATCCCGCCCATCAGTGTAGCAAGGCTCCCATTTCTCCATGGCCTGTCCTGCATTTCTGGTTTTGACACTTTTTTCAGCATGGCCCTTTTGACCGATGGGAAGCGAGACTTCTCTGTAGCGCTGATTTGCCTTTCCAGGTTGCTTGGTTGGCCAAAAAGGGCGTATGCGTTTTTTCCTGAATATATTCAGGAAAAAACGCATACGCCCTTTTTGGCCAAGGGCATCATTGTCAACGTTTTGCCGCTTTTCATGTGCTTTAAAGGCGATTCGTATGTACCTCCTGAAATCTGTTTCGTGCAATTCTGCCTTGATTTCAAATCCTCTTCTTTGCCTTCCCTCAATATATTTGTGGACGAGAGTTATCATTTATAACTCTGCAGGTTTGTGAATTGCAGTGCCCTGAACCTCCATTTTACAACTCGCTTTTTTGGGAGCTGGCCGCAAAAGTGCAGGATGGCTTCAGGCTCTGTTCTGGTTCCGGGGGGCAGGCTGAGCCTGTGGTTAATTCTTCTTCCTGATGGGAAAATAGAGTGACCTGTGCCTGTCCCAACACCAAGAGCTAGTCTCTCGTTGGTTCCCCGTCTTCCCGTTCATCCTCAGGACAAATTGCAACCTGTACAGAAAGGAGATTAAAGGTGCTGATGCTCCAAGTAGGGAGATTGCTAGTAAAGTGGCTGGAATGGCGAACCCGGGCACAAGGAGATGAGAAATGAGGTGCGTTTTAGAAACCTTTCCCCATCACACGGTGTACCATCTTCTGGGTTTCTCATGCATGTTTTCGATGTAGGAAGATGCCCTTGAAGCTGGAGATTTGGGACCCATGCGATGGGTACCACGCAGTATTACTTTAAAGGGTCTGCGTTTGCTCACCCAACCTCACCAAACCTCTCAGCCCCAAGAGTGTCCACCCTTATGTCTCATCCAGCTGTGGGTCTAGATATGGTCAATCCAGGTTGCATCACAGCCCCTGAACTCATTGTGTAAGAATTTCTATCTCTTTCACTGTCGTTGTTTCATGGGTTTTTCAAAGTAATTTATTTTCATAATGGGGTTTAGCTGCTTTTCACGGCTGTGTTTATGCCGCTTTCCACCCACTTGACACACTAACAGAGAGATATCAATACATAGGCTTTAAGATTATTACTAGTCAGATATATTCTTGTGCGGTGAATAGGGCGTGTTGAGTCCAGTTCTCTGAGCAAGGAGTAGGTCTTGTCTACTACATATTGGGTTTATGGAACGGTATCTGAGCTAATTTGATACCCTTGTTTTATGTATCACCCCACCTCACCTTTCCCGTTAAGCAGCCATAGTGTGTTTTCTGCATGTGTGACTCTGTTCTGTTTTGTAATTCAGTTCAAGTGTAACGGTTTTTACATTCCCTCTATCAGTGATACCTTAGGAGAAGTGTCCTTTTCTGTGTGACTTATTTCACTTAGAATCGTCGTACCTAAATCCACTCATCATGCTGCTACTAACATTATGACATTGATTTCATGGCTGAGTGATATTCCATTGTACATAAGGACCACAACTTCTTTATCCATTTTTCTCTTTCCTGGGATATTTAAGGTGGAATGAAGTGGAGGTCCTTGTCAACAGAGCAGCCCTCAACTTTGGGGTGCTTGTGTCTTGCTGATTTTTCATTTTCCCAATTTATACCCCCATGAGTGGAAGTGCCCTATGCTCTCTAAGCTGTGTTTTTCAGATGTTTCAGGACACACCGTGCACTTCTCCAGAGTGGCTGTTGCCAATTTACATCCCGCCCATCAGTGTAGCAAGGCTCCCATTTCTCCATGGCCTGTCCTGCATTTCTGGTTTTGACACTTTTTTCAGCATGGCCCTTTTGACCGATGGGAAGCGAGACTTCTCTGTAGCGCTGATTTGCCTTTCCAGGTTGCTTGGTTGGCCAAAAAGGGCGTATGCGTTTTTTCCTGAATATATTCAGGAAAAAACGCATACGCCCTATTTGGCCAAGGGCATCATTGTCAACGTTTTGCCGCTTTTCATGTGCTTTAAAGGCGATTCGTATGTACCTCCTGAAATCTGTTGCGTGCAATTCTGCCTTGATTTCAAATCCTCTTCTTTGCCTTCCCTCAATATATTTGTGGACGAGAGTTATCATTTATAACTCTGCAGGTTTGTGAATTGCAGTGCCCTGAACCTCCATTTTACAACTCGCTTTTTTGGGAGCTGGCCGCAAAAGTGCAGGATGGCTTCAGGCTCTGTTCTGGTTCCGGGGGGCAGGCTGAGCCTGTGGTTAATTCTTCTTCCTGATGGGAAAATAGAGTGACCTGTGCCTGTCCCAACACCAAGAGCTAGTCTCTCGTTGGTTCCCCGTCTTCCCGTTCATCCTCAGGACAAATTGCAACCTGTACGGAACAGGAGGTTAAAGGTGCTGATGCTCCAAGTAGGGAGATTGCTAGTAAAGTGGCTGGAATGGCGAACCCGGGCACAAGGAGATGAGAAATGAGGTGCGTTTTAGAAACCTTTCCCCATCACACGGTGTACCATCTTCTGGGTTTCTCATGCATGTTTTCGATGTAGGAAGATGCCCTTGAAGCTGGAGATTTGGGACCCATGCGATGGGTACCACGCAGTATTACTTTAAAGGGTCTGCGTTTGCTCACCCAACCTCACCAAACCTCTCAGCCCCAAGAGTGTCCACCCTTATGTCTCATCCAGCTGTGGGTCTAGATATGGTCAATCCAGGTTGCATCACAGCCCCTGAACTCATTGTGTAAGAATTTCTATCTCTTTCACTGTCGTTGTTTCATGGGTTTTTCAAAGTAATTTATTTTCATAATGGGGTTTAGCTGCTTTTCACGGCTGTGTTTATGCCGCTTTCCACCCACTTGACACACTAACAGAGAGATATCAATACATAGGCTTTAAGATTATTACTAGTCAGATATATTCTTGTGCGGTGAATAGGGCGTGTTGAGTCCAGTTCTCTGAGCAAGGAGTAGGTCTTGTCTACTACATATTGGGTTTATGGAACGGTATCTGAGCTAATTTGATACCCTTGTTTTATGTATCACCCCACCTCACCTTTCCCGTTAAGCAGCCATAGTGTGTTTTCTGCATGTGTGACTCTGTTCTGTTTTGTAATTCAGTTCAAGTGTAACGGTTTTTACATTCCCTCTATCAGTGATACCTTAGGAGAAGTGTCCTTTTCTGTGTGACTTATTTCACTTAGAATCGTCGTACCTAAATCCACTCATCATGCTGCTACTAACATTATGACATTGATTTCATGGCTGAGTGATATTCCATTGTACATAAGGACCACAACTTCTTTATCCATTTTTCTCTTTCCTGGGATATTTAAGGTGGAATGAAGTGGAGGTCCTTGTCAACAGAGCAGCCCTCAACTTTGGGGTGCTTGTGTCTTGCTGATTTTTCATTTTCCCAATTTATACCCCCATGAGTGGAAGTGCCCTATGCTCTCTAAGCTGTGTTTTTCAGATGTTTCAGGACACACCGTGCACTTCTCCAGAGTGGCTGTTGGCAATTTACATCCCGCCCATCAGTGTAGCAAGGCTCCCATTTCTCCATGGCCTGTCCTGCATTTCTGGTTTTGACACTTTTTTCAGCATGGCCCTTTTGACCGATGGGAAGCGAGACTTCTCTGTAGCGCTGATTTGCCTTTCCAGGTTGCTTGGTTGGCCAAAAAGGGCGTATGCGTTTTTTCCTGAATATATTCAGGAAAAAACGCATACGCCCTTTTTGGCCAAGGGCATCATTGTCAACGTTTTGCCGCTTTTCATGTGCTTTAAAGGCGATTCGTATGTACCTCCTGAAATCTGTTTCGTGCAATTCTGCCTTGATTTCAAATCCTCTTCTTTGCCTTCCCTCAATATATTTGTGGACGAGAGTTATCATTTATAACTCTGCAGGTTTGTGAATTGCAGTGCCCTGAACCTCCATTTTACAACTCGCTTTTTTGGGAGCTGGCCGCAAAAGTGCAGGATGGCTTCAGGCTCTGTTCTGGTTCCGGGGGGCAGGCTGAGCCTGTGGTTAATTCTTCTTCCTGATGGGAAAATAGAGTGACCTGTGCCTGTCCCAACACCAAGAGCTAGTCTCTCGTTGGTTCCCCGTCTTCCCGTTCATCCTCAGGACAAATTGCAACCTGTACAGAAAGGAGATTAAAGGTGCTGATGCTCCAAGTAGGGAGATTGCTAGTAAAGTGGCTGGAATGGCGAACCCGGGCACAAGGAGATGAGAAATGAGGTGCGTTTTAGAAACCTTTCCCCATCACACGGTGTACCATCTTCTGGGTTTCTCATGCATGTTTTCGATGTAGGAAGATGCCCTTGAAGCTGGAGATTTGGGACCCATGCGATGGGTACCACGCAGTATTACTTTAAAGGGTCTGCGTTTGCTCACCCAACCTCACCAAACCTCTCAGCCCCAAGAGTGTCCACCCTTATGTCTCATCCAGCTGTGGGTCTAGATATGGTCAATCCAGGTTGCATCACAGCCCCTGAACTCATTGTGTAAGAATTTCTATCTCTTTCACTGTCGTTGTTTCATGGGTTTTTCAAAGTAATTTATTTTCATAATGGGGTTTAGCTGCTTTTCACGGCTGTGTTTATGCCGCTTTCCACCCACTTGACACACTAACAGAGAGATATCAATACATAGGCTTTAAGATTATTACTAGTCAGATATATTCTTGTGCGGTGAATAGGGCGTGTTGAGTCCAGTTCTCTGAGCAAGGAGTAGGTCTTGTCTACTACATATTGGGTTTATGGAACGGTATCTGAGCTAATTTGATACCCTTGTTTTATGTATCACCCCACCTCACCTTTCCCGTTAAGCAGCCATAGTGTGTTTTCTGCATGTGTGACTCTGTTCTGTTTTGTAATTCAGTTCAAGTGTAACGGTTTTTACATTCCCTCTATCAGTGATACCTTAGGAGAAGTGTCCTTTTCTGTGTGACTTATTTCACTTAGAATCGTCGTACCTAAATCCACTCATCATGCTGCTACTAACATTATGACATTGATTTCATGGCTGAGTGATATTCCATTGTACATAAGGACCACAACTTCTTTATCCATTTTTCTCTTTCCTGGGATATTTAAGGTGGAATGAAGTGGAGGTCCTTGTCAACAGAGCAGCCCTCAACTTTGGGGTGCTTGTGTCTTGCTGATTTTTCATTTTCCCAATTTATACCCCCATGAGTGGAAGTGCCCTATGCTCTCTAAGCTGTGTTTTTCAGATGTTTCAGGACACACCGTGCACTTCTCCAGAGTGGCTGTTGGCAATTTACATCCCGCCCATCAGTGTAGCAAGGCTCCCATTTCTCCATGGCCTGTCCTGCATTTCTGGTTTTGACACTTTTTTCAGCATGGCCCTTTTGACCGATGGGAAGCGAGACTTCTCTGTAGCGCTGATTTGCCTTTCCAGGTTGCTTGGTTGGCCAAAAAGGGCGTATGCGTTTTTTCCTGAATATATTCAGGAAAAAACGCATACGCCCTTTTTGGCCAAGGGCATCATTGTCAACGTTTTGCCGCTTTTCATGTGCTTTAAAGGCGATTCGTATGTACCTCCTGAAATCTGTTTCGTGCAATTCTGCCTTGATTTCAAATCCTCTTCTTTGCCTTCCCTCAATATATTTGTGGACGAGAGTTATCATTTATAACTCTGCAGGTTTGTGAATTGCAGTGCCCTGAACCTCCATTTTACAACTCGCTTTTTTGGGAGCTGGCCGCAAAAGTGCAGGATGGCTTCAGGCTCTGTTCTGGTTCCGGGGGGCAGGCTGAGCCTGTGGTTAATTCTTCTTCCTGATGGGAAAATAGAGTGACCTGTGCCTGTCCCAACACCAAGAGCTAGTCTCTCGTTGGTTCCCCGTCTTCCCGTTCATCCTCAGGACAAATTGCAACCTGTACAGAAAGGAGATTAAAGGTGCTGATGCTCCAAGTAGGGAGATTGCTAGTAAAGTGGCTGGAATGGCGAACCCGGGCACAAGGAGATGAGAAATGAGGTGCGTTTTAGAAACCTTTCCCCATCACACGGTGTACCATCTTCTGGGTTTCTCATGCATGTTTTCGATGTAGGAAGATGCCCTTGAAGCTGGAGATTTGGGACCCATGCGATGGGTACCACGCAGTATTACTTTAAAGGGTCTGCGTTTGCTCACCCAACCTCACCAAACCTCTCAGCCCCAAGAGTGTCCACCCTTATGTCTCATCCAGCTGTGGGTCTAGATATGGTCAATCCAGGTTGCATCACAGCCCCTGAACTCATTGTGTAAGAATTTCTATCTCTTTCACTGTCGTTGTTTCATGGGTTTTTCAAAGTAATTTATTTTCATAATGGGGTTTAGCTGCTTTTCACGGCTGTGTTTATGCCGCTTTCCACCCACTTGACACACTAACAGAGAGATATCAATACATAGGCTTTAAGATTATTACTAGTCAGATATATTCTTGTGCGGTGAATAGGGCGTGTTGAGTCCAGTTCTCTGAGCAAGGAGTAGGTCTTGTCTACTACATATTGGGTTTATGGAACGGTATCTGAGCTAATTTGATACCCTTGTTTTATGTATCACCCCACCTCACCTTTCCCGTTAAGCAGCCATAGTGTGTTTTCTGCATGTGTGACTCTGTTCTGTTTTGTAATTCAGTTCAAGTGTAACGGTTTTTACATTCCCTCTATCAGTGATACCTTAGGAGAAGTGTCCTTTTCTGTGTGACTTATTTCACTTAGAATCGTCGTACCTAAATCCACTCATCATGCTGCTACTAACATTATGACATTGATTTCATGGCTGAGTGATATTCCATTGTACATAAGGACCACAACTTCTTTATCCATTTTTCTCTTTCCTGGGATATTTAAGGTGGAATGAAGTGGAGGTCCTTGTCAACAGAGCAGCCCTCAACTTTGGGGTGCTTGTGTCTTGCTGATTTTTCATTTTCCCAATTTATACCCCCATGAGTGGAAGTGCCCTATGCTCTCTAAGCTGTGTTTTTCAGATGTTTCAGGACACACCGTGCACTTCTCCAGAGTGGCTGTTGCCAATTTACATCCCGCCCATCAGTGTAGCAAGGCTCCCATTTCTCCATGGCCTGTCCTGCATTTCTGGTTTTGACACTTTTTTCAGCATGGCCCTTTTGACCGATGGGAAGCGAGACTTCTCTGTAGCGCTGATTTGCCTTTCCAGGTTGCTTGGTTGGCCAAAAAGGGCGTATGCGTTTTTTCCTGAATATATTCAGGAAAAAACGCATACGCCCTATTTGGCCAAGGGCATCATTGTCAACGTTTTGCCGCTTTTCATGTGCTTTAAAGGCGATTCGTATGTACCTCCTGAAATCTGTTGCGTGCAATTCTGCCTTGATTTCAAATCCTCTTCTTTGCCTTCCCTCAATATATTTGTGGACGAGAGTTATCATTTATAACTCTGCAGGTTTGTGAATTGCAGTGCCCTGAACCTCCATTTTACAACTCGCTTTTTTGGGAGCTGGCCGCAAAAGTGCAGGATGGCTTCAGGCTCTGTTCTGGTTCCGGGGGGCAGGCTGAGCCTGTGGTTAATTCTTCTTCCTGATGGGAAAATAGAGTGACCTGTGCCTGTCCCAACACCAAGAGCTAGTCTCTCGTTGGTTCCCCGTCTTCCCGTTCATCCTCAGGACAAATTGCAACCTGTACGGAACAGGAGGTTAAAGGTGCTGATGCTCCAAGTAGGGAGATTGCTAGTAAAGTGGCTGGAATGGCGAACCCGGGCACAAGGAGATGAGAAATGAGGTGCGTTTTAGAAACCTTTCCCCATCACACGGTGTACCATCTTCTGGGTTTCTCATGCATGTTTTCGATGTAGGAAGATGCCCTTGAAGCTGGAGATTTGGGACCCATGCGATGGGTACCACGCAGTATTACTTTAAAGGGTCTGCGTTTGCTCACCCAACCTCACCAAACCTCTCAGCCCCAAGAGTGTCCACCCTTATGTCTCATCCAGCTGTGGGTCTAGATATGGTCAATCCAGGTTGCATCACAGCCCCTGAACTCATTGTGTAAGAATTTCTATCTCTTTCACTGTCGTTGTTTCATGGGTTTTTCAAAGTAATTTATTTTCATAATGGGGTTTAGCTGCTTTTCACGGCTGTGTTTATGCCGCTTTCCACCCACTTGACACACTAACAGAGAGATATCAATACATAGGCTTTAAGATTATTACTAGTCAGATATATTCTTGTGCGGTGAATAGGGCGTGTTGAGTCCAGTTCTCTGAGCAAGGAGTAGGTCTTGTCTACTACATATTGGGTTTATGGAACGGTATCTGAGCTAATTTGATACCCTTGTTTTATGTATCACCCCACCTCACCTTTCCCGTTAAGCAGCCATAGTGTGTTTTCTGCATGTGTGACTCTGTTCTGTTTTGTAATTCAGTTCAAGTGTAACGGTTTTTACATTCCCTCTATCAGTGATACCTTATGAGAAGTGTCCTTTTCTGTGTGACTTATTTCACTTAGAATCGTCGTACCTAAATCCACTCATCATGCTGCTACTAACATTATGACATTGATTTCATGGCTGAGTGATATTCCATTGTACATAAGGACCACAACTTCTTTATCCATTTTTCTCTTTCCTGGGATATTTAAGGTGGAATGAAGTGGAGGTCCTTGTCAACAGAGCAGCCCTCAACTTTGGGGTGCTTGTGTCTTGCTGATTTTTCATTTTCCCAATTTATACCCCCATGAGTGGAAGTGCCCTATGCTCTCTAAGCTGTGTTTTTCAGATGTTTCAGGACACACCGTACACTTCTTCAGAGTGGCTGTTGGCAATTTACATCCCGCCCATTAGTGTAGCAAGGCTCCCATTTCTCCATGGCCTGTCCTGCATTTCTGGTTTTGACAATTTTTTCAGCATGGCCCTTTTGACCGATGGGAAGCGAGACTTCTCTGTAGCGCTGATTTGCCTTTCCAGGTTGCTTGGTTGGCCAAAAAGGGCGTATGCGTTTTTTCCTGAATATATTCAGGAAAAAACGCATACGCCCTTTTTGGCCAAGGGCATCATTGTCAACGTTTTGCCGCTTTTCATGTGCTTTAAAGGCGATTCGTATCTACCTCCTGAAATCTGTTTCGTGCAATTCTGCCTTGATTTCAAATCCTCTTCTTTGCCTTCCCTCAATATATTTGTGGGCGAGAGTTATCATTTATAACTCTGCAGGTTTGTGAATTGCAGTGCCCTGAACCTCCATTTTACAACTCGCTTTTTTGGGAGCTGGCCGCAAAAGCGCAGGATGGCTTCAGGCCCTGTTCTGGTTCCGGGGGGCAGGCTGAGCCTGTGGTTAATTCTTCTTCCTGATGGGAAAATAGAGTGACCTGTGCCTGTCCCGACACCAAGAGCTAGTCTCTCGTTGGTTCCCCGTCTTCCCGTTCATCCTCAGGACAAATTGCAACCTGTACGGAACAGGAGGTTAAAGGTGCTGATGCTCCAAGTAGGGAGATTGCTAGTAAAGTGGCTGGAATGGCGAACCCGGGCACAAGGAGATGAGAAATGAGGTGCGTTTTAGAAACCTTTCCCCATCACACGGTGTACCATCTTCTGGGTTTCTCATGCATGTTTTCGATGTAGGAAGATGCCCTTGAAGCTGGAGATTTGGGACCCATGCGATGGGTACCACGCAGTATTACTTTAAAGGGTCTGCGTTTGCTCACCCAACCTCACCAAACCTCTCAGCCCCAAGAGTGTCCACCCTTATGTCTCATCCAGCTGTGGGTCTAGATATGGTCAATCCAGGTTGCATCACAGCCCCTGAACTCATTGTGTAAGAATTTCTATCTCTTTCACTGTCGTTGTTTCATGGGTTTTTCAAAGTAATTTATTTTCATAATGGGGTTTAGCTGCTTTTCACGGCTGTGTTTATGCCGCTTTCCACCCACTTGACACACTAACAGAGAGATATCAATACATAGGCTTTAAGATTATTACTAGTCAGATATATTCTTGTGCGGTGAATAGGGCGTGTTGAGTCCAGTTCTCTGAGCAAGGAGTAGGTCTTGTCTACTACATATTGGGTTTATGGAACGGTATCTGAGCTAATTTGATACCCTTGTTTTATGTATCACCCCACCTCACCTTTCCCGTTAAGCAGCCATAGTGTGTTTTCTGCATGTGTGACTCTGTTCTGTTTTGTAATTCAGTTCAAGTGTAACGGTTTTTACATTCCCTCTATCAGTGATACCTTATGAGAAGTGTCCTTTTCTGTGTGACTTATTTCACTTAGAATCGTCGTACCTAAATCCACTCATCATGCTGCTACTAACATTATGACATTGATTTCATGGCTGAGTGATATTCCATTGTACATAAGGACCACAACTTCTTTATCCATTTTTCTCTTTCCTGGGATATTTAAGGTGGAATGAAGTGGAGGTCCTTGTCAACAGAGCAGCCCTCAACTTTGGGGTGCTTGTGTCTTGCTGATTTTTCATTTTCCCAATTTATACCCCCATGAGTGGAAGTGCCCTATGCTCTCTAAGCTGTGTTTTTCAGATGTTTCAGGACACACCGTACACTTCTTCAGAGTGGCTGTTGGCAATTTACATCCCGCCCATTAGTGTAGCAAGGCTCCCATTTCTCCATGGCCTGTCCTGCATTTCTGGTTTTGACAATTTTTTCAGCATGGCCCTTTTGACCGATGGGAAGCGAGACTTCTCTGTAGCGCTGATTTGCCTTTCCAGGTTGCTTGGTTGGCCAAAAAGGGCGTATGCGTTTTTTCCTGAATATATTCAGGAAAAAACGCATACGCCCTTTTTGGCCAAGGGCATCATTGTCAACGTTTTGCCGCTTTTCATGTGCTTTAAAGGCGATTCGTATCTACCTCCTGAAATCTGTTTCGTGCAATTCTGCCTTGATTTCAAATCCTCTTCTTTGCCTTCCCTCAATATATTTGTGGGCGAGAGTTATCATTTATAACTCTGCAGGTTTGTGAATTGCAGTGCCCTGAACCTCCATTTTACAACTCGCTTTTTTGGGAGCTGGCCGCAAAAGCGCAGGATGGTTTCATTCCCTGTTCTGGTTCCGGGGGGCAGGCTGAGCCTGTGGTTAATTCTTCTTCCTGATGGGAAAATAGAGTGACCTGTGCCTGTCCCGACACCAAGAGCTAGTCTCTCGTTGGTTCCCCGTCTTCCCGTTCATCCTCAGGACAAATTGCAACCTGTACGGAACAGGAGGTTAAAGGTGCTGATGCTCCAAGTAGGGAGATTGCTAGTAAAGCGGCTGGAATGGCGAACCCGGGCACAAGGAGATGAGAAATGAGGTGCGTTTTAGAAACCTTTCCCCATCACACGGTGTACCATCTTCTGGGTTTCTCATGCATGTTTTCGATGTAGGAAGATGCCCTTGAAGCTGGAGATTTGGGACCCATGCGATGGGTACCACGCAGTATTACTTTAAAGGGTCTGCGTTTGCTCACCCAACCTCACCAAACCTCTCAGCCCCAAGAGTGTCCACCCTTATGTCTCATCCAGCTGTGGGTCTAGATATGGTCAATCCAGGTTGCATCACAGCCCCTGAACTCATTGTGTAAGAATTTCTATCTCTTTCACTGTCGTTGTTTCATGGGTTTTTCAAAGTAATTTATTTTCATAATGGGGTTTAGCTGCTTTTCACGGCTGTGTTTATGCCGCTTTCCACCCACTTGACACACTAACAGAGAGATATCAATACATAGGCTTTAAGATTATTACTAGTCAGATATATTCTTGTGCGGTGAATAGGGCGTGTTGAGTCCAGTTCTCTGAGCAAGGAGTAGGTCTTGTCTACTACATATTGGGTTTATGGAACGGTATCTGAGCTAATTTGATACCCTTGTTTTATGTATCACCCCACCTCACCTTTCCCGTTAAGCAGCCATAGTGTGTTTTCTGCATGTGTGACTCTGTTCTGTTTTGTAATTCAGTTCAAGTGTAACGGTTTTTACATTCCCTCTATAAGTGATACCTTATGAGAAGTGTCCTTTTCTGTGTGACTTATTTCACTTAGAATCGTCGTACCTAAATCCACTCATCATGCTGCTACTAACATTATGACATTGATTTCATGGCTGAGTGATATTCCATTGTACATAAGGACCACAACTTCTTTATCCATTTTTCTCTTTCCTGGGATATTGAAGGTGGAATGAAGTGGAGGTCCTTGTCAACAGAGCAGCCCTAAACTTTGGGGTGCTTATGTCTTGCTGATTTTTCATTTTCCCAATTTATACCCCCATGAGTGGAAGTGCCCTATGCTCTCTAAGCTGTGTTTTTCAGATGTTTCAGGACACACCGTACACTTCTTCAGAGTGGCTGTTGGCAATTTACATCCCGCCCATTAGTGTAGCAAGGCTCCCATTTCTCCATGGCCTGTCCTGCATTTCTGGTTTTGACAATTTTTTCAGCATGGCCCTTTTGACCGATGGGAAGCGAGACTTCTCTGTAGCGCTGATTTGCCTTTCCAGGTTGCTTGGTTGGCCAAAAAGGGCGTATGCGTTTTTTCCTGAATATATTCAGGAAAAAACGCATACGCCCTTTTTGGCCAAGGGCATCATTGTCAACGTTTTGCCGCTTTTCATGTGCTTTAAAGGCGATTCGTATCTACCTCCTGAAATCTGTTTCGTGCAATTCTGCCTTGATTTCAAATCCTCTTCTTTGCCTTCCCTCAATATATTTGTGGGCGAGAGTTATCATTTATAACTCTGCAGGTTTGTGAATTGCAGTGCCCTGAAGCTCCATTTTACAACTCGCTTTTTTGAGAGCTGGCCGCAAAAGTGCATGATGGTTTCACGCCCTCTTAGGCTTCCGGGGGGCAGGCTGAGCCTGTGGTTAATTCTTCTTCCTGATGGGAAAATAGAGTGACCTGTGCCTGTGTCCACACCAAGAGCTAGTCTCTCATTGGTTCCCCGTCTTGCCGTTCATCCTCAGGACAAATTGCAACCTGTACGGAACAGGTTAAAGGTGCTGATGCTCCAAGTAGGGAGATTGCTACTAAAGCGGCTGGAATGGTGAACCCAGGCACAAGGAGATGAGAAATGAGGTGCGTTTTAGAAACATTTCCCCATCACACGGTGTACCATCTTCTGGGTTTCTCATGCATGTTTTCGATGTAGGAAGATGCCCTTGAACCTGGAGATTTGGGACCCATGGGACGGGTACCACGCAGTATTACTTTAAAGGGTCTGCGTTTGCTCACCCAACCTCACCAAACCTCTCAGCCCCAAGAGTGTCCACCCTTATGTCTCACCCAGTTGTGGGTCTAGATATGGTCAATCCAGGTTGCATCACAGCCCCTGAACGCATTTTCTAAAAATTTATCTCTCTTTCACTGTCTTTGTTTCATGGGTTTTTCAAAGTAATTTATTTTTATAATGGGGTTTAGCTGCTTTTCACGGCTGTGTTTATGCCGCTTTACACCCACTTGACACACTAACAGAGAGATATGAATACATAGGTTTTAAGATTATTCCTAGTCAGATATATTCTTGTGCGGTGAATAGGGCGTGTTGAGTCCAGTTCTCTGAGCAAGGAGTAGGTCTTGTCTATTACATATTGGGTTTATGGAACGGTATCTGAGCTAATTTGAAACCCTTGTTTTATGTATCACCCCACCTCACCTTTCCCGTTAAGCAGCCATAGTGTGTTTTCTGCATGTGTGACTCTGTTCTGTTTTGTAATTCAGTTCAAGTGTAACGGTTTTTACATTCCCTCTATCAGTGATACCTTATGAGAAGTGTCCTTTTCTGTGTGACTTATTTCACTTAGAATCGTCGTACCTAAATCCACTCATCATGCTGCTACTAGTCTTATGACATTGATTTCATGGCTGAGTGATATTCCATTGTACATAAGGACCACAACTTCTTTATCCATTTTTCTCTTTCCTGGGATATTGAAGGTGGAATGAAGTGGAGGTCCTTGTCAACAGAGCAGCCCTAAACTTTGGGGTGCTTATGTCTTGCTGATTTTTAATTTTCCCAATTTATAACCCCATGAGTGGAAGTACCGTATGCTCCCTAAGCTGTGTTTTTCATGTGTTTCAGGACACAACGTACACTTCTCCAGAGTGGCTGTTGGCAATTTACATCCCGCCCATCTGTGTAGCAAGGCTCCCATTTCTCCATGGCCTGTCCTGCATTTCTGGTTTTGACACGTTTTTCAGCATGGCCCTTTTGACCGATGGGTAGCGAGTCTTCTTTGTAGCCCTGATTTGCCTTTCCAGGTTGCTTGGTTGGCCAAAAAGGGCGTATGCGTTTTTTCCTGAATATATTCAGGAAAAAACGCGTACGCCCTTTTTGGCCAAGGGCATCATTGTCAACATTTTGCCTCTTTTCATGTGCTTTAAAGGCGATTCGAATCTACCTCCTGAAATCTGTTTCCTGCAATTCTGCCTTGATTTCAAATACTCTTCTTTGCCTTCCCTCAATATATTTTTGGACGAGAGTTATCATTTATAACTCTGCAGGTTTGTGAATTGCAGTGCCCTGAAGCTCCATTTTACAACTCGCTCTTTTGGGAGCTGGCCACAGAAGCTCAGGATGGCTTCAGGCCCTGTTCTGGTTCCAGGGGGCAGGCTGAGCCTGTGGTTAATTCTTCTTCCTGATGGGAAAATAGAGTGACCTGTGCCTGTGTCCACACTAACAGCTAGTCTCTCATTGGTTCCCCGTCTTCCCGTTCATCCTCAGGACAAATTGCAACCTGTACGGAACAGGAGGTTAAAGGTGCTGATGCTCCAAGTAGGGAGATTGCTTATAAAGCGGCTGGAATGGCGAACCCGGGCACAAGGAGGTGAGAAATGAGGTGCGTTTTAGAAACCTTTCCCCATCACACGGTGTACCATCTTCTGGGTTTCTCATGCATGTTTTCGATGTAGGAAGATGCCCTTGATCCTGGAGATTTGGGACCCATGGATTGGGTTCCACACAGTATTACTTTAAAGGGTCTGCGTTTGCACACCCAACCTCACCAAACCTCTCAGCCCCAAGAGTGTCCACCCTTATGTCTCATCCACCTGTGGGTCTACATATGGTCAATCCAGGTTGCATCACAGCCCCTGAACGCATTGTGTAAGAATTTATCTCTCTTTCACTGTCTTTGTTTCATGGGTTTTTCAAAGTAATTTATTTTTATAATGGTGTTTAGCTGCTTTTCACTGCTGTGTTTATGCCGCTTTACACCCACTTGACACACTAACAGAGAGATATCAATACATAGGTTTTAAGCTTATTACTAGTCAGATAGATTCTTGTGCGGTGAATAGGGCATGTTGAGTCCAGTTCTCTGAGCAAGGAGTAGGTCTTGTCTATTACATATTGGGTTTATGGAACGGTATCTGAGCTAATTTGAAACCCTTGTTTTATGTATCACCCCACCTCACCTTTCCCGTTAAGCAGCCATAGTGTGTTTTCTGCATGTGTGACTCTGTTCTGTTTTGTAATTCAGTTCAAGTGTAACGGTTTTTACATTCCCTCTATCAGTGATACCTTATGAGAAGTGTCCTTTTCTGTGTGACTTATTTCACTTAGAATCGTCGTACCTAAATCCACTCATCATGCTTCTACTAGCCTTATGACATTGATTTCATGGCTGAGTGATATTCCATTGTACATAAGGACCACAACTTCTTTATCCATTTTTCTCTTTCCTGGGATATTTAAGGTGGAATGAAGTGGAGGTCCTTGTCAACAGAGCAGCCCTCAACTTTGGGGTGCTTGTGTCTTGCTGATTTTTCATTTTCCCTATTTATACCCCCATGAGTGGAAGTGCCCTATGCTTTCTAAGCTGTGTTTTTTAGATGTTTCAGGACTCACTGTACACTTCTCCAGAGTGGCTGTTGGCAATTTACATCCCGCCCATCAGTGTAGCAAGGCTCCCATTTCTCCATGGCCTGTCCTGCGTTTCTGGGTTTTACACGTTTTTCAGCATGGCCCTTTTGACCGATGGGTAGCGAGTCTTCTTTGTAGCGCTGATTTGCCTTTCCAGGTTGCTTGGTTGGCCAAAAAGGGCGTATGCGTTTTTTCCTGAATATATTCAGGAGAAAACGCATATGCCCTTTTTGGCCTAGGGCATCATTGTCAACGTTTTTCCGCTTTTCATGTGCTTTAAAGGCGATTCGAATCTACCTCCTGAAATCTGTTTCCTGCAATTCTGCCTTGATTTCAAATCCTCTTCTTTGCCTTCCCTCAATATATTTGTGGACGAGAGTTATCATTTATAACTCTGCAGGTTTGTGAATTGCAGTGCCCTGAAGCTCCATTTTACAACTCGCTTTTTTGAGAGCTGGCCGCAAAAGTGCATGATGGTTTCACGCCCTCTTAGGCTTCCGGGGGGCAGGCTGAGCCTGTGGTTAATTCTTCTTCCTGATGGGAAAATAGAGTGACCTGTGCCTGTGTCCACACCAAGAGCTAGTCTCTCATTGGTTCCCCGTCTTGCCGTTCATCCTCAGGACAAATTGCAACCTGTACGGAACAGGTTAAAGGTGCTGATGCTCCAAGTAGGGAGATTGCTACTAAAGCGGCTGGAATGGTGAACCCAGGCACAAGGAGATGAGAAATGAGGTGCGTTTTAGAAACATTTCCCCATCACACGGTGTACCATCTTCTGGGTTTCTCATGCATGTTTTCGATGTAGGAAGATGCCCTTGAACCTGGAGATTTGGGACCCATGGGACGGGTACCACGCAGTATTACTTTAAAGGGTCTGCGTTTGCTCACCCAACCTCACCAAACCTCTCAGCCCCAAGAGTGTCCACCCTTATGTCTCACCCAGTTGTGGGTCTAGATATGGTCAATCCAGGTTGCATCACAGCCCCTGAACGCATTTTCTAAAAATTTCTCTCTCTTTCACTGTCTTTGTTTCATGGGTTTTTCAAAGTAATTTATTTTTATAATGGGGTTTAGCTGCTTTTCACTGCTGTGTTTATGCCGCTTTACACCCACTTGACACACTAACAGAGAGATATGAATACATAGGTTTTAAGATTATTCCTAGTCAGATATATTCTTGTGCGGTGAATAGGGCGTGTTGAGTCCAGTTCTCTGAGCAAGGAGTAGGTCTTGTCTATTACATATTGGGTTTATGGAACGGTATCTGAGCTAATTTGAAACCCTTGTTTTATGTATCACCCCACCTCACCTTTCCCGTTAAGCAGCCATAGTGTGTTTTCTGCATGTGTGACTCTGTTCTGTTTTGTAATTCAGTTCAAGTGTAACGGTTTTTACATTCCCTCTATCAGTGATACCTTATGAGAAGTGTCCTTTTCTGTGTGACTTATTTCACTTAGAATCGTCGTACCTAAATCCACTCATCATGCTGCTACTAGTCTTATGACATTGATTTCATGGCTGAGTGATATTCCATTGTACATAAGGACCACAACTTCTTTATCCATTTTTCTCTTTCCTGGGATATTGAAGGTGGAATGAAGTGGAGGTCCTTGTCAACAGAGCAGCCCTAAACTTTGGGGTGCTTATGTCTTGCTGATTTTTAATTTTCCCAATTTATAACCCCATGAGTGGAAGTACCGTATGCTCTCTAAGCTGTGTTTTTCAGGTGTTTCAGGACACAACGTACACTTCTCCAGAGTGGCTGTTGGCAATTTACATCCCGCCCATCTGTGTAGCAAGGCTCCCATTTCTCCATGGCCTGTCCTGCATTTCTGGTTTTGACACGTTTTTCAGCATGGCCCTTTTGACCGATGGGTAGCGAGTCTTCTTTGTAGCCCTGATTTGCCTTTCCAGGTTGCTTGGTTGGCCAAAAAGGGCGTATGCGTTTTTTCCTGAATATATTCAGGAAAAAACGCGTACGCCCTTTTTGGCCAAGGGCATCATTGTCAACATTTTGCCTCTTTTCATGTGCTTTAAAGGCGATTCGAATCTACCTCCTGAAATCTGTTTCCTGCAATTCTGCCTTGATTTCAAATACTCTTCTTTGCCTTCCCTCAATATATTTGTGGACGAGAGTTATCATTTATAACTCTGCAGGTTTGTGAATTGCAGTGCCCTGAAGCTCCATTTTACAACTCGCTCTTTTGGGAGCTGGCCACAGAAGCTCAGGATGGCTTCAGGCCCTGTTCTGGTTCCAGGGGGCAGGCTGAGCCTGTGGTTAATTCTTCTTCCTGATGGGAAAATAGAGTGACCTGTGCCTGTGTCCACACTAACAGCTAGTCTCTCATTGGTTCCCCGTCTTCCCGTTCATCCTCTGGACAAATTGCAACCTGTACGGAACAGGAGGTTAAAGGTGCTGATGCTCCAAGTAGGGAGATTGCTACTAAAGCGGCTGGAATGGCGAACCCGGGCACAAGGAGGTGAGAAATGAGGTGCGTTTTAGAAACCTTTCCCCATCACACGGTGTACCATCTTCTGGGTTTCTCATGCATGTTTTCGATGTAGGAAGATGCCCTTGATCCTGGAGATTTGGGACCCATGGATTGGGTTCCACACAGTATTACTTTAAAGGGTCTGCGTTTGCACACCCAACCTCACCAAACCTCTCAGCCCCAAGAGTGTCCACCCTTATGTCTCATCCACCTGTGGGTCTACATATGGTCAATCCAGGTTGCATCACAGCCCCTGAACGCATTGTGTAAGAATTTATCTCTCTTTCACTGTCTTTGTTTCATGGGTTTTTCAAAGTAATTTATTTTTATAATGGTGTTTAGCTGCTTTTCACTGCTGTGTTTATGCCGCTTTACACCCACTTGACACACTAACAGAGAGATATCAATACATAGGTTTTAAGCTTATTACTAGTCAGATAGATTCTTGTGCGGTGAATAGGGCATGTTGAGTCCAGTTCTCTGAGCAAGGAGTAGGTCTTGTCTATTACATATTGGGTTTATGGAACGGTATCTGAGCTAATTTGAAACCCTTGTTTTATGTATCACCCCACCTCACCTTTCCCGTTAAGCAGCCATAGTGTGTTTTCTGCATGTGTGACTCTGTTCTGTTTTGTAATTCAGTTCAAGTGTAACGGTTTTTACATTCCCTCTATCAGTGATACCTTATGAGAAGTGTCCTTTTCTGTGTGACTTATTTCACTTAGAATCGTCGTACCTAAATCCACTCATCATGCTTCTACTAGCCTTATGACATTGATTTCATGGCTGAGTGATATTCCATTGTACATAAGGACCACAACTTCTTTATCCATTTTTCTCTTTCCTGGGATATTTAAGGTGGAATGAAGTGGAGGTCCTTGTCAACAGAGCAGCCCTCAACTTTGGTGTGCTTGTGTCTTGCTGATTTTTCATTTTCCCTATTTATACCCCCATGAGTGGAAGTGCCCTATGCTTTCTAAGCTGTGTTTTTTAGATGTTTCAGGACTCACTGTACACTTCTCCAGAGTGGCTGTTGGCAATTTACATCCCGCCCATCAGTGTAGCAAGGCTCCCATTTCTCCATGGCCTGTCCTGCGTTTCTGGGTTTTACACGTTTTTCAGCATGGCCCTTTTGACCGATGGGTAGCGAGTCTTCTTTGTAGCGCTGATTTGCCTTTCCAGGTTGCTTGGTTGGCCAAAAAGGGCGTATGCGTTTTTTCCTGAATATATTCAGGAGAAAACGCATATGCCCTTTTTGGCCTAGGGCATCATTGTCAACGTTTTTCCGCTTTTCATGTGCTTTAAAGGCGATTCGAATCTACCTCCTGAAATCTGTTTCCTGCAATTCTGCCTTGATTTCAAATCCTCTTCTTTGCCTTCCCTCAATATATTTGTGGACGAGAGTTATCATTTATAACTCTGCAGGTTTGTGAATTGCAGTGCCCTGAAGCTCCATTTTACAACTCGCTTTTTTGAGAGCTGGCCGCAAAAGTGCATGATGGTTTCACGCCCTCTTAGGCTTCCGGGGGGCAGGCTGAGCCTGTGGTTAATTCTTCTTCCTGATGGGAAAATAGAGTGACCTGTGCCTGTGTCCACACCAAGAGCTAGTCTCTCATTGGTTCCCCGTCTTGCCGTTCATCCTCAGGACAAATTGCAACCTGTACGGAACAGGTTAAAGGTGCTGATGCTCCAAGTAGGGAGATTGCTACTAAAGCGGCTGGAATGGTGAACCCAGGCACAAGGAGATGAGAAATGAGGTGCGTTTTAGAAACATTTCCCCATCACACGGTGTACCATCTTCTGGGTTTCTCATGCATGTTTTCGATGTAGGAAGATGCCCTTGAACCTGGAGATTTGGGACCCATGGGACGGGTACCACGCAGTATTACTTTAAAGGGTCTGCGTTTGCTCACCCAACCTCACCAAACCTCTCAGCCCCAAGAGTGTCCACCCTTATGTCTCACCCAGTTGTGGGTCTAGATATGGTCAATCCAGGTTGCATCACAGCCCCTGAACGCATTGTGTAAGAATTTCTCTCTCTTTCACTGTCTTTGTTTCATGGGTTTTTCAAAGTAATTTATTTTTATAATGGGGTTTAGCTGCTTTTCACTGCTGTGTTTATTCCGCTTTACACCCACTTGACACACTAACAGAGAGATATCAATACATAGGTTTTAAGCTTATTACTAGTCAGATAGATTCTTGTGCGGTGAATAGGGCATGTTGAGTCCAGTTCTCTGAGCAAGGAGTAGGTCTTGTCTATTACATATTGGGTTTATGGAACGGTATCTGAGCTAATTTGAAACCCTTGTTTTATGTATCACCCCACCTCACCTTTCCCGTTAAGCAGCCATAGTGTGTTTTCTGCATGTGTGACTCTGTTCTGTTTTGTAATTCAGTTCAAGTGTAACGGTTTTTACATTCCCTCTATCAGTGATACCTTATGAGAAGTGTCCTTTTCTGTGTGACTTATTTCACTTAGAATCGTCGTACCTAAATCCACTCATCATGCTTCTACTAGCCTTATGACATTGATTTCATGGCTGAGTGATATTCCATTGTACATAAGGACCACAACTTCTTTATCCATTTTTCTCTTTCCTGGGATATTTAAGGTGGAATGAAGTGGAGGTCCTGGTCAACAGAGCAGCCCTAAACTTTGGGGTGCTTGTGTCTTGCTGATTTTTAATTTTCCCAATTTATACCCCCATGAGTGGAAGTGCCCTATGCTCTCTAAGCTGTGTTTTTCAGATGTTTCAGGACTCACCGGACACTTCTCCAGAGTGGCTCTTGGCAATTTACATCCCGCCCATCAGTGTAGCAAGGCTCCCATTTCTCCATGGCCTGTCCTGCATTTCTGGTTTTGACACGTTTTTCAGCATGGCCCTTTTGACCGATGGGTAGCGAGTCTTCTTTGTAGGCCTGATTTGCCTTTCCAGGTTGCTTGGTTGGCCAAAAAGGGCGTATGCGTTTTTTCCTGAATATATTCAGGAAAAAACGCATACGCCCTTTTTGGCCAAGGGCATCATTGTCGACGTTTTGCCGCTTTTCATGTGCTTTAAAGGCGATTTGAATCTACCTCCTGAAATCTGTTTCCTGCAATTCTGCCTTGCTTTCAAATCCTCTTCGTTGCCTTACCTCAATATATTTGTGGACGAGAGTTATCATTTATAACTCTGCAGGTTTGTGAATTGCATTGCCCCTGAGCTCCATTTTACAACTGGCTTTTTTGGGAGCTGGCAGCAATTCGCAGGATGGCCTCAGGCCCTATTCTTGTTCCGGGCGGCAGGCTGAGCCTGTGGTTAATTCTTCTTCCTGATGGGAAAATAGAGTGACCTTTGCCTGTCCCAACACCAAGAGCTAGTCTCTCATTGGCTCCCCCTCTTTCCGTTCATCCTCAGGACAAATTGCAAGCTGTACGGAACAGGAGGTTAAAGGTGCTGATTCTCCATGGAGGGAGATTGCTACTAAAGTGGCTGTTATGGCGAACCCGAGCACAAGGAGATGAGAAATGAGTTGCGTTTTAGAAACCTTTCCTGATCACACGGTGTACCACCTTCTGGGTTTCTCATGCATGTTTTCGATGTAGGAAGATGCCCTTGAACCTGGAGATTTGGAACCCATGAGTTGGGTAACAGGCAATATTACTTTAAAGGTTCTGCGTTTGCTCCCCCAACCTCACCAAGCCTCTCAGCCCCGAGAGTGTCCACCCTTATGTCTCATCCAACTGTGGGTCTAGATATGGTCAATCCAGGTGGCATCATAGCCCCTGAACGAATTTTGTAAGAATTTCTCTCTCTTTCCCTGTCTTTGTTTCACGGGTTTTTAAAAGTAATTTATTTTTATAATGGGGTTTAGCTGCTTTTCACGGCTGTGTTTATGCCGCTTTACACCCACTTGACTCACTTCCAGAGAGATATCAATACATAGGTTTTACAATTCTGACTAGTCAGATATGTTCTCTTGCGGTGAATAGGGGTTGTTGAGTCCAGTTCACTGAGGAAGGAGTAGGTCTTGTCTATTACATATTGGATTTATGGAACGTTATCTGAGCTAATTTGAAATCCTTGTTTTATGCATCACCCCACCTCACCTTTCCCGTTAAGCAACCATAGTGTGTTTTCTAAATGTGTGACTCTGTTCTGTTTTGTAATTCCGTTCAATTGTAGCAGTTTTTACATTCCCTCTGTTAGTGATATCTTATGATAAGTGTCGTTTTCTGTGTGACTTATTTCACTTAGAATCGTCGTACCTAAATCCACTCATCATGCTGCTACTACCCTTATGATATTGATTTCACGCCCGAGTGATATACAATTGTACATATGGACCACAACTTCTTTATCCATTTTTCTCTTTCCTTGCATATTGAAGGTGGAATTAAGTGGAGGTTCTTGTCAACAGAGCAGCCCTAAAGTTTGGGGTGCCTGTGTCTTGCTGATTTTTAGTTTTCCCAATTTATACGCCCATGAGTGGATGTGCCCCTTTCTCTCCAGCTGTGTTTTTTAGATGTTTTAGGAAACACCATACCCTTCTCCAGAGTCATCATTGGCAATTTACACCCCACCCATCAGTGTAACAAGGCTCCCTTTCCTCCATGGCCTCTCCTGCATTTCTTGTTTTTACACTTTTTTAGGAAGGCCATTTTGACTGATGGGAAGTCAGAGTTCTTTGTAGTGCTGAATTGCATTTCCGGCTTGCTTGGTTGGCCAAGAAGGGCCTATGGGTTTTTTCCTGAATTCATTCAGAAAAAAACGCATATGCTCTTTTTGGCCAAGTGCATCATTGTCGACGTTTTACCGCTTTTCATGTGCTTTAGGGGTGATTCAAATCTAACTCCTGAAATCTGTTTCCTGCAATTCTGCCTTGATTTCAAATCCTCTTCTTTGCCTTCCCTCAATATATTTGTGGACGAGAGTTATCATTTATAACTCTGCAGATTTGTGAATTGCAGTGCCCCTGAGCTCCATTTTTCAACTCGCTTTTTTGGGAGCTTTCCGCAGATCCGCTCGTTTGCTTCTGGCCCTACTCTGGTTCCCGGTGGCAGGCTAAGCCTTTGCTTAATTCTTCTTCCTGACTGGAAAGTAGAGTGACATGTGCCTCTCCGAACACCTAGGGCTTGGCTCTCCTTGTTTCTCCTCCTTCCCCTTCTTCCTTTGGACAAATTCCAATTTCTGTGCAACTGGATGTTGAAGGTGCTGACATCCTCAAGTGGGGAGATTTTAAGGAAAAAGGCTGGAGGGGTGAACCCAACAACCAGGAAATTAGGAGTTTTGGTGCCTTTTCCAAAATCTTCCTGATCCTACCGTGTTCCATCTTCTGGGTGTCACAGGCATGTTTTAGCTGTAGGAAAGGTCCCGTGTATGTAAGGAGAACACAAGGGTTTTTTCCAAATCAGTGTCTCCCCGAACTCCAATCTGGGGAATTTTTAAGCTACTGGTACATGTGTGTTCATTAAGGGACTTGGGCCGTAGGCAGAGTCCGAACTTTAGATGATTGAAGTCTTCAGGTTCAGAAACGCTCACCATCGGCCTCCTTTAGTTTCCATTTTATCTGTAGTTGATAGATGATGTCGATATAGATATCTATTGTTTTTCAGATTATTTCCCCTCAGGGGTCATTACAAAATATTGAGTATAGTTCCTTGTGCTATACAGTAGTTCCTTGTTGATGATATATTTTATACATAGCAGTGTGTATATGTTAATCTGAAACTGTTAATTTATCCCTCCTCCCACCTTTCCCCTTTGGTAATAAAAAATATAAGATTTTATACTTCTCAGAAATCTAGGAGCTGAAAGAGAGGTATCATTTTCAATGGAAAATCATTCAAAACAAGGTTGAAACTTCAACCAAGATTATTAGATGTACATCCTTGGAAAGAAATCACTGCATTTCTCTACTGTTGACCTGACAAATAAGACAAACCCCTCCACTGAACTTGCTTATAATAAAGTGATGGAAATATCAAATGGAAGTGTTAGAAACATCTTATTTTACACGAGCCTTATACACTGCTCTATGTTAATTACAGTTTGGCTCACACATCTGTTCATTGAAGTTACAATGTTCTCAAATTCTGTTACTGATCCTGCAGAGTGGGCCCCAACAAGGGTCTCCCTGCCCAGTGTCATTGGAGCCAACAGATCGAGACTGACTTTGGTTCAGAAGCAAAGGAAAACTTTATATTTTGATCAGAGAATGGAGAGGTGAGAGTGTGTGCTCCCCTGCGGGTTGTGGGCCGGGCTGCTGTGTAGGGATCCTGTCAGCATCAGCGGGAGGGAGGGGGCGGAGCTCTCGAGGGCCGGGTTGCCTGGAGCTCAGGCTCTATGTCGCAGAGTCTGCACGGGGCCCCACGAGCTGAGGTGTCGGCCCAGCCATTTTGCACTAGGAAATCGGGTCTGAAGTGTCGGGTGTGGGACCTCTGCATGTGGAAACCTAGGAGCAAGTGAAATTAGACAAAGCACAAAGGAAAAAATGGTTAGACTTTATTTTATTGCCCAGATTCTATTTTTATCTCCCAGGAATTTTTAATGGGCTTTGCCAGTGACAAAGCCCTCCTCTGCCTTTTGTCCCATTCCTCATTCTTGAGGCGCTGAGGGTGCAGACACGTCTTCTGTAAATGCTTCATGCTGAGTTGGGTGTCCTCATACCCGGGGGGAGGGGCAGGACTTCTCCCCAGCAGCCTCCAGGTGAGGTTGATTGTCCGCAGGCCTCCTCCCTCACTGCTCGTCTGCCTGGGCACCAGCATTGGAAGTTTTATAGATTCTAATGACCTTTAAGGGTCCAGGAAAGAGATGTGCAGAGACGCTGGGGGGGTGGGCGGTTTTACCCTGCTCCACATTGGTTCGGCCCCCTTAGGCTGACGGTTTCTGCCAGCCTAGATGCTCTGACCAGTAGTCTGTGCTTTCTTCAGTTAGGCCACTGAATTAACATACAAACAGCACCAGGTGTCAGAGCCCTGCTTGCTCAACTCCCAGACAGTCCAGGGCCGGTGGTGATCCAGGACCATGACGGCCACTCAGTCAACGGCCTTTTGAAGTAGCCAGGAGTACAGCCGGTCTCATTGGCCGCCATCACTGCAGTGTCTGCAGGCTTTTCTATGGTGGCAGCGTTATTTATGGTTCCCCTGCCAAGTTTATTAGCTCCGCTCTGGGTGCAGTAAGTCCTGTAAGCAATAGTCTGCTCTTTTGGGGCACACTCTTGTTGTTTTCTGAGAGAAGCTCCAGGTCAAGTGATGGTCACACGAGTCGTCATGGGGGCCCATTGCCCCAGGTTGTCTCTCTGGAGGTTGGTGTTGGAGGGCCTCCTCACTTGAGGTCATTGTGCCCACGGAGCAATCCCTGCAACTTCAGGGCATGGTGGGTGGTTAGGATCACCAAGTGGCGTCCTTTTCCCTTAGGAGGGAGCTGGCCTTGCGGGCTGCTGATTTCCAGGTTTTTAGATACCCCCAGTATCCTGGTCGGATGGGGTGGCTGGCCAATGCCTGGAGGGCATTCTTGCATTGTTCCATTTCAAGTGGTCCCAGTTTTTGCACTAATACTCCAAGGGCGATTCGCCTTGGACCAGGAATGTAAAGGTCAAAGGGTTTAGCTAACTTAGGGAGGTCCAGGGCCAGGGTCTGAATTGACTGCTCTTTCCATTCTTGAAAGGCCGCTTCTGGATTCTATTCAAAAGGATCATCATCTTTTCCTTTCAGTGATTCATATAGAGGCCCAGCTATTAGACTGTAGTTAGGGATCCAGATGCAGCAAACCCCGGTCTCCCCAGGAACCCCTAAGCTGTCTTCTAGTTTCAGGAAAGGTGAGGCTGCAAATGGCTTCTTCCCTTTCCTGGGGTGGGCTTCTCCGACCTTCTGTGCGAATGAAGCCCAGGAAGGCCACCTTAGTTTGTGATATTTGAGCCTTTTCCTTGGACACCTTCTATCTTTTATTGGCTAGGTAGTTCAGAGGCCTCCTTAGTCGGGCTGGTGATCAGAATGTCATCTGCATATTGAAGGAGGGTTCCCTTCTCCAGAGGTAGATCTTTTAGGTCTTTAGCTAACGTTTCCCCAAAGATGGTGTGGGAATTTTTGAACCCCTGGGGCAGGACGGCCCAGCAGTATTGTTTTTGTTGTAGGTTGAGTCCTGCCACTCACAGCCAAAAGTTCTTGTGACTCTGGGACTAATGGAATACAGAAGAAGGCATCATTGAAGTCTAATACAGAATGCCATGTCCTGGTGGATGGTAGAATGACCAGCAGGGTGTAGGAATTAGGAACTACTAGATGTATATCCTCTGTGGCTTCACTGACTGTCCTGGCGTCCTCTACCAGGTCCCCAGCAGCCCACGGGGCTCTTGTGGTCAGGCCCCTCCCAGGATATGGAGCTCACCTGGGCAGGTACCCAGCGGCCCACGGGGCTCTGGTGGTTAGGCCGCTCCCAGGATATTGAGCTCACCTGGGCAGGTACCCAGCAGCCCATGGGGCCCTCATGGTCAGGCCCCTCCCAGGATATGGAGCTCACCTGGGCAGGTACGCAGCAGCCCACGGGGCTCTCGTGGGCAGGCCCCTCCCTGGATATGGAGCTCCCGTGGACAGGTACCCCGGCAGGGCTGGGCACACAGGAACCGTGCACATAGCCCTCATTGCAGAGCACCCCCAGCACCCCTGTCACTCAGAGCTGACACAGAGCACCTCAGAGCAGAGCTTGAACTAACAAACAGCAGCTCCAACAGGTCTGTGGCCCTAGGCTTCACTCTGTGCGGCCTCCCTCTGCCTGGTCTTCCAGGGGCTTCCACTGCAGCCGGGGTACCAGGCCTCTGTCTCCACCCACCACCCCTCCTCTCCCTGACTCCTGGGTTCCTCTCATTAGCAGAGGGTCTTCTTGAAGTTGTCTCCCACTCATGGACCAGATAAAATGATTAGAAAACAAGCCAGGGCTGCAGCCCCTTATCTATCCTGACTCTCGGGACCCTACACCTGTTCCTTGGATCTGGCCGGTGCAGCAAGGCCCATTTTCTGCAACTCTGAGTCCCTGAGGGGCGAGGATTGGCTGACCTGGGCAGCCTGACCCGGCCGGCCAGCCCTTCCCAGGTGTGCCTGGGTTGAGGTCAATATAAACACCCCTCCAGGCAGCAAAAGCCTCTGCAGCTGTGCCTGACGCCATATTCTCTGCCCCGTCAGCAGTCTCGGGGTTGGGCTGGTGGGAGGGAGTAGGGCCCACGGCTCTATGAGTGGCCCAGTGTGACTGGGGCTCTGCTGGACTTTCTGCAGGAGTTGCCGGGCTGCCACCTGCTAAAGAAGAGGATGTGTCACCCATACTTGCTGCTGGAATTTCTCCCCGGGCAGAGGTGAGGAAGGAAAAAAGCAGTGGGGGCCGGGACAGGAGGGGTACCTCAGGCAGGGAAATGGAAAGCTTCCAGACGAGCGCCCGGGACCAGGACCATCCTGGCTGGCCTGCAGGCACCAAGTCGGCCTGCGTGCTGTCGCTGGTGTGACTCCAAGCCCCTTCCTCTAGTTTTTAAAGTCTTTGCACACATTCAGGTGTTTTACCTGGGAAGGGTGGGAAAAGTTCAGCAGCAGCTGGCCTGGGGCTCAGCTCACGTTTACTCAGAGACGCCTCCTCACGGTCCCCCAGCTTTGCAATGAGGACGCTCCTCGTGTGGGGGCTGCTGGCTGCATGGGAGATGATTCCCCACCTGTGACCAACTTCAGAATTGTTTACCCCTGGAGCAAGTGCCCTGATAGGGTTTTCCTCTGTATGACCAGTGGGTTCTGTTTTTTTTTTTTTTTTCTTTTTTGGTTCAAGGTAAGTTTTATTCCTCTTTTTGTATTTATGGATATAAGCATGGAAATAATTCATTCATATAAATACGTCTATGGGAAGGACAGAACTTTTTTTCTGTTTTATTTTTTTAAGTATTATTTATTTTTTAATTTTTGAATTTATTTTATTCATTTTTTTATACAGCAGGCTCTTATTGGTAACCTATTTTATACATATAAGTGTGTATATGTCAATCCCAGGCTCGCAATTCATCCCACCACCACCACCCTGCCACTTTCCCCCCTTGGTGTCCATACATTTGTTCTCTACATCTGTGTCTCTATTTCTGCCTTGCAAACCGGTTCATCTTTACCATTTTTCTAGGTTCCACATGTATGCGTTAATATACGATATTTGTTTTTCTCTTTCTGACTTACTTCACTCTGTATGACAGTCTCTAGATCTATCCACGTCTCTACAAATGACCCAATTTCATTCCTTTTTATGGCTGAGTAATATTCCATTTTATATATGTAGCACATCTTTTCTGTTCGTCTGTCTATGGGCATTTAGGTTGCTTCCATGACCTGGCTATTGTAAATAGTGCTGCAATGAATATTGTGGTGAATATGTCTTTTTGAATTATGGTTTTCTCTGGGTATATGGCCAGTAGTGGGATTGCTGGGTCATATGGTAATTCTATTTTTAGTTTTTTAAGGAACCTCCATACTGTTCTCCATCGTGACTGTATCAATTTACATTCCCACAAATAGTGTAAGAGGGTTCCCTTTTCTCCACACCCTCTCCAGCATTTGTTGCTTGTAGATTTTCTGATGATGCCCATTCTAACTCGTGTGAGGCGATACCTCATTGTAGTTTTGGTTTATATTTCTCTAATAATTAGTGATGTTGAGCAGCTTTTCATGTGCTTCTTGGTCATCTGTATGTCTTCTTGGGACAAATGTCTATTTACGTCATCTGCCCATTTTTGGATTGGGTTGTTTGTTTTTTTACTGTTGAGCTGCATGAGCTGTTTATATACATTGGAGATTAATCCTTTGTCCATTGATTCGTTTGCAAATATTTTCTCCCATTGTGAGGGTTGTCTTTTCGTCTTGTTTGTAGTTTCCTTTGCTTTGCAAAAGCTTTTAGGTTTCATTTGCTCCCATATGTTTATTTTTTTTTATTCCATTACTCTAGGAGGTGGATCAAAAAAGATCTTGCTGTGATTTATGTCAAAGAGTATTCTTCCTATGTTTTCCTCTAAGAGTTTTATAGTGTCCGGTCTTACATTTCGGTCTCTAATCCATTTTGAGTTTATTTTTTGTGTATGGTGTTAGGGAGTGTTCTAATTTCATTCTTTTACATGTAGCTGTCCATTTTTCCCAGCACCACTTATTGAAGAGACTGTCTTTTCTCCTTTGTATACCCTTGCCTCCTTTGTCATAGATTAGTGGGCCATAGGTGTGTAGGTTTATCTCTGGGCTTTTTTTTTCTTTTACATCTTTATTGGAGTATAATTGCTTTACACTTGTGTGTTAGTTTCTGCTGTATAAAAAAGTGAATCAGCTGTGCGTATACATATAACACCATATCCCCTCCCTCTTGCACCTCCCTCTCACTCCCTTATCCCACCCTTTTAGGTGGTCACAAAGCACAGAGCTGATCTCCCTGTGCTATGTGGCTGCTTCCCAGTAGCTATCAATTTTACATTTGGTAGTGTATATATGTCCATACCACTCTCTCACTTTGTCCCAGCTTACCCTTCCCTCTCCCCATGTCCTCAAGTCCTTTCTCTACGTCTGTGTCCTTAATCCTTTCCTGCCCCTAGGTTCTTCATAAACTTTTTTTTTAAGATTCCATATATATGTGTTAGCATACGGTATTTGTTTTTCTCTTTCTGACTTACTTCACTCTGTAGGACAGACTCTAGATCCATCCACCTCACTAAAAGTAACTCAATTTCGTTTCTTTTTATGGCTGAATAATGTTCCATTGTATATATGTGCCACATCTTCCTTATCCATTTATCTGTTGATGGACACTTAGGTTGCTTCCATGTCCTGGCTATTGTAAATAGAGCTACAGTGAACGTTGTGGTACATGACTCTTTTTGAATTATGGTTTTCTCAGGGTAAATGTCCAGGAGTGGGTTTGCTGGGTTGTATGGTAGTTCTATTTTTAGTTTTTAAGGAACCCCCATACCGTTCTCCCTAGTGGCTATATCAATTTACATTCCCACCAACAGTGCAAGAGGGTTCCCTTTGCTCCAATAAATGCCTCTCCAGCATTTATTGTTGGTAGATTTTTTGATGATGGCCATTCTGACTGGTGTGAGGTGATACCTCACTGTAGTTTTGATTTGCATTTCTCTAATGATTAGTGATGTTCAGCATCCTTTCATGTGTTTGTTGGCAACCTGTATATCTTCTTTGGAGAAATGTCTATTTAGGTCTTCTGCCCATTTTTGGATTGGGTTGTTTGGTTTTGTGATATTGAGCTACATGAGCTGCTTTTTGGAGATTAATCCTTTGCCATTTGCTTCATTTGAAAATATTTTCTCCCATTCTGATGGTTGTCTTTTCATCTTGCTTATGTTTTCCTTTGCTGTGCAAAAGAATTTATGTTTCATTCGGTCCCATTTTTTTATTTTTGTTTTTATTTCCATTTCTCTAGGAGGTGGGTCAAAAAGGATCTTGCTGTGATTTATGTCATAGACTGTTCTGCTTATGTTTTCCTCTAAGAGTTTTATAGTGGCTGGTCTTATATTTAGGTCTCTAATCCATTTTGAGTTTATTTTTGTGTATGGTGTTAGGGAGTGTACTAATTTCATTCTTTTACATGTAACTGTCCAGTTTTCCCAGCACCACTTGCTGAAGACACTGTCTTTTCTCCATTGTATACCCTTGCCTCCTTTGTCATAGATTAGTGAACCATAGGTACGTGGGTTTATCTCTGTGCTTTCTATCCTGTTCTATTGACCTATATTTCTGTTCTTGTGTCAGTACCATATTATCTTGATTACTGTAGCTTTGCAATATAGTCTGAAGTCTGGAAGTCTGATTCCTCCAGCTCTTTTTTTTCCCCCTCAAGACTGCTTTGGCTATCCAGGGTCTTTTGTGTCTCCCTACAAATTTTAAGATTTTTTTTTCTTGTTCTGTAGAAAATGCCAAAGGTATTTTGATCGGGATTGCATTGAATCTGTAGATTGCTTTGGGTAGTATAGTCATTTTCACAATATTGATTCTTCTAATCCGAGAACATGGTATATGTCTCCATCTGTTTATATCATCTTTGATTTCTTTCATCAGTGTCTTATAGTTTTCTGAGTACAGGTCTTTTACTTCCTTAGGTAGGTTTATTCCTAGGTATTTTATTCTTTTTGTTGCAGTGGTAATGGGATTGTTTCCTTAATTTCTCTTTCTGATCTTTCATTGTTAGTGTATAGGAATGCAAGCAATTTCTGTGCATTAATTTTGTATCCTGCAACTTTACCAAATTCATTGATTAGCTCCAGTGGTTTTCTGGTGGCATCTTTAGGATTCTCTATCTATGATATCATGTCATCTGCGAACAGTGACAATTTTACTTCTTCTTTTCCTTTTTGTATTCCTTTTATTTCTTTTTCTTCTCTGATTGCCATGGCTAGGACTTCCAAAACTATGTTGAATAGCAGTGGTGAGAGTGGACATCCTCGTCTTGTTCCTGATCTTAGAGGAAACGCTTTCAGTTTTTCACCATTGAGAATGCTGTTTGCTGTGGGTTTGTCATATATGGCCTTTATTATGTTGAGGTAGTTTCCCTCTAGGCCCACACTCTGCAGAGTTTTTATCGTAAATGAGTGTTGAATTTTCTCAAAATCTTTTCCTTCATCTATTGAGATGATCATATGGTTTTATTCTACAATTTGTTAATATGGTGTATCACATTGATTTGTGTATATTGAAGAATCCTCGCATCCCTGGGATAAACCCCACTTGATCATGGTGTATGATCCTTTTAATGTGTTGTTCGATTCTGTTTGCTAGTATTTTGTTGAGGATTTTTACATCTATATTCATCAGTGATATTGGTCTATAATTTTCTTTCCTTGTAGTATCTCTGTCTGATTTTGGTATCAGGGTGATGGTGGTCTCATAGAATGAGTTTGGGAGTGTTCCTTCCCCTGCAATTGTTTTGAAGAATTTGAGAAGGTTGGGTGTTAGCTCTTCTCTAAATGTTTGATAGAATTCACCTGTGATGCCATCTGGTTCTGGACTTTTGTTTGTTGGAAGATTTTTAATCACAGTTTCAATTTCATTGCTTGTGATAGGTTTGTTCATATTTTCTATTTCTTCCTGGTTCAGTCTTAGAAGGTTATCCCTTTCTAAGAATTTGTCCATTTCTTCCAGATTGTCCATTTTATTGGCCTAGAGTTGCTTGTAGTAGTCTCTTAGGATGCTTTGTATTCCTGTGGTGTCTGTTGTAACTTCTGCTTTTTCACTTCTAATTTTGTTGATTTGCGTCCTCTCCCTCTTTTTCTGGAGTCTGGCTAAAGGTTGATCATTTTTGCTTATCTTCTCAAAGAACCAGCTTTTAGTTTTATTGATCTTTGCTTTCGTTTTCTTTGTTTCTATTTCATTTATTTCTGCTCTGATCTTTATGATTTCTTTCCTTCTACTAACTTTGGGTTTTGTTCTTCTTTCTCTAGTTCCTCTAGGTGTAAGGTTAGATTGTTTATTTGAGATTTTTCTTGTTTCTTGAGGTAGGCTTGTATTGCTATAAACTTCCCTCTTAGAACTCCTTTTGCTGCATCCCATAGGTTTTGGATCATCGTGTTTTTGTTGTCATTTGTCTCTAGGTAGTTTTTGATTTCCTCTTTGATTTCTTCAGTGATCTCTTGGTTATTTAGTAACGTATTGTTTAGCCTCCATGTGTGTGTGTTTTTTACGGTTTTTTCCGTGTAATTGATTTCTAATCTCATAGCATTGTGGTCGGAACAGCTGCTTGATATGATTTCAGTTTTCTTAAATTTACTGAGGCTTTATCTGTGACCCAAGATGTGATCTATCCTGGAGAATGTTCCGTGTGCAGTTGAGAAGAACGTGTAATCTGCTGTTTTTGGATGGAATGTCCTATAAATATCAACTAACTCTATCTGGTCTATTGTGTCATTTGAAGCTTGTGTTTCCTTATTAATTTTCTGTCTGGCTGATCTCCACTGGTGTAAGTGAGCTGTTAAAGTCCCCCGCTATTATTGTGTTACTGTCGATTTCCTCTTTTATAGCTGTTAGCAGTTGCCTTATACATTGAGCTGCTCCTATTTTGGGTACATATATATTTATAATTGTTATATCTTCTTCTTGGATTGGTCCCCTGACCATTATGTAGTGTCTTTCCTTGTCTCTTGTAACATTCTTTATTTTAAAGTCTATTTTATCTGATATGAGTATTGCTACTCCAGCTTTCTTTTGATTTTCATTTGCATAGAATATATTTTTCCATCGCCTCACTTTGAGTCTGTATGTGTCCCTAGGTCTGAAATGGATCTCTTGTAGACAGCATATATATGGGTCTTGTTTTTGTATCCATTCAGCGAGCCTGTGTCTTTTGGTTGGAACATGTAGTGCATTCACGTTTAAGGTAATTATCGATATGTATGTTCCTACTACTATTTTCTTAATTGTTATGGGTTTGTCTTGGTGGGTCCTTTTCTTCTCTTGTGTTTCCCACTTAGAGAAGTTCCTTTAGCATTTGGTGTAGAGCTGGTTTCATGGTGCTGAATTCTCTTAGCTTTTGCTTGTCTGTAAGGCTTTTGATTTCTCCATCAAATCTGAATGAGCTCTTTGCAGGGTGGAGTACTCTTGGTTGTAGGTTCTTCCCTTTCATCACTTTAAATTTATCATGCCACTTCCTTCTGGCTTGTAGATTTTCTGCTGAGAAATCAGTTGTTATCCTTATGGGAGTTCCCTTGTATGTTATTTGTCATTTTTCCCTTGCTGCTTTCAATCATTTTTCTTTGTCGTTAATTTTTGTCAATTTGATTGCTATGTGTCTTGTCATTTTTCTCCTTTGGTTTATCCTGCCTGGGACACTCTGTGCTTCTGGACTTGGGTGGCTATTTCTTTTCCCATGCTAGGGAAGTTTTTGACCATAATCTCTTCAAATATATTCTCGGGTCCTTTCTCTCTCTCTTCTCCTTCTGGGACCCCTATAATGCGAATGTTGTTGCGTTTAATGTTGTCCCAGAGGACTCTTGGGGTGTCTTCGTTTATTTTCATTCTTTTTCTTTATTCTGTTCCATGGCAGTGATTTCCACCTTTCTGTCTTCCAGGTCACTTATCCGTTCTTCTGCCACAGTTATTCTGCTACTGATTCCTTCTAGTGTATTTTTCATTTCAGTTATTCCATTGTTCACCTCTGTTTGTTTGTTCTTTAATTCTTCTAGGTGTTTGTTCCTTAATTCTTCTAGGTCTTTGTTAAACATTTCTTGCATCTTCTCGATCTTTGCCTCCTTTCTTTTTCCAAGGTCTTGGCTCAACTTCACTATCATTATTCTGAATTTTTTTTCTGGAAGGTTCCCTATCTCCACCTCATTTCGTTTTTTTTCTGGGGTTTTATCTTGTTCCTTGATCTGGTATAAAGTCCTCTGCCTTTTCATTTTGTCTATCTTTCTGTGAATGTGGTTTTCCTTCCACAGGCTGCAGAATTGTAGTTCTTCTTGCTTCTGCTGTCTGCTCTCCGGTGGATGAGTCTATCTTAGAGGCTTGTGCAAGCTTCCTGATGGGAGGGACTGGTGGTGGGTAGAGCTGGGTGTTGCTTTGGTGGGCAGAGCTTTAATCCGCTTGTCTACGGATTAAATAAAACTTTAATAAAAAGTTTAATCCGCTTGTCTGCTGATGCATGGGGCTGGGTTCCCTCCCTGTTGGTTGTTTGGCCTGAGGCGACCCAGCCCTGGAGCCTACCTTGCTCTTGGTGGGGCTAATGGCGGACTCTGGGAGGGCTCACACCAAGGAGTATTTCCCAGAACTTCTGCTGCCAGTGTCGTTGTCCTCACGGTGAGCCACAGCCACAGCCACCACCTGCCTCTGCAGGAGACCCTCTAAAAGTAGCAGGTAGTTCTGGTCATTCTCCTACAGGGTCACTGCTCCTTCCCCTGGGTCCTGATGTGCACACTCCTTTGTGTGTGCCCTCCAAGAGTGGAGTATCTGAGTGGAGTTGAGACTCTGAGACTCTGTGTGGAGTTGCACAGACTCTGGGTCCTGTGAAGCTTCGATGTTTTGTGATTCTAGAAATCCTATAGGAGACGGTCCACAGCAGGTGACGCTAATGTTGTCAGTAGAGGTGTTGAAGCCAAAGATCTGCAGTTCCAACTAGAGGTGCCGATGTACATACAGGACAAAATCATCTCGTGTGAATGTAGTTCAGGCATGTTTAAGATGAATGCAGTCATGTTAATGTCTACCATATTCTATCTTGAGCCTCTCCTCAGGGACCCCCTCCTCAGTTCCTGAGGCTCCTGTAAGTCATGTACAGGGGACTGGAGAGTGGGCTCTGTCCAGTCTGAGCCCTGAGTTACCCTGTGTGTATCTTAGGATACTTTGTATTTCTGTGGTGTCTGTTGTAACATCATCTTTTTCATTTCAGATTTATTTGGGCCCTCTCTTTTTAAAAAAACATACTACTGTTGTCTTTTATTCTCTACAGAAGCTTAATAAGTGTTTGATCTACTATCCTTACCCTATGTATACTTTTTGCAGTGAGATTTTTACTTTTCTTTGTTTCCTTGTTACTATCAATAATTAGTGAGACTTCTTTTAAGCTACCTTCAACATTGCTTATAAAGCTGCTTTATTAGTGATGACAGAGCCTTAATGGAAGTCATGTTCTGGTTGTAAATTAGAATGCAATGTGCCAGCAAATAGCCCCTTAAGTTTATGTCTCATTACTTCTTGTTCTTTTTTTAATTTAATTTTTATTTTTTGTCAGAGCAAATTTAATTAAAATGTTTTGTTTCTTCTAGGTGTGAAAGATGTGGTTCTTTTAAACATATACATACATCTATTCTTCTTTGGATCATTTTCCCATGTAGGTTATGACACGATGTTGAGTAGTCTTGTCTTGGTATTACGTAGGTCTTTGGTGATTACATATTTCACATGTGTTTCTATATCTATCTTAACCCCAATATCCTAATGTATCCAATCCTCACACCTTTCCATTTGGTGAACCATAAATTTGTTTAATGAATCTGTGATTGCATTTCTCTGTGGAAATATCTTCATTGGTATCAATGTTTAGCTAAGACCTATAAGTGATATTATAGGATATGTGTCTTTTGCTTTCTGACTTAGTACAATTTGCCTGATTACCTCAAGAATCATACATGGTGCTGCAAATGGCACTGTTTCATTTTTTTCCCTGGCTAATATTCCATCTGTACGTGTACCAGTTCTTCTTTGGGCACGCACCTCTTGATGGACTTTCTGGTTGCCTCCATGTCTTGGCTATTGTAATACTGCTGCAATGCACATTTGCTTGCCTGTGTCTTTCCAGTTATGTCTTCTTATGTTATAGGCCAAGGAGTGGGCTTGCTGTATCATATGGTAGCTCAGTGTGTATGTTTTAAAGGCACCACCATTCAGTTCTCATTAGTGGCTCTTTCCAGGTTACGTCCCACTTAAAATTGAGGGTATGCATTTCTCCAAAACACCTTCAATATTTATTGTTTGTAGTTTTCTTGCTGATGGTTATTCTAACAGGTGCGAGCTGATACCTATCTGTGATTGAATTTGCATGTGTCCCATAATCTGTTAAAACTGAGCTTTAAAGCATGCCCTTTTTATTTATCAAACTGTGATTACAGCTTAGTTCTTCAAAGTGTTTTCTTAAAGCAAGTGTCACATTTTGAAAATTTTTGGCCATTACCTCCCTCAAGACATTTTGAGGGCACGTTTCATTTATGGCCCTGAAGTACTTGTTCATATGAAGTGACCATTAGCACAGGTTTTAAAGCTGCTTTTGCAGGTAACGGCCAGAGGGTGGCAGTCTTTCTACGTTCCCAATCTGGTAAATAGGGAAAGAGACCTTCAGCCCAAGAGTGTGCAGCTTTATTTCTCATCCAGCTGTGGGTCTAGATATGGTCACACCAGGTTGCATCACAGCCCCGGAACGAATTATATAAAAATTTCTCCCTCTATCACTGTCTTTGTTTTTTGGGATTTTAAAGTAATTTATTTTTATAATGGGGTTTACCTGATTTTCACTGCTGTGTTTATGCCCCTTTACACCCACTTGACTCACTTACAGAGAGACATCAATACATAGGTTTTAAGATTATTACTAGTCAGATATATACTTGTTCGTTGAATAGGGGATGTTGCATCCACTTCACTGAGCAAGGAATAGGTCTTGTCTATTACATATTGGGTTTATGGATCGGTATTTGAGCTAATATGAAACCCTTGATTTATGCATCACCCAACCTCACCTTTCCCGTTAAGCAGCCATAGTGTGTTTTCTAAATGTGTGACTCCGTTCTGTTTTGTAATTCAGTTCAAGTGTAACGGTTTTTACATTTCCTCTATCAGTGATACGTTATGAGAAGTGTCCTTTTCTGTGTGACTTATTTCACGTAGAATCGTCGTACCTAAATCCACTCATCATGCTGCTACTAGCCTTATGACATTGATTTCATGGCTGAGTGATATTCCATTGTACATAAGGACCACAACTTCTTTATCCATTTTTCTCTTTCCTGGGATATTTAAGGTGGAATGAAGTGGAGGTCCTTGTCAACAGAGCAGCCCTAAACTTTGGGGTGCTTGTGTCTTGCTGATTTTTCATTTTCCCAATTTATACCCCCATGAGTGGAAGTGCCCTATGCTCTCTAAGCTGTGTTTTTTAGATGTTTCAGGACACACCGTACACTTCTCCAGAGTGGTTGTTGGCAATTTACATCCCGCCCATCAGTGTAGCAAGGCTCCCATTTCTCCATGGCCTGTCATGCATTTCTGGTTTTGACACGTTTTTCAGCATGGCCCTTTTGACCGATGGGAAGCGAGACTTCTTTGTAGCGCTGATTTGCTTTTCCAGGTTGCTTGGTTGGCCAAAAAGGGCGTATGCGTTTTTTTCTGAATATATTCAGGAAAAAACGCATACGCCCTTTTTGGCCAAGGGCATCATTGTCAACGTTTTGCCGCTTTTCATGTGCTTTAAAGGCGATTCGAATCTACCTCCTGAAATCTGTTTCCTGCAATTCTGCCTTGATTTCAAATCCTCTTCTTTGCCTTCCCTCAATATATTTGTGGACGAGAGTTATCATTTATAACTCTGCAGGTTTGTGAATTGCAGTGCCCTGAAGCTCCATTTTACAACTCGCTTTTTTGGGAGCTGGCCGCAAAAGCGCATGATGTATTCACGCCCTGTTCTTGTTCCGGGGGGCAGGATGAGCCTGTGGTTAATTCTTCTTCCTGATGGGAAAATAGAGTGACCTGTGCCTGTGTCCACACCAAGAGCTAGTCTCTCATTGGTTCCCCGTCTTCCCGTTCATCCTCAGGACAAATTGCAACCTGTACGGAACAGGAGGTTAAAGGTGCTGATGCTCCAAGTAGGGAGATTGCTAGTAAAGTGGCTGGAATGGCGAACCCGGGCACAAGGAGATGAGAAATGAGGTGCGTTTAAGAAACCTTTCCCCATCACACGGTGTACCATCTTCTGAGTTTCTCATGCATGTTTTCGATGTAGGAAGATGCCCTTGAACCTGGAGATTTGGGACCCATGGGACGGGTACTACGCAGTATTACTTTAAAGGGTCTGCGTTTCCTCACCCAACCTCACTAAACCTCTCAGCCCCAAGAGTGTCCACCCTTATGTCTCATCCAGCTGTGGGTCTAGATATGGTCAATCCAGGTTGCATCACAGCCCCTGAACGCATTGTGTAAGAATTTCTCTCTCTTTCACTGTCTTTGTTTCATGGGTTTTTCAAAGTAATTTATTTTTATAATGGGGTTTAGCTGCTTTTCACTGCTGTGTTTATGCCGCTTTACACCCACTTGACACACTAACAGAGAGATATCAATACATAGGTTTTAAGATTATTACTAGTCAGATATATTCTTGTGCGGTGAATAGGGCGTGTTGAGTCCAGTTCTCTGAGCAAGGAGTAGGTCTTGTCTATTACATATTGGGTTTCTGGAACGGTATCTGAGCTAATTTGAAACCCTTGGTTTATGTATCACCCCACCTCACCTTTCCCGTTAAGCAGCCATAGTGTGTTTTCTGCATGTGTGACTCTGTTCTGTTTTGTAATTCAGTTCAAGTGTAACGGATTTTACATTCCCTCTATCAGTGATACCTTATGAGAAGTGTCCTTTGCTGTGTGACTTATTTCACTTAGAATTGTCGTACCTAAATCCACTCATCATGCTGCTACTAGCCTTATGACATTGATTTCATGGCTGAGTGATATTCCATTGTACATAAGGACCACAACTTCTTTATCCATTTTTCTCTTTCCTGGGATATTTAAGGTGGAATGAAGTGGAGGTCCTTGTCAACAGAGCAGCCCTAAACTTTGGGGTGCTTGTGTCTTGCTGATTTTTAATTTTCCCTATTTATACCCCCATGAGTGGAAGTGCCCTATGCTCTCTAAGCTGTGTTTTTTAGATGTTTCAGGACTCACCGTACACTTCTCCAGAGTGGCTGTTGCCAATTTACATCCCGCCCATCAGAGTAGCAAGGCTCCCATTTCTCCATGGCCTGTCCTGCATTTCTGGTTTTGACACGTTTTTCAGCATGGCCCTTTTGACCGATGGGTAGCCCGTCTTCTTTGTAGCCCTGATTTGCCTTTCCAGGTTGCTTGGTTGGCCAAAAAGGGCATCTTTTTCAACGTTTTGCCACTTTTCATGTGCTTTAAAGGCGATTCGAATCTACCTCCTGAAATCTGTTTCCTGCAATTCTGCCTTGATTTCAAATCCTCTTCTTTGCCTTCCCTCAATATATCTGTGGACGAGAGTTATCATTTATAATTCTGCAGGTTTGTGAATTGCAGTGCCCTGAACCTCCATTTTACAACTCGCGTTTTTGGGAGCTGGCCGCAAAAGCGCAGGATCCCTTCAGGCCCTGTTCTGGTTCCGGGGGGCAGGCTGAGCCTGTGGTTAATTCTTCTTCCTGATGGGAAAATAGAGTGACCTGTGCCTGTCCCAACACCAAGAGCTAGTCTCTTATTGGTTCCCCGTCTTCCCGTTCATCCTCAGGACAAATTGCAACCTGTGCGGAACAGGAGATTAAAGGTGCTGATGCTCCAAGTAGGGAGATTGCTAGTAAGGCGGCTGGAATGGCGAACCCGGGCACAAGGAGATGAGAAATGAGGTGCGTTTTAGAAACCTTTCCCCATCACATGGTGTACCATCTTCTGGGTTTCTCATGCATGTTTTCGATGTAGGAAGATGCCCTTGAACCTGGAGATTTGGGACCCATGCGATGGGTACCACGCAGTATTACTTTAAAGGGTCTGTGTTTGCTCACCCAACCTCACCAAACTTCTCAGCCCCAAGAGTGTCCACCCTTATGTCTCATCCAGCTGTGGGTCTAGATATGGTCAATCCAGGTTGCATCACAGCCCCTGATCGCATTGTGTAAAAATTTCTCTCTCTTTCACTGTCTTTGTTTCATGGGTTTTTCAAAGTAATTTATTTTTATAATGGGGTTTAGCTGCTTTTCACTGCTGTGTTTATGCCGCTTTACACCCACTTGACACACTAACAGAGAGATATCAATACATAGGTTTTAAGATTATTACTAGTCAGATATATTCTCGTACGGTGAATAGGGCGTGTTGAGTCCAGTTCTCTGAGCAAGGAGTAGGTCTTGTCTATTACATATTGGGTTTATGGAACGGTATCTGAGCTAATTTGAAACCCTTGTTTTATGTATCACCCTACCTCACCTTTCCCGTTAAGCAGCCATAGTGTGTTTTCTGCATGTGTGACTCTGTTCTGTTTTGTAATTCAGTTCAAGTGTAACGGTTTTTACATTCCCTCTATCAGTGATACCTTATGAGAAGTGTCCTTTGCTGTGTGACTTATTTCACTTAGAATCGTCGTACCTAAATCCACTCATCATGCTGCTACTAGCCTTATGACATTGATTTCATGGCTGAGTGATATTCCATTGTACATAAGGACCACAACTTCTTTATCCATTTTTCTGTTTCCTGGGATATTTAAGGTGGAATGAAGTGGAGGTCCTTGTCAACAGAGCAGCCCTCAACTTTGGGGTGCTTGTGTCTTGCTGATTTTTAATTTTCCCAATTTATACCCCCATGAGTGGAAGTGCCCTATGCTCTCTAAGCTGTGTTTTTTAGGTGTTTCAGGACTCACCGTACACTTCTCAAGAGTGGCTGTTGCCAATTTACATCCCGCCCATCAGAGTAGCAAGGCTCCCATTTCTCCATGGCCTGTCCTGCATTTCTGGTTTTGACACGTATTTCAGCATGGCCCTTTTGACCGATGGGTAGCGAGTCTTCTTTGTAGCCCTGATTTGCCTTTCCAGGTTGCTTGGTTGGCCAAAAAGGGCGTATGCGTTTTTTCCTGAATATATTCAGGAAAAAACGCATACGCCCTTTTTGGCCAAGGGCATATTTTTCAACGGTTTGCCGCTTTTCATGTGCTTTAAAGGCGATTCGAATCTACCTCCTGAAATCTGTTTCCTGCAATTCTGCCTTGATTTCAAATCCTCTTCTTTGCCTTCCCTCAATATATCTGTGGACGAGAGTTATCATTTATAACTCTGCAGGTTTGTGAATTGCAGTGCCCTGAACCTCCATTTTACAACTCGCGTTTTTGGGAGCTGGCCGCAAAAGCGCAGGATCCCTTCAGGCCCTGTTCTGGTTCCGGGGGGCAGGCTGAGCCTGTGGTTAATTCTTCTTCCTGATGGGAAAATAGAGTGACCTGTGCCTGTCCCAACACCAAGAGCTAGTCTCTTATTGGTTCCCCGTCTTCCCGTTCATCCTCAGGACAAATTGCAACCTGTACAGAACAGGAGATTAAAGGTGCTGATGCTCCAAGTAGGGAGATTGCTAGTAAGGCGGCTGGAATGGAGAACCCGGGCACAAGGAGATGAGAAATGAGGTGCGTTTTAGAAACCTTTCCCCATCACATGGTGTACCATCTTCTGGGTTTCTCATGCATGTTTTCGATGTAGGAAGATGCCCTTGAACCTGGAGATTTGGGACCCATGCGATGGGTACCACGCAGTATTACTTTAAAGGGTCTGTGTTTGCTCACCCAACCTCACCAAACTTCTCAGCCCCAAGAGTGTCCACCCTTATGTCTCATCCAGCTGTGGGTCTAGATATGGTCAATCCAGGTTGCATCACAGCCCTTGATCGCATTGTGTAAGAATTTCTCTCTCTTTCACTGTCTTTGTTTCATGGGTTTTTCAAAGTAATTTATTTTTATAATGGGGTTTAGCTGCTTTTCACTGCTGTGTTTATGCCGCTTTACACCCACTTGACACACTAACAGAGAGATATCAATACATAGGTTTTAAGATTATTACTAGTCAGATATATTCTTGTGCGGTGAATAGGGCGTGTTGAGTCCAGTTCTCTGAGCAAGGAGTAGGTCTTGTCTATTACATATTGGGTTTATGGAACGGTATCTGAGTTAATTTGATACCCTTGTTTTATGTATCACCCCACCTCACCTTTCCCGTTAAGCAGCCATAGTGTGTTTTCTGCATGTGTGACTCTGTTCTGTTTTGTAATTCAGTTCAAGTGTAACGGTTTTTACATTCCCTCTATCAGTGATACCTTATGAGAAGTGTCCTTTTCTGTGTGACTTATTTCACTTAGAATCGTCGTACCTAAATCCACTCATCATGCTGCTACTAGCCTTATGACATTGATTTCATGGCTGAGTGATATTCCATTGTACATAAGGACCACAACTTCTTTATCCATTTTTCTCTTTCCTGGGATATTTAAGGTGGAATGAAGTGGAGGTCCTTGTCAACAGAGCAGCCCTAAACTTTGGGGTGCTTGTGTCTTGCTGATTTTTAATTTTCCCAATTTATACCCCCATGAGTGGAAGTGCCCTATGCTCTCTAAGCTGTGTTTTTTAGATGTTTCAGGACTCACCGTACACTTCTCCAGAGTGGCTGTTGCCAATTTACATCCCGCCCATCAGTGTAGCAAGGCTCCCATTTCTCCATGGCCTGTCCTGCATTTCTGGTTTTGACAAGTTTTTCAGCATGGCCCTTTTGACCGATGTGTAGCGAGTCTTCTTTGTAGCCCTGATTTGCCGTTCCAGGTTGCTTGGTTGGCCAAAAAGGGCGTATGCGTTTTTTCCTGAATATATTCAGGAAAAAACGCATACGCCCTTTTTGGCCAAGGGCATCATTGTCAACGTTTTGCCGCTTTTCATGTGCTTTAAAGGCGATTCTAATCTACCTCCTGAAATCTGTTTCCTGCAATTCTGCCTTGATTTCAAATCCTCTTCTTTGCCTTCCCTCAATATATCTGTGGACGAGAGTTATCATTTATAACTCTGCAGGTTTGTGAATTGCAGTGCCCTGAAGCTCCATTTTACAACTCGCTTATTTGAGCACTGGCCGCAAAAGCAGAGGATGGCTTCAGGCCTTGTTCTGGTTCCAGGGGGCAGGCTGAGCCTGTGGTTAATTTTTCTTCCTGATTGTAAAATAGAGTGACCTGTGCCTGTCCCAAAACCAAGAGCTAGGCTCTCATTGGTTCCCCGTTTTCCCGTTCATCCTCAGGACAAATTGCAACCTGTACGGAACAGGAGGTTAAAGGTGCTGATGCTCCAAGTAGGGAGATTGCTAGTAAGGCGGCTGGAATGGCGAACCCGGGCACAAGGAGATGAGAAATGAGGTGCGTTTTAGAAACCTTTCCCCATCACATGGTGTACCATCTTCTGGGTTTCTCATGCATGTTTTCGATGTAGGAAGATGCCCTTGAACCTGGAGATTTGGGACCCATGCGATGGGTACCATGCAGTATTACTTTAAAGGGTCTGCGTTTGCTCACCCAACCTCACCAAACCTCTCAGCCCCAAGAGTGTCCACCCTTATGTCTCATCCAGCTGTGGGTCTAGATATGGTCAATCCAGGTTGCATCACAGCCCCTGATCGCATTGTGTAAGAATTTCTCTCTCTTTCACTGTCTTTGTTTCATGGGTTTTTCAAAGTAATTTATTTTTATAATGGGGTTTGGCTGCTTTTCACGGCTGTCTTTATGCCGCTTTACACCCACTTGACACACTAACAGAGAGATATCAATACATAGGTTTTAAGATTATTACTAGTCAGATATATTCTTGTGCGGTGAATAGGGCGTGTTGAGTCCAGTTCTCTGAGCAAGGAGTAGGTCTTGTCTATTACATATTGGGTTTATGGAACGGTATCTGAGCTAATTTGAAACCCTTGTTTTATGTATCACCCCACCTCACCTTTCCCGTTAAGCAGCCATAGTGTGTTTTCTGCATGTGTGACTCTGTTGTGTTTTGTAATTCAGTTCAAGTGTAACGGTTTTTACATTCCCTCTATAAGTGATACCTTATGAGAAGTGTCCTTTTCTGTGTGACTTATTTCACTTAGAATCGTCGTACCTAAATCCACTCATCATGCTGCTACTAGCCTTATGACATTGATTTCATGGCTGAGTGATATTCCATTGTACATAAGGACCACAACTTCTTTATCCATTTTTCTCTTTCCTGGGATATTTAAGGTGGAATGAAGTGGAGGTCCTTGTCAACAGAGCAGCCCTCAACTTTGGGGTGCTTGTGTCTTGCTGATTTTTAATTTTCCCAATTTATACCCCCATGAGTGGAAGTGCCCTATGCTCTCTAAGCTGTGTTTTTTAGATGTTTCAGGACTCACCGTACACTTCTCCAGAGTGGCTGTTGCCAATTTACATCCCGCCCATCAGAGTAGCAAGGCTCCCATTTCTCCATGGCCTGTCCTGCATTTCTGGTTTTGACACGTATTTCAGCATGGCCCTTTTGACCGATGGGTAGCGAGTCTTCTTTGTAGCCCTGATTTGCCTTTCCAGGTTGCTTGGTTGGCCAAAAAGGGCGTATGCGTTTTTTCCTGAATATATTCAGGAAAAAACGCATACGCCCTTTTTGGCCAAGGGCATCATTGTCAACGTTTTGCCGCTTTTCATGTGCTTTAAAGGCGATTCGAATCTACCTCCTGAAATCTGTTTCCTGCAATTCTGCCTTGATTTCAAATCCTCTTCTTTGCCTTCCCTCAATATATCTGTGGACGAGAGTTATCATTTATAACTCTGCAGGTTTGTGAATTGCAGTGTCCTGAACCTCCATTTTACAACTCGCGTTTTTGGGAGCTGGCCGCAAAAGCGCAGGATCCCTTCAGGCCCTGTTCTGGTTCCGGGGGGCAGGCTGAGCCTGTGGTTAATTCTTCTTCCTGATGGGAAAATAGAGTGACCTGTGCCTGTCCCAACACCAAGAGCTAGTCTCTTATTGGTTCCCCGTCTTCCCGTTCATCCTCAGGACAAATTGCAACCTGTACAGAACAGGAGATTAAAGGTGCTGATGCTCCAAGTAGGGAGATTGCTAGTAAGGCGGCTGGAATGGCGAACCCGGGCACAAGGAGATGAGAAATGAGGTGCGTTTTAGAAACCTTTCCCCATCACATGGTGTACCATCTTCTGGGTTTCTCATGCATGTTTTCGATGTAGGAAGATGCCCTTGAACCTGGAGATTTGGGACCCATGCGATGGGTACCACGCAGTATTACTTTAAAGGGTCTGTGTTTGCTCACCCAACCTCACCAAACTTCTCAGCCCCAAGAGTGTCCACCCTTATGTCTCATCCAGCTGTGGGTCTAGATATGGTCAATCCAGGTTGCATCACAGCCCCTGATCGCATTGTGTAAGAATTTCTCTCTCTTTCACTGTCTTTGTTTCATGGGTTTTTCAAAGTAATTTATTTTTATAATGGGGTTTAGCTGCTTTTCACTGCTGTGTTTATGCCGCTTTACACCCACTTGACACACTAACAGAGAGATATCAATACATAGGTTTTAAGATTATTACTAGTCAGATATATTCTTGTGCGGTGAATAGGGCGTGTTGAGTCCAGTTCTCTGAGCAAGGAGTAGGTCTTGTCTATTACATATTGGCTTTATGGAACGGTATCTGAGCTAATTTGATACCCTTGTTTTATGTATCACCCCACCTCACCTTTCCCGTTAAGCAGCCATAGTGTGTTTTCTGCATGTGTGACTCTGTTCTGTTTTGTAATTCAGTTCAAGTGTAACGGTTTTTACATTCCCTCTATCAGTGATACCTTATGAGAAGTGTCCTTTGCTGTGTGACTTATTTCACTTAGAATCGTCGTACCTAAATCCACTCATCATGCTGCTACTAGCCTTATGACATTGATTTCATGGCTGAGTGATATTCCATTGTACATAAGGACCACAACTTCTTTATCCATTTTTCTCTTTCCTGGGATATTTAAGGTGGAATGAAGTGGAGGTCCTTGTCAACAGAGCAGCCCTAAACTTTGGGGTGCTTGTGTCTTGCTGATTTTTAATTTTCCCAATTTATACCCCCATGAGTGGAAGTGCCCTATGCTCTCTAAGCTGTGTTTTTTAGATGTTTCAGGACTCACCGTACACTTCTCCAGAGTGGCTGTTGGCAATTTACATCCCGCCCATCAGTGTAGCAAGGCTCCCATTTCTCCATGGCCTGTCCTGCATTTCTGGTTTTGACAAGTTTTTCAGCATGGCCCTTTTGACCGATGGGTAGCGAGTCTTCTTTGTAGCCCTGATTTGCCTTTCCAGGTTGCTTGGTTGGCCAAAAAGGGCGTATGCGTTTTTTCCTGAATATATTCAGGAAAAAACGCATACGCCCTTTTTGGCCAAGGGCATCATTGTCAACGTTTTGCCGCTTTTCATGTGCTTTAAAGGCGATTCGAATCTACCTCCTGAAATCTGTTTCCTGCAATTCTGCCTTGATTTCAAATCCTCTTCTTTGCCTTCCCTCAATATATCTGTGGACGAGAGTTATCATTTATAACTCTGCAGGTTTGTGAATTGCAGTGTCCTGAACCTCCATTTTACAACTCGCGTTTTTGGGAGCTGGCCGCAAAAGCGCAGGATCCCTTCAGGCCCTGTTCTGGTTCCGGGGGGCAGGCTGAGCCTGTGGTTAATTCTTCTTCCTGATGGGAAAATAGAGTGACCTGTGCCTGTCCCAACACCAAGAGCTAGTCTCTTATTGGTTCCCCGTCTTCCCGTTCATCCTCAGGACAAATTGCAACCTGTACAGAACAGGAGATTAAAGGTGCTGATGCTCCAAGTAGGGAGATTGCTAGTAAGGCGGCTGGAATGGCGAACCCGGGCACAAGGAGATGAGAAATGAGGTGCGTTTTAGAAACCTTTCCCCATCACATGGTGTACCATCTTCTGGGTTTCTCATGCATGTTTTCGATGTAGGAAGATGCCCTTGAACCTGGAGATTTGGGACCCATGCGATGGGTACCACGCAGTATTACTTTAAAGGGTCTGTGTTTGCTCACCCAACCTCACCAAACTTCTCAGCCCCAAGAGTGTCCACCCTTATGTCTCATCCAGCTGTGGGTCTAGATATGGTCAATCCAGGTTGCATCACAGCCCTTGATCGCATTGTGTAAGAATTTCTCTCTCTTTCACTGTCTTTGTTTCATGGGTTTTTCAAAGTAATTTATTTTTATAATGGGGTTTAGCTGCTTTTCACTGCTGTGTTTATGCCGCTTTACACCCACTTGACACACTAACAGAGAGATATCAATACATAGGTTTTAAGATTATTACTAGTCAGATATATTCTTGTGCGGTGAATAGGGCGTGTTGAGTCCAGTTCTCTGAGCAAGGAGTAGGTCTTGTCTATTACATATTGGCTTTATGGAACGGTATCTGAGCTAATTTGATACCCTTGTTTTATGTATCACCCCACCTCACCTTTCCCGTTAAGCAGCCATAGTGTGTTTTCTGCATGTGTGACTCTGTTCTGTTTTGTAATTCAGTTCAAGTGTAACGGTTTTTACATTCCCTCTATCAGTGATACCTTATGAGAAGTGTCCTTTGCTGTGTGACTTATTTCACTTAGAATCGTCGTACCTAAATCCACTCATCATGCTGCTACTAGCCTTATGACATTGATTTCATGGCTGAGTGATATTCCATTGTACATAAGGACCACAACTTCTTTATCCATTTTTCTCTTTCCTGGGATATTTAAGGTGGAATGAAGTGGAGGTCCTTGTCAACAGAGCAGCCCTCAACTTTGGGGTGCTTGTGTCTTGCTGATTTTTAATTTTCCCAATTTATACCCCCATGAGTGGAAGTGCCCTATGCTCTCTAAGCTGTGTTTTTTAGATGTTTCAGGACTCACCGTACACTTCTCCAGAGTGGCTGTTGGCAATTTACATCCCGCCCATCAGTGTAGCAAGGCTCCCATTTCTCCATGGCCTGTCCTGCATTTCTGGTTTTGACAAGTTTTTCAGCATGGCCCTTTTGACCGATGGGTAGCGAGTCTTCTTTGTAGCCCTGATTTGCCTTTCCAGGTTGCTTGGTTGGCCAAAAAGGGCGTATGCGTTTTTTCCTGAATATATTCAGGAAAAAACGCATACGCCCTTTTTGGCCAAGGGCATCATTGTCAACGTTTTGCCGCTTTTCATGTGCTTTAAAGGCGATTCTAATCTACCTCCTGAAATCTGTTTCCTGCAATTCTGCCTTGATTTCAAATCCTCTTCTTTGCCTTCCCTCAATATATCTGTGGACGAGAGTTATCATTTATAACTCTGCAGGTTTGTGAATTGCAGTGTCCTGAACCTCCATTTTACAACTCGCGTTTTTGGGAGCTGGCCGCAAAAGCGCAGGATCCCTTCAGGCCCTGTTCTGGTTCCGGGGGGCAGGCTGAGCCTGTGGTTAATTCTTCTTCCTGATGGGAAAATAGAGTGACCTGTGCCTGTCCCAACACCAAGAGCTAGTCTCTTATTGGTTCCCCGTCTTCCCGTTCATCCTCAGGACAAATTGCAACCTGTACAGAACAGGAGATTAAAGGTGCTGATGCTCCAAGTAGGGAGATTGCTAGTAAGGCGGCTGGAATGGCGAACCCGGGCACAAGGAGATGAGAAATGAGGTGCGTTTTAGAAACCTTTCCCCATCACATGGTGTACCATCTTCTGGGTTTCTCATGCATGTTTTCGATGTAGGAAGATGCCCTTGAACCTGGAGATTTGGGACCCATGCGATGGGTACCACGCAGTATTACTTTAAAGGGTCTGTGTTTGCTCACCCAACCTCACCAAACTTCTCAGCCCCAAGAGTGTCCACCCTTATGTCTCATCCAGCTGTGGGTCTAGATATGGTCAATCCAGGTTGCATCACAGCCCCTGATCGCATTGTGTAAAAATTTCTCTCTCTTTCACTGTCTTTGTTTCATGGGTTTTTCAAAGTAATTTATTTTTATAATGGGGTTTAGCTGCTTTTCACTGCTGTGTTTATGCCGCTTTACACCCACTTGACACACTAACAGAGAGATATCAATACATAGGTTTTAAGATTATTACTAGTCAGATATATTCTCGTGCGGTGAATAGGGCGTGTTGAGTCCAGTTCTCTGAGCAAGGAGTAGGTCTTGTCTATTACATATTGGGTTTATGGAACGGTATCTGAGCTAATTTGAAACCCTTGTTTTATGTATCACCCTACCTCACCTTTCCCGTTAAGCAGCCATAGTGTGTTTTCTGCATGTGTGACTGTGTTCTGTTTTGTAATTCAGTTCAAGTGTAACGGTTTTTACATTCCCTCTATCAGTGATACCTTATGAGAAGTGTCCTTTGCTGTGTGACTTATTTCACTTAGAATCCTCGTACCTAAATCCACTCATCATGCTGCTACTAGCCTTATGACATTGATTTCATGGCTGAGTGATATTCCATTGTACATAAGGACCACAACTTCTTTATCCATTTTTCTCTTTCCTGGGATATTTAAGGTGGAATGAAGTGGAGGTCCTTGTCAACAGAGCAGCCCTCAACTTTGGGGTGCTTGTGTCTTGCTGATTTTTAATTTTCCCAATTTATACCCCCATGAGTGGAAGTGCCCTATGCTCTCTAAGCTGTGTTTTTTAGATGTTTCAGGACTCACCGTACACTTCTCCAGAGTGGCTGTTGCCAATTTACATCCCGCCCATCAGAGTAGCAAGGCTCCCATTTCTCCATGGCCTGTCCTGCATTTCTGGTTTTGACACGTATTTCAGCATGGCCCTTTTGACCGATGGGTAGCGAGTCTTCTTTGTAGCCCTGATTTGCCTTTCCAGGTTGCTTGGTTGGCCAAAAAGGGCGTATGCGTTTTTTCCTGAATATATTCAGGAAAAAACGCATACGCCCTTTTTGGCCAAGGGCATCATTGTCAACGTTTTGCCGCTTTTCATGTGCTTTAAAGGCGATTCGAATCTACCTCCTGAAATCTGTTTCCTGCAATTCTGCCTTGATTTCAAATCCTCTTCTTTGCCTTCCCTCAATATATCTGTGGACGAGAGTTATCATTTATAACTCTGCAGGTTTGTGAATTGCAGTGTCCTGAACCTCCATTTTACAACTCGCGTTTTTGGGAGCTGGCCGCAAAAGCGCAGGATCCCTTCAGGCCCTGTTCTGGTTCCGGGGGGCAGGCTGAGCCTGTGGTTAATTCTTCTTCCTGATGGGAAAATAGAGTGACCTGTGCCTGTCCCAACACCAAGAGCTAGTCTCTTATTGGTTCCCCGTCTTCCCGTTCATCCTCAGGACAAATTGCAACCTGTACAGAACAGGAGATTAAAGGTGCTGATGCTCCAAGTAGGGAGATTGCTAGTAAGGCGGCTGGAATGGCGAACCCGGGCACAAGGAGATGAGAAATGAGGTGCGTTTTAGAAACCTTTCCCCATCACATGGTGTACCATCTTCTGGGTTTCTCATGCATGTTTTCGATGTAGGAAGATGCCCTTGAACCTGGAGATTTGGGACCCATGCGATGGGTACCACGCAGTATTACTTTAAAGGGTCTGTGTTTGCTCACCCAACCTCACCAAACTTCTCAGCCCCAAGAGTGTCCACCCTTATGTCTCATCCAGCTGTGGGTCTAGATATGGTCAATCCAGGTTGCATCACAGCCCCTGATCGCATTGTGTAAGAATTTCTCTCTCTTTCACTGTCTTTGTTTCATGGGTTTTTCAAAGTAATTTATTTTTATAATGGGGTTTAGCTGCTTTTCACTGCTGTGTTTATGCCGCTTTACACCCACTTGACACACTAACAGAGAGATATCAATACATAGGTTTTAAGATTATTACTAGTCAGATATATTCTTGTGCGGTGAATAGGGCGTGTTGAGTCCAGTTCTCTGAGCAAGGAGTAGGTCTTGTCTATTACATATTGGCTTTATGGAACGGTATCTGAGCTAATTTGATACCCTTGTTTTATGTATCACCCCACCTCACCTTTCCCGTTAAGCAGCCATAGTGTGTTTTCTGCATGTGTGACTCTGTTCTGTTTTGTAATTCAGTTCAAGTGTAACGGTTTTTACATTCCCTCTATCAGTGATACCTTATGAGAAGTGTCCTTTGCTGTGTGACTTATTTCACTTAGAATCGTCGTACCTAAATCCACTCATCATGCTGCTACTAGCCTTATGACATTGATTTCATGGCTGAGTGATATTCCATTGTACATAAGGACCACAACTTCTTTATCCATTTTTCTCTTTCCTGGGATATTTAAGGTGGAATGAAGTGGAGGTCCTTGTCAACAGAGCAGCCCTCAACTTTGGGGTGCTTGTGTCTTGCTGATTTTTAATTTTCCCAATTTATACCCCCATGAGTGGAAGTGCCCTATGCTCTCTAAGCTGTGTTTTTTAGATGTTTCAGGACTCACCGTACACTTCTCCAGAGTGGCTGTTGGCAATTTACATCCCGCCCATCAGTGTAGCAAGGCTCCCATTTCTCCATGGCCTGTCCTGCATTTCTGGTTTTGACAAGTTTTTCAGCATGGCCCTTTTGACCGATGGGTAGCGAGTCTTCTTTGTAGCCCTGATTTGCCTTTCCAGGTTGCTTGGTTGGCCAAAAAGGGCGTATGCGTTTTTTCCTGAATATATTCAGGAAAAAACGCATACGCCCTTTTTGGCCAAGGGCATCATTGTCAACGTTTTGCCGCTTTTCATGTGCTTTAAAGGCGATTCTAATCTACCTCCTGAAATCTGTTTCCTGCAATTCTGCCTTGATTTCAAATCCTCTTCTTTGCCTTCCCTCAATATATCTGTGGACGAGAGTTATCATTTATAACTCTGCAGGTTTGTGAATTGCAGTGTCCTGAACCTCCATTTTACAACTCGCGTTTTTGGGAGCTGGCCGCAAAAGCGCAGGATCCCTTCAGGCCCTGTTCTGGTTCCGGGGGGCAGGCTGAGCCTGTGGTTAATTCTTCTTCCTGATGGGAAAATAGAGTGACCTGTGCCTGTCCCAACACCAAGAGCTAGTCTCTTATTGGTTCCCCGTCTTCCCGTTCATCCTCAGGACAAATTGCAACCTGTACAGAACAGGAGATTAAAGGTGCTGATGCTCCAAGTAGGGAGATTGCTAGTAAGGCGGCTGGAATGGCGAACCCGGGCACAAGGAGATGAGAAATGAGGTGCGTTTTAGAAACCTTTCCCCATCACATGGTGTACCATCTTCTGGGTTTCTCATGCATGTTTTCGATGTAGGAAGATGCCCTTGAACCTGGAGATTTGGGACCCATGCGATGGGTACCACGCAGTATTACTTTAAAGGGTCTGTGTTTGCTCACCCAACCTCACCAAACTTCTCAGCCCCAAGAGTGTCCACCCTTATGTCTCATCCAGCTGTGGGTCTAGATATGGTCAATCCAGGTTGCATCACAGCCCTTGATCGCATTGTGTAAGAATTTCTCTCTCTTTCACTGTCTTTGTTTCATGGGTTTTTCAAAGTAATTTATTTTTATAATGGGGTTTAGCTGCTTTTCACTGCTGTGTTTATGCCGCTTTACACCCACTTGACACACTAACAGAGAGATATCAATACATAGGTTTTAAGATTATTACTAGTCAGATATATTCTTGTGCGGTGAATAGGGCGTGTTGAGTCCAGTTCTCTGAGCAAGGAGTAGGTCTTGTCTATTACATATTGGGTTTATGGAACGGTATCTGAGCTAATTTGATACCCTTGTTTTATGTATCACCCCACCTCACCTTTCCCGTTAAGCAGCCATAGTGTGTTTTCTGCATGTGTGACTCTGTTCTGTTTTGTAATTCAGTTCAAGTGTAATGGTTTTTACATTCCCTCTATCAGTGATACCTTATGAGAAGTGTCCTTTTCTGTGTGACTTATTTCACTTAGAATCGTCGTACCTAAATCCACTCATCATGCTGCTACTAGCCTTATGACATTGATTTCATGGCTGAGTGATATTCCATTGTACATAAGGACCACAACTTCTTTATCCATTTTTCTCTTTCCTGGGATATTTAAGGTGGAATGAAGTGGAGGTCCTTGTCAACAGAGCAGCCCTAAACTTTGGGGTGCTTGTGTCTTGCTGATTTTTCATTTTCCCAATTTATACCCCCATGAGTGGAAGTGCCCTATGCTCTCTAAGCTGTGTTTTTTAGATGTTTCAGGACTCACCGTACACTTCTCCAGAGTGGCTGTTGGCAATTTACATCCCGCCCATCAGTGTAGCAAGGCTCCCATTTCTCCATGGCCTGTCCTGCATTTCTGGTTTTGACAAGTTTTTCAGCATGGCCCTTTTGACCGATGGGTAGCGAGTCTTCTTTGTAGCCCTGATTTGCCTTTCCAGGTTGCTTGGTTGGCCAAAAAGGGCGTATGCGTTTTTTCCTGAATATATTCAGGAAAAAACGCATACGCCCTTTTTGGCCAAGGGCATCATTGTCAACGTTTTGCCGCTTTTCATGTGCTTTAAAGGCGATTCTAATCTACCTCCTGAAATCTGTTTCTTGCAATTCTGCCTTGATTTCAAATCCTCTTCTTTGCCTTCCCTCAATATATCTGTGGACGAGAGTTATCATTTATAACTCTGCAGGTTTGTGAATTGCAGTGCCCTGAAGCTCCATTTTACAACTCGCTTATTTGAGCACTGGCCGCAAAAGCAGAGGATGGCTTCAGGCCTTGTTCTGGTTCCAGGGGGCAGGCTGAGCCTGTGGTTAATTTTTCTTCCTGATTGTAAAATAGAGTGACCTGTGCCTGTCCCAAAACCAAGAGCTAGGCTCTCATTGGTTCCCCGTTTTCCCGTTCATCCTCAGGACAAATTGCAACCTGTACGGAACAGGAGGTTAAAGGTGCTGATGCTCCAAGTAGGGAGATTGCTAGTAAGGCGGCTGGAATGGCGAACCCGGGCACAAGGAGATGAGAAATGAGGTGCGTTTTAGAAACCTTTCCCCATCACATGGTGTACCATCTTCTGGGTTTCTCATGCATGTTTTCGATGTAGGAAGATGCCCTTGAACCTGGAGATTTGGGACCCATGCGATGGGTACCACGCAGTATTACTTTAAAGGGTCTGCGTTTGCTCACCCTACCTCACCAAACCTCTCAGCCCCAAGAGTGTCCACCCTTATGTCTCATCCAGCTGTGGGTCTAGATATGGTCAATCCAGGTTGCATCACAGCCCCTGATCGCATTGTGTAAGAATTTCTCTCTCTTTCACTGTCTTTGTTTCATGGGTTTTTCAAAGTAATTTATTTTTATAATGGGGTTTAGCTGCTTTTCACTGCTGTCTTTATGCCGCTTTACACCCACTTGACACACTAACAGAGAGATATCAATACATAGGTTTTAAGATTATTACTAGTCAGATATATTCTTGTGCGGTGAATAGGGCGTGTTGAGTCCAGTTCTCTGAGCAAGGAGTAGGTCTTGTCTATTACATATTGGGTTTATGGAACGGTATCTGAGCTAATTTGAAACCCTTGTTTTATGTATCACCCCACCTCACCTTTCCCGTTAAGCAGCCATAGTGTGTTTTCTGCATGTGTGACTCTGTTCTGTTTTGTAATTCAGTTCAAGTGTAACGGTTTTTACATTCCCTCTATAAGTGATACCTTATGAGAAGTGTCCTTTTCTGTGTGACTTATTTCACTTAGAATCGTCGTACCTAAATCCACTCATCATGCTGCTACTAGCCTTATGACATTGATTTCATGGCTGAGTGATATTCCATTGTACATAAGGACCACAACTTCTTTATCCATTTTTCTCTTTCCTGGGATATTTAAGGTGGAATGAAGTGGAGGTCCTTGTCAACAGAGCAGCCCTCAACTTTGGGGTGCTTGTGTCTTGCTGATTTTTAATTTTCCCAATTTATACCCCCATGAGTGGAAGTGCCCTATGCTCTCTAAGCTGTGTTTTTTAGATGTTTCAGGACTCACCGTACACTTCTCCAGAGTGGCTGTTGCCAATTTACATCCCGCCCATCAGAGTAGCAAGGCTCCCATTTCTCCATGGCCTGTCCTGCATTTCTGGTTTTGACACGTTTTTCAGCATGGCCCTTTTGACCGATGGGTAGCCAGTCTTCTTTGTAGCCCTGATTTGCCTTTCCAGGTTGCTTGGTTGGCCAAAAAGGGCGTATGCGTTTTTTCCTGAATATATTCAGGAAAAAACGCATACGCCCTTTTTGGCCAAGGGCATCATTGTCAACGTTTTGCCGCTTTTCATGTGCTTTAAAGGCGATTCTAATCTACCTCCTGAAATCTGTTTCCTGCAATTCTGCCTTGATTTCAAATCCTCTTCTTTGCCTTCCCTCAATATATCTTTGGACGAGAGTTATCATTTATAACTCTGCAGGTTTGTGAATTGCACTGCCCTGAACCTCCATTTTACAACTCGCGATTTTGGGAGCTGGCCGCAAAAGCGCAGGATCCCTTCAGGCCCTGTTCTGGTTCCGGGGGGCAGGCTGAGCCTGTGGTTAATTCTTCTTCCTGATGGGAAAATAGAGTGACCTGTGCCTGTCCCAACACCAAGAGCTAGTCTCTTATTGGTTCCCCGTCTTCCCGTTCATCCTCAGGACAAATTGCAACCTGTACAGAACAGGAGATTAAAGGTGCTGATGCTCCAAGTAGGGAGATTGCTAGTAAGGCGGCTGGAATGGCGAACCCGGGCACAAGGAGATGAGAAATGAGGTGCGTTTTAGAAACCTTTCCCCATCACATGGTGTACCATCTTCTGGGTTTCTCATGCATGTTTTCGATGTAGGAAGATGCCCTTGAACCTGGAGATTTGGGACCCATGCGATGGGTACCACGCAGTATTACTTTAAAGGGTCTGTGTTTGCTCACCCAACCTCACCAAACTTCTCAGCCCCAAGAGTGTCCACCCTTATGTCTCATCCAGCTGTGGGTCTAGATATGGTCAATCCAGGTTGCATCACAGCCCCTGATCACATTGTGTAAGAATTTCTCTCTCTTTCACTGTCTTTGTTTCATGGGTTTTTCAAAGTAATTTATTTTTATAATGGGGTTTAGCTGCTTTTCACTGCTGTGTTTATGCCGCTTTACACCCACTTGACACACTAACAGAGAGATATCAATACATAGGTTTTAAGATTATTACTAGTCAGATATATTCTTGTGCGGTGAATAGGGCGTGTTGAGTCCAGTTCTCTGAGCAAGGAGTAGGTCTTGTCTATTACATATTGGGTTTATGGAACGGTATCTGAGCTAATTTGATACCCTTGTTTTATGTATCACCCCACCTCACCTTTCCCGTTAAGCAGCCATAGTGTGTTTTCTGCATGTGTGACTCTGTTCTGTTTTGTAATTCAGTTCAAGTGTAACGGTTTTTACATTCCCTCTATCAGTGATACCTTATGAGAAGTGTCCTTTTCTGTGTGACTTATTTCACTTAGAATCGTCGTACCTAAATCCACTCATCATGCTGCTACTAGCCTTATGACATTGATTTCATGGCTGAGTGATATTCCATTGTACATAAGGACCACAACTTCTTTATCCATTTTTCTCTTTCCTGGGATATTTAAGGTGGAATGAAGTGGAGGTCCTTGTCAACAGAGCAGCCCTAAACTTTGGGGTGCTTGTGTCTTGCTGATTTTTCATTTTCCCAATTTATACCCCCATGAGTGGAAGTGCCCTATGCTCTCTAAGCTGTGTTTTTTAGATGTTTCAGGACTCACCGTACACTTCTCCAGAGTGGCTGTTGGCAATTTACATCCCGCCCATCAGTGTAGCAAGGCTCCCATTTCTCCATGGCCTGTCCTGCATTTCTGGTTTTGACAAGTTTTTCAGCATGGCCCTTTTGACCGATGGGTAGCGAGTCTTCTTTGTAGCCCTGATTTGCCTTTCCAGGTTGCTTGGTTGGCCAAAAAGGGCGTATGCGTTTTTTCCTGAATATATTCAGGAAAAAACGCATACGCCCTTTTTGGCCAAGGGCATCATTGTCAACGTTTTGCCGCTTTTCATGTGCTTTAAAGGCGATTCTAATCTACCTCCTGAAATCTGTTTCTTGCAATTCTGCCTTGATTTCAAATCCTCTTCTTTGCCTTCCCTCAATATATCTGTGGACGAGAGTTATCATTTATAACTCTGCAGGTTTGTGAATTGCAGTGCCCTGAAGCTCCATTTTACAACTCGCTTATTTGAGCACTGGCCGCAAAAGCAGAGGATGGCTTCAGGCCTTGTTCTGGTTCCAGGGGGCAGGCTGAGCCTGTGGTTAATTTTTCTTCCTGATTGTAAAATAGAGTGACCTGTGCCTGTCCCAAAACCAAGAGCTAGGCTCTCATTGGTTCCCCGTTTTCCCGTTCATCCTCAGGACAAATTGCAACCTGTACGGAACAGGAGGTTAAAGGTGCTGATGCTCCAAGTAGGGAGATTGCTAGTAAGGCGGCTGGAATGGCGAACCCGGGCACAAGGAGATGAGAAATGAGGTGCGTTTTAGAAACCTTTCCCCATCACATGGTGTACCATCTTCTGGGTTTCTCATGCATGTTTTCGATGTAGGAAGATGCCCTTGAACCTGGAGATTTGGGACCCATGCGATGGGTACCACGCAGTATTACTTTAAAGGGTCTGCGTTTGCTCACCCTACCTCACCAAACCTCTCAGCCCCAAGAGTGTCCACCCTTATGTCTCATCCAGCTGTGGGTCTAGATATGGTCAATCCAGGTTGCATCACAGCCCCTGATCGCATTGTGTAAGAATTTCTCTCTCTTTCACTGTCTTTCTTCATGGGTTTTTCAAAGTAATTTATTTTTATAATGGGGTTTAGCTGCTTTTCACTGCTGTCTTTATGCCGCTTTACACCCACTTGACACACTAACAGAGAGATATCAATACATAGGTTTTAAGATTATTACTAGTCAGATATATTCTTGTGCGGTGAATAGGGCGTGTTGAGTCCAGTTCTCTGAGCAAGGAGTAGGTCTTGTCTATTACATATTGGGTTTATGGAACGGTATCTGAGCTAATTTGAAACCCTTGTTTTATGTATCACCCCACCTCACCTTTCCCGTTAAGCAGCCATAGTGTGTTTTCTGCATGTGTGACTCTGTTCTGTTTTGTAATTCAGTTCAAGTGTAACGGTTTTTACATTCCCTCTATCAGTGATACCTTATGAGAAGTGTCCTTTGCTGTGTGACTTATTTCACTTAGAATCGTCGTACCTAAATCCACTCATCATGCTGCTACTAGCCTTATGACATTGATTTCATGGCTGAGTGATATTCCATTGTACATAAGGACCACAACTTCTTTATCCATTTTTCTCTTTCCTGGGATATTTAAGGTGGAATGAAGTGGAGGTCCTTGTCAACAGAGCAGCCCTCAACTTTGGGGTGCTTGTGTCTTGCTGATTTTTAATTTTCCCAATTTATACCCCCATGAGTGGAAGTGCCCTATGCTCTCTAAGCTGTGTTTTTTAGATGTTTCAGGACTCACCGTACACTTCTCCAGAGTGGCTGTTGCCAATTTACATCCCGCCCATCAGAGTAGCAAGGCTCCCATTTCTCCATGGCCTGTCCTGCATTTCTGGTTTTGACACGTTTTTCAGCATGGCCCTTTTGACCGATGGGTAGCGAGTCTTCTTTGTAGCCCTGATTTGCCTTTCCAGGTTGCTTGGTTGGCCAAAAAGGGCGTATGCGTTTTTTCCTGAATATATTCAGGAAAAAACGCATACGCCCTTTTTGGCCAAGGGCATCATTGTCAACGTTTTGCCGCTTTTCATGTGCTTTAAAGGCGATTCTAATCTACCTCCTGAAATCTGTTTCCTGCAATTCTGCCTTGATTTCAAATCCTCTTCTTTGCCTTCCCTCAATATATCTGTGGACGAGAGTTATCATTTATAACTCTGCAGGTTTGTGAATTGCACTGCCCTGAACCTCCATTTTACAACTCGCGTTTTTGGGAGCTGGCCGCAAAAGCGCAGGATCCCTTCAGGCCCTGTTCTGGTTCCGGGGGGCAGGCTGAGCCTGTGGTTAATTCTTCTTCCTGATGGGAAAATAGAGTGACCTGTGCCTGTCCCAACACCAAGAGCTAGTCTCTTATTGGTTCCCCGTCTTCCCGTTCATCCTCAGGACAAATTGCAACCTGTACAGAACAGGAGATTAAAGGTGCTGATGCTCCAAGTAGGGAGATTGCTAGTAAGGCGGCTGGAATGGCGAACCCGGGCACAAGGAGATGAGAAATGAGGTGCGTTTTAGAAACCTTTCCCCATCACATGGTGTACCATCTTCTGGGTTTCTCATGCATGTTTTCGATGTAGGAAGATGCCCTTGAACCTGGAGATTTGGGACCCATGCGATGGGTACCACGCAGTATTACTTTAAAGGGTCTGTGTTTGCTCACCCAACCTCACCAAACTTCTCAGCCCCAAGAGTGTCCACCCTTATGTCTCATCCAGCTGTGGGTCTAGATATGGTCAATCCAGGTTGCATCACAGCCCCTGATCACATTGTGTAAGAATTTCTCTCTCTTTCACTGTCTTTGTTTCATGGGTTTTTCAAAGTAATTTATTTTTATAATGGGGTTTAGCTGCTTTTCACTGCTGTGTTTATGCCGCTTTACACCCACTTGACACACTAACAGAGAGATATCAATACATAGGTTTTAAGATTATTACTAGTCAGATATATTCTTGTGCGGTGAATAGGGCGTGTTGAGTCCAGTTCTCTGAGCAAGGAGTAGGTCTTGTCTATTACATATTGGGTTTATGGAACGGTATCTGAGCTAATTTGATACCCTTGTTTTATGTATCACCCCACCTCACCTTTCCCGTTAAGCAGCCATAGTGTGTTTTCTGCATGTGTGACTCTGTTCTGTTTTGTAATTCAGTTCAAGTGTAACGGTTTTTACATTCCCTCTATCAGTGATACCTTATGAGAAGTGTCCTTTTCTGTGTGACTTATTTCACTTAGAATCGTCGTACCTAAATCCACTCATCATGCTGCTACTAGCCTTATGACATTGATTTCATGGCTGAGTGATATTCCATTGTACATAAGGACCACAACTTCTTTATCCATTTTTCTCTTTCCTGGGATATTTAAGGTGGAATGAAGTGGAGGTCCTTGTCAACAGAGCAGCCCTAAACTTTGGGGTGCTTGTGTCTTGCTGATTTTTCATTTTCCCAATTTATACCCCCATGAGTGGAAGTGCCCTATGCTCTCTAAGCTGTGTTTTTTAGATGTTTCAGGACTCACCGTACACTTCTCCAGAGTGGCTGTTGGCAATTTACATCCCGCCCATCAGTGTAGCAAGGCTCCCATTTCTCCATGGCCTGTCCTGCATTTCTGGTTTTGACAAGTTTTTCAGCATGGCCCTTTTGACCGATGGGTAGCGAGTCTTCTTTGTAGCCCTGATTTGCCTTTCCAGGTTGCTTGGTTGGCCAAAAAGGGCGTATGCGTTTTTTCCTGAATATATTCAGGAAAAAACGCATACGCCCTTTTTGGCCAAGGGCATCATTGTCAACGTTTTGCCGCTTTTCATGTGCTTTAAAGGCGATTCTAATCTACCTCCTGAAATCTGTTTCTTGCAATTCTGCCTTGATTTCAAATCCTCTTCTTTGCCTTCCCTCAATATATCTGTGGACGAGAGTTATCATTTATAACTCTGCAGGTTTGTGAATTGCAGTGCCCTGAAGCTCCATTTTACAACTCGCTTATTTGAGCACTGGCCGCAAAAGCAGAGGATGGCTTCAGGCCTTGTTCTGGTTCCAGGGGGCAGGCTGAGCCTGTGGTTAATTTTTCTTCCTGATTGTAAAATAGAGTGACCTGTGCCTGTCCCAAAACCAAGAGCTAGGCTCTCATTGGTTCCCCGTTTTCCCGTTCATCCTCAGGACAAATTGCAACCTGTACGGAACAGGAGGTTAAAGGTGCTGATGCTCCAAGTAGGGAGATTGCTAGTAAGGCGGCTGGAATGGCGAACCCGGGCACAAGGAGATGAGAAATGAGGTGCGTTTTAGAAACCTTTCCCCATCACATGGTGTACCATCTTCTGGGTTTCTCATGCATGTTTTCGATGTAGGAAGATGCCCTTGAACCTGGAGATTTGGGACCCATGCGATGGGTACCACGCAGTATTACTTTAAAGGGTCTGCGTTTGCTCACCCTACCTCACCAAACCTCTCAGCCCCAAGAGTGTCCACCCTTATGTCTCATCCAGCTGTGGGTCTAGATATGGTCAATCCAGGTTGCATCACAGCCCCTGATCGCATTGTGTAAGAATTTCTCTCTCTTTCACTGTCTTTGTTTCATGGGTTTTTCAAAGTAATTTATTTTTATAATGGGGTTTAGCTGCTTTTCACTGCTGTCTTTATGCCGCTTTACACCCACTTGACACACTAACAGAGAGATATCAATACATAGGTTTTAAGATTATTACTAGTCAGATATATTCTTGTGCGGTGAATAGGGCGTGTTGAGTCCAGTTCTCTGAGCAAGGAGTAGGTCTTGTCTATTACATATTGGGTTTATGGAACGGTATCTGAGCTAATTTGAAACCCTTGTTTTATGTATCACCCCACCTCACCTTTCCCGTTAAGCAGCCATAGTGTGTTTTCTGCATGTGTGACTCTGTTCTGTTTTGTAATTCAGTTCAAGTGTAACGGTTTTTACATTCCCTCTATAAGTGATACCTTATGAGAAGTGTCCTTTTCTGTGTGACTTATTTCACTTAGAATCGTCGTACCTAAATCCACTCATCATGCTGCTACTAGCCTTATGACATTGATTTCATGGCTGAGTGATATTCCATTGTACATAAGGACCACAACTTCTTTATCCATTTTTCTCTTTCCTGGGATATTTAAGGTGGAATGAAGTGGAGGTCCTTGTCAACAGAGCAGCCCTCAACTTTGGGGTGCTTGTGTCTTGCTGATTTTTAATTTTCCCAATTTATACCCCCATGAGTGGAAGTGCCCTATGCTCTCTAAGCTGTGTTTTTTAGATGTTTCAGGACTCACCGTACACTTCTCCAGAGTGGCTGTTGCCAATTTACATCCCGCCCATCAGAGTAGCAAGGCTCCCATTTCTCCATGGCCTGTCCTGCATTTCTGGTTTTGACACGTTTTTCAGCATGGCCCTTTTGACCGATGGGTAGCCAGTCTTCTTTGTAGCCCTGATTTGCCTTTCCAGGTTGCTTGGTTGGCCAAAAAGGGCGTATGCGTTTTTTCCTGAATATATTCAGGAAAAAACGCATACGCCCTTTTTGGCCAAGGGCATCATTGTCAACGTTTTGCCGCTTTTCATGTGCTTTAAAGGCGATTCTAATCTACCTCCTGAAATCTGTTTCCTGCAATTCTGCCTTGATTTCAAATCCTCTTCTTTGCCTTCCCTCAATATATCTTTGGACGAGAGTTATCATTTATAACTCTGCAGGTTTGTGAATTGCACTGCCCTGAACCTCCATTTTACAACTCGCGATTTTGGGAGCTGGCCGCAAAAGCGCAGGATCCCTTCAGGCCCTGTTCTGGTTCCGGGGGGCAGGCTGAGCCTGTGGTTAATTCTTCTTCCTGATGGGAAAATAGAGTGACCTGTGCCTGTCCCAACACCAAGAGCTAGTCTCTTATTGGTTCCCCGTCTTCCCGTTCATCCTCAGGACAAATTGCAACCTGTACAGAACAGGAGATTAAAGGTGCTGATGCTCCAAGTAGGGAGATTGCTAGTAAGGCGGCTGGAATGGCGAACCCGGGCACAAGGAGATGAGAAATGAGGTGCGTTTTAGAAACCTTTCCCCATCACATGGTGTACCATCTTCTGGGTTTCTCATGCATGTTTTCGATGTAGGAAGATGCCCTTGAACCTGGAGATTTGGGACCCATGCGATGGGTACCACGCAGTATTACTTTAAAGGGTCTGTGTTTGCTCACCCAACCTCACCAAACTTCTCAGCCCCAAGAGTGTCCACCCTTATGTCTCATCCAGCTGTGGGTCTAGATATGGTCAATCCAGGTTGCATCACAGCCCCTGATCACATTGTGTAAGAATTTCTCTCTCTTTCACTGTCTTTGTTTCATGGGTTTTTCAAAGTAATTTATTTTTATAATGGGGTTTAGCTGCTTTTCACTGCTGTGTTTATGCCGCTTTACACCCACTTGACACACTAACAGAGAGATATCAATACATAGGTTTTAAGATTATTACTAGTCAGATATATTCTTGTGCGGTGAATAGGGCGTGTTGAGTCCAGTTCTCTGAGCAAGGAGTAGGTCTTGTCTATTACATATTGGGTTTATGGAACGGTATCTGAGCTAATTTGATACCCTTGTTTTATGTATCACCCCACCTCACCTTTCCCGTTAAGCAGCCATAGTGTGTTTTCTGCATGTGTGACTCTGTTCTGTTTTGTAATTCAGTTCAAGTGTAACGGTTTTTACATTCCCTCTATCAGTGATACCTTATGAGAAGTGTCCTTTTCTGTGTGACTTATTTCACTTAGAATCGTCGTACCTAAATCCACTCATCATGCTGCTACTAGCCTTATGACATTGATTTCATGGCTGAGTGATATTCCATTGTACATAAGGACCACAACTTCTTTATCCATTTTTCTCTTTCCTGGGATATTTAAGGTGGAATGAAGTGGAGGTCCTTGTCAACAGAGCAGCCCTAAACTTTGGGGTGCTTGTGTCTTGCTGATTTTTCATTTTCCCAATTTATACCCCCATGAGTGGAAGTGCCCTATGCTCTCTAAGCTGTGTTTTTTAGATGTTTCAGGACTCACCGTACACTTCTCCAGAGTGGCTGTTGCCAATTTACATCCCGCCCATCAGTGTAGCAAGGCTCCCATTTCTCCATGGCCTGTCCTGCATTTCTGGTTTTGACAAGTTTTTCAGCATGGCCCTTTTGACCGATGGGTAGCGAGTCTTCTTTCTAGCCCTGATTTGCCTTTCCAGGTTGCTTGGTTGGCCAAAAAGGGCGTATGCGTTTTTTCCTGAATATATTCAGGAAAAAACGCATACGCCCTTTTTGGCCAAGGGCATCATTGTCAACGTTTTGCCGCTTTTCATGTGCTTTAAAGGCGATTCTAATCTACCTCCTGAAATCTGTTTCTTGCAATTCTGCCTTGATTTCAAATCCTCTTCTTTGCCTTCCCTCAATATATCTGTGGACGAGAGTTATCATTTATAACTCTGCAGGTTTGTGAATTGCAGTGCCCTGAAGCTCCATTTTACAACTCGCTTATTTGAGCACTGGCCGCAAAAGCAGAGGATGGCTTCAGGCCTTGTTCTGGTTCCAGGGGGCAGGCTGAGCCTGTGGTTAATTTTTCTTCCTGATTGTAAAATAGAGTGACCTGTGCCTGTCCCAAAACCAAGAGCTAGGCTCTCATTGGTTCCCCGTTTTCCCGTTCATCCTCAGGACAAATTGCAACCTGTACGGAACAGGAGGTTAAAGGTGCTGATGCTCCAAGTAGGGAGATTGCTAGTAAGGCGGCTGGAATGGCGAACCCGGGCACAAGGAGATGAGAAATGAGGTGCGTTTTAGAAACCTTTCCCCATCACATGGTGTACCATCTTCTGGGTTTCTCATGCATGTTTTCGATGTAGGAAGATGCCCTTGAACCTGGAGATTTGGGACCCATGCGATGGGTACCACGCAGTATTACTTTAAAGGGTCTGCGTTTGCTCACCCTACCTCACCAAACCTCTCAGCCCCAAGAGTGTCCACCCTTATGTCTCATCCAGCTGTGGGTCTAGATATGGTCAATCCAGGTTGCATCACAGCCCCTGATCGCATTGTGTAAGAATTTCTCTCTCTTTCACTGTCTTTCTTCATGGGTTTTTCAAAGTAATTTATTTTTATAATGGGGTTTAGCTGCTTTTCACTGCTGTCTTTATGCCGCTTTACACCCACTTGACACACTAACAGAGAGATATCAATACATAGGTTTTAAGATTATTACTAGTCAGATATATTCTTGTGCGGTGAATAGGGCGTGTTGAGTCCAGTTCTCTGAGCAAGGAGTAGGTCTTGTCTATTACATATTGGGTTTATGGAACGGTATCTGAGCTAATTTGAAACCCTTGTTTTATGTATCACCCCACCTCACCTTTCCCGTTAAGCAGCCATAGTGTGTTTTCTGCATGTGTGACTCTGTTCTGTTTTGTAATTCAGTTCAAGTGTAACGGTTTTTACATTCCCTCTATAAGTGATACCTTATGAGAAGTGTGCTTTTCTGTGTGACTTATTTCACTTAGAATCGTCGTACCTAAATCCACTCATCATGCTGCTACTAACATTATGACATTGATTTCATGGCTGAGTGATATTCCATTGTACATAAGGACCACAACTTCTTTATCCATTTTTCTCTTTCCTGGGATATTTAAGGTGGAATGAAGTGGAGGTCCTTGTCAACAGAGCAGCCCTCAACTTTGGGGTGCTTGTGTCTTGCTGATTTTTAATTTTCCCAATTTATACCCCCATGAGTGGAAGTGCCCTATGCTCTCTAAGCTGTGTTTTTTAGATGTTTCAGGACTCACCGTACACTTCTCCAGAGTGGCTGTTGCCAATTTACATCCCGCCCATCAGAGTAGCAAGGCTCCCATTTCTCCATGGCCTGTCCTGCATTTCTGGTTTTGACACGTTTTTCAGCATGGCCCTTTTGACCGATGGGTAGCCAGTCTTCTTTGTAGCCCTGATTTGCCTTTCCAGGTTGCTTGGTTGGCCAAAAAGGGCGTATGCGTTTTTTCCTGAATATATTCAGGAAAAAACGCATACGCCCTTTTTGGCCAAGGGCATCATTGTCAACGTTTTGCCGCTTTTCATGTGCTTTAAAGGCGATTCTAATCTACCTCCTGAAATCTGTTTCCTGCAATTCTGCCTTGATTTCAAATCCTCTTCTTTGCCTTCCCTCAATATATCTTTGGACGAGAGTTATCATTTATAACTCTGCAGGTTTGTGAATTGCACTGCCCTGAACCTCCATTTTACAACTCGCGTTTTTGGGAGCTGGCCGCAAAAGCGCAGGATCCCTTCAGGCCCTGTTCTGGTTCCGGGGGGCAGGCTGAGCCTGTGGTTAATTCTTCTTCCTGATGGGAAAATAGAGTGACCTGTGCCTGTCCCAACACCAAGAGCTAGTCTCTTATTGGTTCCCCGTCTTCCCGTTCATCCTCAGGACAAATTGCAACCTGTACAGAACAGGAGATTAAAGGTGCTGATGCTCCAAGTAGGGAGATTGCTAGTAAGGCGGCTGGAATGGCGAACCCGGGCACAAGGAGATGAGAAATGAGGTGCGTTTTAGAAACCTTTCCCCATCACATGGTGTACCATCTTCTGGGTTTCTCATGCATGTTTTCGATGTAGGAAGATGCCCTTGAACCTGGAGATTTGGGACCCATGCGATGGGTACCACGCAGTATTACTTTAAAGGGTCTGTGTTTGCTCACCCAACCTCACCAAACTTCTCAGCCCCAAGAGTGTCCACCCTTATGTCTCATCCAGCTGTGGGTCTAGATATGGTCAATCCAGGTTGCATCACAGCCCCTGATCACATTGTGTAAGAATTTCTCTCTCTTTCACTGTCTTTGTTTCATGGGTTTTTCAAAGTAATTTATTTTTATAATGGGGTTTAGCTGCTTTTCACTGCTGTGTTTATGCCGCTTTACACCCACTTGACACACTAACAGAGAGATATCAATACATAGGTTTTAAGATTATTACTAGTCAGATATATTCTTGTGCGGTGAATAGGGCGTGTTGAGTCCAGTTCTCTGAGCAAGGAGTAGGTCTTGTCTATTACATATTGGGTTTATGGAACGGTATCTGAGCTAATTTGATACCCTTGTTTTATGTATCACCCCACCTCACCTTTCCCGTTAAGCAGCCATAGTGTGTTTTCTGCATGTGTGACTCTGTTCTGTTTTGTAATTCAGTTCAAGTGTAACGGTTTTTACATTCCCTCTATCAGTGATACCTTATGAGAAGTGTCCTTTTCTGTGTGACTTATTTCACTTAGAATCGTCGTACCTAAATCCACTCATCATGCTGCTACTAGCCTTATGACATTGATTTCATGGCTGAGTGATATTCCATTGTACATAAGGACCACAACTTCTTTATCCATTTTTCTCTTTCCTGGGATATTTAAGGTGGAATGAAGTGGAGGTCCTTGTCAACAGAGCAGCCCTAAACTTTGGGGTGCTTGTGTCTTGCTGATTTTTCATTTTCCCAATTTATACCCCCATGAGTGGAAGTGCCCTATGCTCTCTAAGCTGTGTTTTTTAGATGTTTCAGGACTCACCGTACACTTCTCCAGAGTGGCTGTTGGCAATTTACATCCCGCCCATCAGTGTAGCAAGGCTCCCATTTCTCCATGGCCTGTCCTGCATTTCTGGTTTTGACAAGTTTTTCAGCATGGCCCTTTTGACCGATGGGTAGCGAGTCTTCTTTCTAGCCCTGATTTGCCTTTCCAGGTTGCTTGGTTGGCCAAAAAGGGCGTATGCGTTTTTTCCTGAATATATTCAGGAAAAAACGCATACGCCCTTTTTGGCCAAGGGCATCATTGTCAACGTTTTGCCGCTTTTCATGTGCTTTAAAGGCGATTCTAATCTACCTCCTGAAATCTGTTTCTTGCAATTCTGCCTTGATTTCAAATCCTCTTCTTTGCCTTCCCTCAATATATCTGTGGACGAGAGTTATCATTTATAACTCTGCAGGTTTGTGAATTGCAGTGCCCTGAAGCTCCATTTTACAACTCGCTTATTTGAGCACTGGCCGCAAAAGCAGAGGATGGCTTCAGGCCTTGTTCTGGTTCCAGGGGGCAGGCTGAGCCTGTGGTTAATTTTTCTTCCTGATTGTAAAATAGAGTGACCTGTGCCTGTCCCAAAACCAAGAGCTAGGCTCTCATTGGTTCCCCGTTTTCCCGTTCATCCTCAGGACAAATTGCAACCTGTACGGAACAGGAGGTTAAAGGTGCTGATGCTCCAAGTAGGGAGATTGCTAGTAAGGCGGCTGGAATGGCGAACCCGGGCACAAGGAGATGAGAAATGAGGTGCGTTTTAGAAACCTTTCCCCATCACATGGTGTACCATCTTCTGGGTTTCTCATGCATGTTTTCGATGTAGGAAGATGCCCTTGAACCTGGAGATTTGGGACCCATGCGATGGGTACCACGCAGTATTACTTTAAAGGGTCTGCGTTTGCTCACCCTACCTCACCAAAACTCTCAGCCCCAAGAGTGTCCACCCTTATGTCTCATCCAGCTGTGGGTCTAGATATGGTCAATCCAGGTTGCATCACAGCCCCTGATCGCATTGTGTAAGAATTTCTCTCTCTTTCACTGTCTTTGTTTCATGGGTTTTTCAAAGTAATTTATTTTTATAATGGGGTTTAGCTGCTTTTCACTGCTGTCTTTATGCCGCTTTACACCCACTTGACACACTAACAGAGAGATATCAATACATAGGTTTTAAGATTATTACTAGTCAGATATATTCTTGTGCGGTGAATAGGGCGTGTTGAGTCCAGTTCTCTGAGCAAGGAGTAGGTCTTGTCTATTACATATTGGGTTTATGGAACGGTATCTGAGCTAATTTGAAACCCTTGTTTTATGTATCACCCCACCTCACCTTTCCCGTTAAGCAGCCATAGTGTGTTTTCTGCATGTGTGACTCTGTTCTGTTTTGTAATTCAGTTCAAGTGTAACGGTTTTTACATTCCCTCTATAAGTGATACCTTATGAGAAGTGTCCTTTTCTGTGTGACTTATTTCACTTAGAATCGTCGTACCTAAATCCACTCATCATGCTGCTACTAGCCTTATGACATTGATTTCATGGCTGAGTGATATTCCATTGTACATAAGGACCACAACTTCTTTATCCATTTTTCTCTTTCCTGGGATATTTAAGGTGGAATGAAGTGGAGGTCCTTGTCAACAGAGCAGCCCTCAACTTTGGGGTGCTTGTGTCTTGCTGATTTTTAATTTTCCCAATTTATACCCCCATGAGTGGAAGTGCCCTATGCTCTCTAAGCTGTGTTTTTTAGATGTTTCAGGACTCACCGTACACTTCTCCAGAGTGGCTGTTGCCAATTTACATCCCGCCCATCAGAGTAGCAAGGCTCCCATTTCTCCATGGCCTGTCCTGCATTTCTGGTTTTGACACGTTTTTCAGCATGGCCCTTTTGACCGATGGGTAGCCAGTCTTCTTTGTAGCCCTGATTTGCCTTTCCAGGTTGCTTGGTTGGCCAAAAAGGGCGTATGCGTTTTTTCCTGAATATATTCAGGAAAAAACGCATACGCCCTTTTTGGCCAAGGGCATCATTGTCAACGTTTTGCCGCTTTTCATGTGCTTTAAAGGCGATTCTAATCTACCTCCTGAAATCTGTTTCCTGCAATTCTGCCTTGATTTCAAATCCTCTTCGTTGCCTTCCCTCAATATATCTTTGGACGAGAGTTATCATTTATAACTCTGCAGGTTTGTGAATTGCACTGCCCTGAACCTCCATTTTACAACTCGCGTTTTTGGGAGCTGGCCGCAAAAGCGCAGGATCCCTTCAGGCCCTGTTCTGGTTCCGGGGGGCAGGCTGAGCCTGTGGTTAATTCTTCTTCCTGATGGGAAAATAGAGTGACCTGTGCCTGTCCCAACACCAAGAGCTAGTCTCTTATTGGTTCCCCGTCTTCCCGTTCATCCTCAGGACAAATTGCAACCTGTACAGAACAGGAGATTAAAGGTGCTGATGCTCCAAGTAGGGAGATTGCTAGTAAGGCGGCTGGAATGGCGAACCCGGGCACAAGGAGATGAGAAATGAGGTGCGTTTTAGAAACCTTTCCCCATCACATGGTGTACCATCTTCTGGGTTTCTCATGCATGTTTTCGATGTAGGAAGATGCCCTTGAACCTGGAGATTTGGGACCCATGCGATGGGTACCACGCAGTATTACTTTAAAGGGTCTGTGTTTGCTCACCCAACCTCACCAAACTTCTCAGCCCCAAGAGTGTCCACCCTTATGTCTCATCCAGCTGTGGGTCTAGATATGGTCAATCCAGGTTGCATCACAGCCCCTGATCGCATTGTGTAAGAATTTCTCTCTCTTTCACTGTCTTTGTTTCATGGGTTTTTCAAAGTAATTTATTTTTATAATGGGGTTTAGCTGCTTTTCACTGCTGTGTTTATGCCGCTTTACACCCACTTGACACACTAACAGAGAGATATCAATACATAGGTTTTAAGATTATTACTAGTCCGATATATTCTTGTGCGGTGAATAGGGCGTGTTGAGTCCAGTTCTCTGAGCAAGGAGTAGGTCTTGTCTATTACATATTGGGTTTATGGAACGGTATCTGAGCTAATTTGATACCCTTGTTTTATGTATCACCCCACCTCACCTTTCCCGTTAAGCAGCCATAGTGTGTTTTCTGCATGTGTGACTCTGTTCTGTTTTGTAATTCAGTTCAAGTGTAACGGTTTTTACATTCCCTCTATCAGTGATACCTTATGAGAAGTGTCCTTTGCTGTGTGACTTATTTCACTTAGAATCGTCGTACCTAAATCCAGTCATCATGCTGCTACTAGCCTTATGACATTGATTTCATGGCTGAGTGATATTCCATTGTACATAAGGACCACAACTTCTTTATCCATTTTTCTCTTTCCTGGGATATTTAAGGTGGAATGAAGTGGAGGTCCTTGTCAACAGAGCAGCCCTCAACTTTGGGGTGCTTGTGTCTTGCTGATTTTTAATTTTCCCAATTTATACCCCCATGAGTGGAAGTGCCCTATGCTCTCTAAGCTGTGTTTTTTAGATGTTTCAGGACTCACCGTACACTTCTCCAGAGTGGCTGTTGCCAATTTACATCCCGCCCATCAGAGTAGCAAGGCTCCCATTTCTCCATGGCCTGTCCTGCATTTCTGGTTTTGACACGAATTTCAGCATGGCCCTTTTGACCGATGGGTAGCGAGTCTTCTTTGTAGCCCTGATTTGCCTTTCCAGGTTGCTTGGTTGGCCAAAAAGGGCGTATGCGTTTTTTCCTGAATATATTCAGGAAAAAACGCATACGCCCTTTTTGGCCAAGGGCATCATTGTCAACGTTTTGCCGCTTTTCATGTGCTTTAAAGGCGATTCTAATCTACCTCCTGAAATCTGTTTCCTGCAATTCTGCCTTGATTTCAAATCCTCTTCTTTGCCTTCCCTCAATATATCTGTGGACGAGAGTTATCATTTATAACTCTGCAGGTTTGTGAATTGCAGTGTCCTGAACCTCCATTTTACAACTCGCGTTTTTGGGAGCTGGCCGCAAAAGCGCAGGATCCCTTCAGGCCCTGTTCTGGTTCCGGGGGGCAGGCTGAGCCTGTGGTTAATTCTTCTTCCTGATGGGAAAATAGAGTGACCTGTGCCTGTCCCAACACCAAGAGCTAGTCTCTTATTGGTTCCCCGTCTTCCCGTTCATCCTCAGGACAAATTGCAACCTGTACAGAACAGGAGATTAAAGGTGCTGATGCTCCAAGTAGGGAGATTGCTAGTAAGGCGGCTGGAATGGCGAACCCGGGCACAAGGAGATGAGAAATGAGGTGCGTTTTAGAAACCTTTCCCCATCACATGGTGTACCATCTTCTGGGTTTCTCATGCATGTTTTCGATGTAGGAAGATGCCCTTGAACCTGGAGATTTGGGACCCATGCGATGGGTACCACGCAGTATTACTTTAAAGGGTCTGTGTTTGCTCACCCAACCTCACCAAACTTCTCAGCCCCAAGAGTGTCCACCCTTATGTCTCATCCAGCTGTGGGTCTAGATATGGTCAATCCAGGTTGCATCACAGCCCCTGATCGCATTGTGTAAAAATTTCTCTCTCTTTCACTGTCTTTGTTTCATGGGTTTTTCAAAGTAATTTATTTTTATAATGGGGTTTAGCTGCTTTTCACTGCTGTGTTTATGCCGCTTTACACCCACTTGACACACTAACAGAGAGATATCAATACATAGGTTTTAAGATTATTACTAGTCAGATATATTCTCGTGCGGTGAATAGGGCGTGTTGAGTCCAGTTCTCTGAGCAAGGAGTAGGTCTTGTCTATTACATATTGGGTTTATGGAACGGTATCTGAGCTAATTTGAAACCCTTGTTTTATGTATCACCCTACCTCACCTTTCCCGTTAAGCAGCCATAGTGTGTTTTCTGCATGTGTGACTGTGTTCTGTTTTGTAATTCAGTTCAAGTGTAACGGTTTTTACATTCCCTCTATCAGTGATACCTTATGAGAAGTGTCCTTTGCTGTGTGACTTATTTCACTTAGAATCGTCGTACCTAAATCCAGTCATCATGCTGCTACTAGCCTTATGACATTGATTTCATGGCTGAGTGATATTCCATTGTACATAAGGACCACAACTTCTTTATCCATTTTTCTCTTTCCTGGGATATTTAAGGTGGAATGAAGTGGAGGTCCTTGTCAACAGAGCAGCCCTCAACTTTGGGGTGCTTGTGTCTTGCTGATTTTTAATTTTCCCAATTTATACCCCCATGAGTGGAAGTGCCCTATGCTCTCTAAGCTGTGTTTTTTAGATGTTTCAGGACTCACCGTACACTTCTCCAGAGTGGCTGTTGCCAATTTACATCCCGCCCATCAGAGTAGCAAGGCTCCCATTTCTCCATGGCCTGTCCTGCATTTCTGGTTTTGACACGTTTTTCAGCATGTACCTTTTGACCGATGGGTAGCGAGTCTTCTTTGTAGCCCTGATTTGCCTTTCCAGGTTGCTTGGTTGGCCAAAAAGGGCGTATGCGTTTTTTCCTGAATATATTCAGGAAAAAACGCATACGCCCTTTTTGGCCAAGGGCATCATTGTCAACGTTTTGCCGCTTTTCATGTGCTTTAAAGGCGATTCGAATCTACCTCCTGAAATCTGTTTCCTGCAATTCTGCCTTGATTTCAAATCCTCTTCTTTGCCTTCCCTCAATATATCTGTGGACGAGAGTTATCATTTATAACTCTGCAGGTTTGTGAATTGCAGTGTCCTGAACCTCCATTTTACAACTCGCGTTTTTGGGAGCTGGCCGCAAAAGCGCAGGATCCCTTCAGGCCCTGTTCTGGTTCCGGGGGGCAGGCTGAGCCTGTGGTTAATTCTTCTTCCTGATGGGAAAATAGAGTGACCTGTGCCTGTCCCAACACCAAGAGCTAGTCTCTTATTGGTTCCCCGTCTTCCCGTTCATCCTCAGGACAAATTGCAACCTGTACAGAACAGGAGATTAAAGGTGCTGATGCTCCAAGTAGGGAGATTGCTAGTAAGGCGGCTGGAATGGCGAACCCGGGCACAAGGAGATGAGAAATGAGGTGCGTTTTAGAAACCTTTCCCCATCACATGGTGTACCATCTTCTGGGTTTCTCATGCATGTTTTCGATGTAGGAAGATGCCCTTGAACCTGGAGATTTGGGACCCATGCGATGGGTACCACGCAGTATTACTTTAAAGGGTCTGTGTTTGCTCACCCAACCTCACCAAACTTCTCAGCCCCAAGAGTGTCCACCCTTATGTCTCATCCAGCTGTGGGTCTAGATATGGTCAATCCAGGTTGCATCACAGCCCCTGATCGCATTGTGTAAGAATTTCTCTCTCTTTCACTGTCTTTGTTTCATGGGTTTTTCAAAGTAATTTATTTTTATAATGGGGTTTAGCTGCTTTTCACTGCTGTGTTTATGCCGCTTTACACCCACTTGACACACTAACAGAGAGATATCAATACATAGGTTTTAAGATTATTACTAGTCAGATATATTCTTGTGCGGTGAATAGGGCGTGTTGAGTCCAGTTCTCTGAGCAAGGAGTAGGTCTTGTCTATTACATATTGGCTTTATGGAACGGTATCTGAGCTAATTTGATACCCTTGTTTTATGTATCACCCCACCTCACCTTTCCCGTTAAGCAGCCATAGTGTGTTTTCTGCATGTGTGACTCTGTTCTGTTTTGTAATTCAGTTCAAGTGTAACGGTTTTTACATTCCCTCTATCAGTGATACCTTATGAGAAGTGTCCTTTGCTGTGTGACTTATTTCACTTAGAATCGTCGTACCTAAATCCACTCATCATGCTGCTACTAGCCTTATGACATTGATTTCATGGCTGAGTGATATTCCATTGTACATAAGGACCACAACTTCTTTATCCATTTTTCTCTTTCCTGGGATATTTAAGGTGGAATGAAGTGGAGGTCCTTGTCAACAGAGCAGCCCTCAACTTTGGGGTGCTTGTGTCTTGCTGATTTTTCATTTTCCCAATTTATACCCCCATGAGTGGAAGTGCCCTATGCTCTCTAAGCTGTGTTTTTTAGATGTTTCAGGACTCACCGTACACTTCTCCAGAGTGGCTGTTGGCAATTTACATCCCGCCCATCAGTGTAGCAAGGCTCCCATTTCTCCATGGCCTGTCCTGCATTTCTGGTTTTGACAAGTTTTTCAGCATGGCCCTTTTGACCGATGGGTAGCGAGTCTTCTTTGTAGCCCTGATTTGCCTTTCCAGGTTGCTTGGTTGGCCAAAAAGGGCGTATGCGTTTTTTCCTGAATATATTCAGGAAAAAACGCATACGCCCTTTTTGGCCAAGGGCATCATTGTCAACGTTTTGCCGCTTTTCATGTGCTTTAAAGGCGATTCTAATCTACCTCCTGAAATCTGTTTCCTGCAATTCTGCCTTGATTTCAAATCCTCTTCTTTGCCTTCCCTCAATATATCTGTGGACGAGAGTTATCATTTATAACTCTGCAGGTTTGTGAATTGCAGTGTCCTGAACCTCCATTTTACAACTCGCGTTTTTGGGAGCTGGCCGCAAAAGCGCAGGATCCCTTCAGGCCCTGTTCTGGTTCCGGGGGGCAGGCTGAGCCTGTGGTTAATTCTTCTTCCTGATGGGAAAATAGAGTGACCTGTGCCTGTCCCAACACCAAGAGCTAGTCTCTTATTGGTTCCCCGTCTTCCCGTTCATCCTCAGGACAAATTGCAACCTGTACAGAACAGGAGATTAAAGGTGCTGATGCTCCAAGTAGGGAGATTGCTAGTAAGGCGGCTGGAATGGCGAACCCGGGCACAAGGAGATGAGAAATGAGGTGCGTTTTAGAAACCTTTCCCCATCACATGGTGTACCATCTTCTGGGTTTCTCATGCATGTTTTCGATGTAGGAAGATGCCCTTGAACCTGGAGATTTGGGACCCATGCGATGGGTACCACGCAGTATTACTTTAAAGGGTCTGTGTTTGCTCACCCAACCTCACCAAACTTCTCAGCCCCAAGAGTGTCCACCCTTATGTCTCATCCAGCTGTGGGTCTAGATATGGTCAATCCAGGTTGCATCACAGCCCTTGATCGCATTGTGTAAGAATTTCTCTCTCTTTCACTGTCTTTGTTTCATGGGTTTTTCAAAGTAATTTATTTTTATAATGGGGTTTAGCTGCTTTTCACTGCTGTGTTTATGCCGCTTTACACCCACTTGACACACTAACAGAGAGATATCAATACATAGGTTTTAAGATTATTACTAGTCAGATATATTCTTGTGCGGTGAATAGGGCGTGTTGAGTCCAGTTCTCTGAGCAAGGAGTAGGTCTTGTCTATTACATATTGGGTTTATGGAACGGTATCTGAGCTAATTTGATACCCTTGTTTTATGTATCACCCCACCTCACCTTTCCCGTTAAGCAGCCATAGTGTGTTTTCTGCATGTGTGACTCTGTTCTGTTTTGTAATTCAGTTCAAGTGTAATGGTTTTTACATTCCCTCTATCAGTGATACCTTATGAGAAGTGTCCTTTTCTGTGTGACTTATTTCACTTAGAATCGTCGTACCTAAATCCACTCATCATGCTGCTACTAGCCTTATGACATTGATTTCATGGCTGAGTGATATTCCATTGTACATAAGGACCACAACTTCTTTATCCATTTTTCTCTTTCCTGGGATATTTAAGGTGGAATGAAGTGGAGGTCCTTGTCAACAGAGCAGCCCTAAACTTTGGGGTGCTTGTGTCTTGCTGATTTTTCATTTTCCCAATTTATACCCCCATGAGTGGAAGTGCCCTATGCTCTCTAAGCTGTGTTTTTTAGATGTTTCAGGACTCACCGTACACTTCTCCAGAGTGGCTGTTGGCAATTTACATCCCGCCCATCAGTGTAGCAAGGCTCCCATTTCTCCATGGCCTGTCCTGCATTTCTGGTTTTGACAAGTTTTTCAGCATGGCCCTTTTGACCGATGGGTAGCGAGTCTTCTTTGTAGCCCTGATTTGCCTTTCCAGGTTGCTTGGTTGGCCAAAAAGGGCGTATGCGTTTTTTCCTGAATATATTCAGGAAAAAACGCATACGCCCTTTTTGGCCAAGGGCATCATTGTCAACGTTTTGCCGCTTTTCATGTGCTTTAAAGGCGATTCTAATCTACCTCCTGAAATCTGTTTCTTGCAATTCTGCCTTGATTTCAAATCCTCTTCTTTGCCTTCCCTCAATATATCTGTGGACGAGAGTTATCATTTATAACTCTGCAGGTTTGTGAATTGCAGTGCCCTGAAGCTCCATTTTACAACTCGCTTATTTGAGCACTGGCCGCAAAAGCAGAGGATGGCTTCAGGCCTTGTTCTGGTTCCAGGGGGCAGGCTGAGCCTGTGGTTAATTTTTCTTCCTGATTGTAAAATAGAGTGACCTGTGCCTGTCCCAAAACCAAGAGCTAGGCTCTCATTGGTTCCCCGTTTTCCCGTTCATCCTCAGGACAAATTGCAACCTGTACGGAACAGGAGGTTAAAGGTGCTGATGCTCCAAGTAGGGAGATTGCTAGTAAGGCGGCTGGAATGGCGAACCCGGGCACAAGGAGATGAGAAATGAGGTGCGTTTTAGAAACCTTTCCCCATCACATGGTGTACCATCTTCTGGGTTTCTCATGCATGTTTTCGATGTAGGAAGATGCCCTTGAACCTGGAGATTTGGGACCCATGCGATGGGTACCACGCAGTATTACTTTAAAGGGTCTGCGTTTGCTCACCCTACCTCACCAAACCTCTCAGCCCCAAGAGTGTCCACCCTTATGTCTCATCCAGCTGTGGGTCTAGATATGGTCAATCCAGGTTGCATCACAGCCCCTGATCGCATTGTGTAAGAATTTCTCTCTCTTTCACTGTCTTTGTTTCATGGGTTTTTCAAAGTAATTTATTTTTATAATGGGGTTTAGCTGCTTTTCACTGCTGTCTTTATGCCGCTTTACACCCACTTGACACACTAACAGAGAGATATCAATACATAGGTTTTAAGATTATTACTAGTCAGATATATTCTTGTGCGGTGAATAGGGCGTGTTGAGTCCAGTTCTCTGAGCAAGGAGTAGGTCTTGTCTATTACATATTGGGTTTATGGAACGGTATCTGAGCTAATTTGAAACCCTTGTTTTATGTATCACCCCACCTCACCTTTCCCGTTAAGCAGCCATAGTGTGTTTTCTGCATGTGTGACTCTGTTCTGTTTTGTAATTCAGTTCAAGTGTAACGGTTTTTACATTCCCTCTATAAGTGATACCTTATGAGAAGTGTCCTTTTCTGTGTGACTTATTTCACTTAGAATCGTCGTACCTAAATCCACTCATCATGCTGCTACTAGCCTTATGACATTGATTTCATGGCTGAGTGATATTCCATTGTACATAAGGACCACAACTTCTTTATCCATTTTTCTCTTTCCTGGGATATTTAAGGTGGAATGAAGTGGAGGTCCTTGTCAACAGAGCAGCCCTCAACTTTGGGGTGCTTGTGTCTTGCTGATTTTTAATTTTCCCAATTTATACCCCCATGAGTGGAAGTGCCCTATGCTCTCTAAGCTGTGTTTTTTAGATGTTTCAGGACTCACCGTACACTTCTCCAGAGTGGCTGTTGCCAATTTACATCCCGCCCATCAGAGTAGCAAGGCTCCCATTTCTCCATGGCCTGTCCTGCATTTCTGGTTTTGACACGTTTTTCAGCATGGCCCTTTTGACCGATGGGTAGCCAGTCTTCTTTGTAGCCCTGATTTGCCTTTCCAGGTTGCTTGGTTGGCCAAAAAGGGCGTATGCGTTTTTTCCTGAATATATTCAGGAAAAAACGCATACGCCCTTTTTGGCCAAGGGCATCATTGTCAACGTTTTGCCGCTTTTCATGTGCTTTAAAGGCGATTCTAATCTACCTCCTGAAATCTGTTTCCTGCAATTCTGCCTTGATTTCAAATCCTCTTCTTTGCCTTCCCTCAATATATCTTTGGACGAGAGTTATCATTTATAACTCTGCAGGTTTGTGAATTGCACTGCCCTGAACCTCCATTTTACAACTCGCGATTTTGGGAGCTGGCCGCAAAAGCGCAGGATCCCTTCAGGCCCTGTTCTGGTTCCGGGGGGCAGGCTGAGCCTGTGGTTAATTCTTCTTCCTGATGGGAAAATAGAGTGACCTGTGCCTGTCCCAACACCAAGAGCTAGTCTCTTATTGGTTCCCCGTCTTCCCGTTCATCCTCAGGACAAATTGCAACCTGTACAGAACAGGAGATTAAAGGTGCTGATGCTCCAAGTAGGGAGATTGCTAGTAAGGCGGCTGGAATGGCGAACCCGGGCACAAGGAGATGAGAAATGAGGTGCGTTTTAGAAACCTTTCCCCATCACATGGTGTACCATCTTCTGGGTTTCTCATGCATGTTTTCGATGTAGGAAGATGCCCTTGAACCTGGAGATTTGGGACCCATGCGATGGGTACCACGCAGTATTACTTTAAAGGGTCTGTGTTTGCTCACCCAACCTCACCAAACTTCTCAGCCCCAAGAGTGTCCACCCTTATGTCTCATCCAGCTGTGGGTCTAGATATGGTCAATCCAGGTTGCATCACAGCCCCTGATCACATTGTGTAAGAATTTCTCTCTCTTTCACTGTCTTTGTTTCATGGGTTTTTCAAAGTAATTTATTTTTATAATGGGGTTTAGCTGCTTTTCACTGCTGTGTTTATGCCGCTTTACACCCACTTGACACACTAACAGAGAGATATCAATACATAGGTTTTAAGATTATTACTAGTCAGATATATTCTTGTGCGGTGAATAGGGCGTGTTGAGTCCAGTTCTCTGAGCAAGGAGTAGGTCTTGTCTATTACATATTGGGTTTATGGAACGGTATCTGAGCTAATTTGATACCCTTGTTTTATGTATCACCCCACCTCACCTTTCCCGTTAAGCAGCCATAGTGTGTTTTCTGCATGTGTGACTCTGTTCTGTTTTGTAATTCAGTTCAAGTGTAACGGTTTTTACATTCCCTCTATCAGTGATACCTTATGAGAAGTGTCCTTTTCTGTGTGACTTATTTCACTTAGAATCGTCGTACCTAAATCCACTCATCATGCTGCTACTAGCCTTATGACATTGATTTCATGGCTGAGTGATATTCCATTGTACATAAGGACCACAACTTCTTTATCCATTTTTCTCTTTCCTGGGATATTTAAGGTGGAATGAAGTGGAGGTCCTTGTCAACAGAGCAGCCCTAAACTTTGGGGTGCTTGTGTCTTGCTGATTTTTCATTTTCCCAATTTATACCCCCATGAGTGGAAGTGCCCTATGCTCTCTAAGCTGTGTTTTTTAGATGTTTCAGGACTCACCGTACACTTCTCCAGAGTGGCTGTTGGCAATTTACATCCCGCCCATCAGTGTAGCAAGGCTCCCATTTCTCCATGGCCTGTCCTGCATTTCTGGTTTTGACAAGTTTTTCAGCATGGCCCTTTTGACCGATGGGTAGCGAGTCTTCTTTGTAGCCCTGATTTGCCTTTCCAGGTTGCTTGGTTGGCCAAAAAGGGCGTATGCGTTTTTTCCTGAATATATTCAGGAAAAAACGCATACGCCCTTTTTGGCCAAGGGCATCATTGTCAACGTTTTGCCGCTTTTCATGTGCTTTAAAGGCGATTCTAATCTACCTCCTGAAATCTGTTTCTTGCAATTCTGCCTTGATTTCAAATCCTCTTCTTTGCCTTCCCTCAATATATCTGTGGACGAGAGTTATCATTTATAACTCTGCAGGTTTGTGAATTGCAGTGCCCTGAAGCTCCATTTTACAACTCGCTTATTTGAGCACTGGCCGCAAAAGCAGAGGATGGCTTCAGGCCTTGTTCTGGTTCCAGGGGGCAGGCTGAGCCTGTGGTTAATTTTTCTTCCTGATTGTAAAATAGAGTGACCTGTGCCTGTCCCAAAACCAAGAGCTAGGCTCTCATTGGTTCCCCGTTTTCCCGTTCATCCTCAGGACAAATTGCAACCTGTACGGAACAGGAGGTTAAAGGTGCTGATGCTCCAAGTAGGGAGATTGCTAGTAAGGCGGCTGGAATGGCGAACCCGGGCACAAGGAGATGAGAAATGAGGTGCGTTTTAGAAACCTTTCCCCATCACATGGTGTACCATCTTCTGGGTTTCTCATGCATGTTTTCGATGTAGGAAGATGCCCTTGAACCTGGAGATTTGGGACCCATGCGATGGGTACCACGCAGTATTACTTTAAAGGGTCTGCGTTTGCTCACCCTACCTCACCAAACCTCTCAGCCCCAAGAGTGTCCACCCTTATGTCTCATCCAGCTGTGGGTCTAGATATGGTCAATCCAGGTTGCATCACAGCCCCTGATCGCATTGTGTAAGAATTTCTCTCTCTTTCACTGTCTTTCTTCATGGGTTTTTCAAAGTAATTTATTTTTATAATGGGGTTTAGCTGCTTTTCACTGCTGTCTTTATGCCGCTTTACACCCACTTGACACACTAACAGAGAGATATCAATACATAGGTTTTAAGATTATTACTAGTCAGATATATTCTTGTGCGGTGAATAGGGCGTGTTGAGTCCAGTTCTCTGAGCAAGGAGTAGGTCTTGTCTATTACATATTGGGTTTATGGAACGGTATCTGAGCTAATTTGAAACCCTTGTTTTATGTATCACCCCACCTCACCTTTCCCGTTAAGCAGCCATAGTGTGTTTTCTGCATGTGTGACTCTGTTCTGTTTTGTAATTCAGTTCAAGTGTAACGGTTTTTACATTCCCTCTATAAGTGATACCTTATGAGAAGTGTCCTTTTCTGTGTGACTTATTTCACTTAGAATCGTCGTACCTAAATCCACTCATCATGCTGCTACTAGCCTTATGACATTGATTTCATGGCTGAGTGATATTCCATTGTACATAAGGACCACAACTTCTTTATCCATTTTTCTCTTTCCTGGGATATTTAAGGTGGAATGAAGTGGAGGTCCTTGTCAACAGAGCAGCCCTCAACTTTGGGGTGCTTGTGTCTTGCTGATTTTTAATTTTCCCAATTTATACCCCCATGAGTGGAAGTGCCCTATGCTCTCTAAGCTGTGTTTTTTAGATGTTTCAGGACTCACCGTACACTTCTCCAGAGTGGCTGTTGCCAATTTACATCCCGCCCATCAGAGTAGCAAGGCTCCCATTTCTCCATGGCCTGTCCTGCATTTCTGGTTTTGACACGTTTTTCAGCATGGCCCTTTTGACCGATGGGTAGCCAGTCTTCTTTGTAGCCCTGATTTGCCTTTCCAGGTTGCTTGGTTGGCCAAAAAGGGCGTATGCGTTTTTTCCTGAATATATTCAGGAAAAAACGCATACGCCCTTTTTGGCCAAGGGCATCATTGTCAACGTTTTGCCGCTTTTCATGTGCTTTAAAGGCGATTCTAATCTACCTCCTGAAATCTGTTTCCTGCAATTCTGCCTTGATTTCAAATCCTCTTCTTTGCCTTCCCTCAATATATCTTTGGACGAGAGTTATCATTTATAACTCTGCAGGTTTGTGAATTGCACTGCCCTGAACCTCCATTTTACAACTCGCGTTTTTGGGAGCTGGCCGCAAAAGCGCAGGATCCCTTCAGGCCCTGTTCTGGTTCCGGGGGGCAGGCTGAGCCTGTGGTTAATTCTTCTTCCTGATGGGAAAATAGAGTGACCTGTGCCTGTCCCAACACCAAGAGCTAGTCTCTTATTGGTTCCCCGTCTTCCCGTTCATCCTCAGGACAAATTGCAACCTGTACAGAACAGGAGATTAAAGGTGCTGATGCTCCAAGTAGGGAGATTGCTAGTAAGGCGGCTGGAATGGCGAACCCGGGCACAAGGAGATGAGAAATGAGGTGCGTTTTAGAAACCTTTCCCCATCACATGGTGTACCATCTTCTGGGTTTCTCATGCATGTTTTCGATGTAGGAAGATGCCCTTGAACCTGGAGATTTGGGACCCATGCGATGGGTACCACGCAGTATTACTTTAAAGGGTCTGTGTTTGCTCACCCAACCTCACCAAACTTCTCAGCCCCAAGAGTGTCCACCCTTATGTCTCATCCAGCTGTGGGTCTAGATATGGTCAATCCAGGTTGCATCACAGCCCCTGATCACATTGTGTAAGAATTTCTCTCTCTTTCACTGTCTTTGTTTCATGGGTTTTTCAAAGTAATTTATTTTTATAATGGGGTTTAGCTGCTTTTCACTGCTGTGTTTATGCCGCTTTACACCCACTTGACACACTAACAGAGAGATATCAATACATAGGTTTTAAGATTATTACTAGTCAGATATATTCTTGTGCGGTGAATAGGGCGTGTTGAGTCCAGTTCTCTGAGCAAGGAGTAGGTCTTGTCTATTACATATTGGGTTTATGGAACGGTATCTGAGCTAATTTGATACCCTTGTTTTATGTATCACCCCACCTCACCTTTCCCGTTAAGCAGCCATAGTGTGTTTTCTGCATGTGTGACTCTGTTCTGTTTTGTAATTCAGTTCAAGTGTAACGGTTTTTACATTCCCTCTATCAGTGATACCTTATGAGAAGTGTCCTTTTCTGTGTGACTTATTTCACTTAGAATCGTCGTACCTAAATCCACTCATCATGCTGCTACTAGCCTTATGACATTGATTTCATGGCTGAGTGATATTCCATTGTACATAAGGACCACAACTTCTTTATCCATTTTTCTCTTTCCTGGGATATTTAAGGTGGAATGAAGTGGAGGTCCTTGTCAACAGAGCAGCCCTAAACTTTGGGGTGCTTGTGTCTTGCTGATTTTTCATTTTCCCAATTTATACCCCCATGAGTGGAAGTGCCCTATGCTCTCTAAGCTGTGTTTTTTAGATGTTTCAGGACTCACCGTACACTTCTCCAGAGTGGCTGTTGGCAATTTACATCCCGCCCATCAGTGTAGCAAGGCTCCCATTTCTCCATGGCCTGTCCTGCATTTCTGGTTTTGACAAGTTTTTCAGCATGGCCCTTTTGACCGATGGGTAGCGAGTCTTCTTTGTAGCCCTGATTTGCCTTTCCAGGTTGCTTGGTTGGCCAAAAAGGGCGTATGCGTTTTTTCCTGAATATATTCAGGAAAAAACGCATACGCCCTTTTTGGCCAAGGGCATCATTGTCAACGTTTTGCCGCTTTTCATGTGCTTTAAAGGCGATTCTAATCTACCTCCTGAAATCTGTTTCTTGCAATTCTGCCTTGATTTCAAATCCTCTTCTTTGCCTTCCCTCAATATATCTGTGGACGAGAGTTATCATTTATAACTCTGCAGGTTTGTGAATTGCAGTGCCCTGAAGCTCCATTTTACAACTCGCTTATTTGAGCACTGGCCGCAAAAGCAGAGGATGGCTTCAGGCCTTGTTCTGGTTCCAGGGGGCAGGCTGAGCCTGTGGTTAATTTTTCTTCCTGATTGTAAAATAGAGTGACCTGTGCCTGTCCCAAAACCAAGAGCTAGGCTCTCATTGGTTCCCCGTTTTCCCGTTCATCCTCAGGACAAATTGCAACCTGTACGGAACAGGAGGTTAAAGGTGCTGATGCTCCAAGTAGGGAGATTGCTAGTAAGGCGGCTGGAATGGCGAACCCGGGCACAAGGAGATGAGAAATGAGGTGCGTTTTAGAAACCTTTCCCCATCACATGGTGTACCATCTTCTGGGTTTCTCATGCATGTTTTCGATGTAGGAAGATGCCCTTGAACCTGGAGATTTGGGACCCATGCGATGGGTACCACGCAGTATTACTTTAAAGGGTCTGCGTTTGCTCACCCTACCTCACCAAACCTCTCAGCCCCAAGAGTGTCCACCCTTATGTCTCATCCAGCTGTGGGTCTAGATATGGTCAATCCAGGTTGCATCACAGCCCCTGATCGCATTGTGTAAGAATTTCTCTCTCTTTCACTGTCTTTGTTTCATGGGTTTTTCAAAGTAATTTATTTTTATAATGGGGTTTAGCTGCTTTTCACTGCTGTCTTTATGCCGCTTTACACCCACTTGACACACTAACAGAGAGATATCAATACATAGGTTTTAAGATTATTACTAGTCAGATATATTCTTGTGCGGTGAATAGGGCGTGTTGAGTCCAGTTCTCTGAGCAAGGAGTAGGTCTTGTCTATTACATATTGGGTTTATGGAACGGTATCTGAGCTAATTTGAAACCCTTGTTTTATGTATCACCCCACCTCACCTTTCCCGTTAAGCAGCCATAGTGTGTTTTCTGCATGTGTGACTCTGTTCTGTTTTGTAATTCAGTTCAAGTGTAACGGTTTTTACATTCCCTCTATAAGTGATACCTTATGAGAAGTGTCCTTTTCTGTGTGACTTATTTCACTTAGAATCGTCGTACCTAAATCCACTCATCATGCTGCTACTAGCCTTATGACATTGATTTCATGGCTGAGTGATATTCCATTGTACATAAGGACCACAACTTCTTTATACATTTTTCTCTTTCCTGGGATATTTAAGGTGGAATGAAGTGGAGGTCCTTGTCAACAGAGCAGCCCTCAACTTTGGGGTGCTTGTGTCTTGCTGATTTTTAATTTTCCCAATTTATACCCCCATGAGTGGAAGTGCCCTATGCTCTCTAAGCTGTGTTTTTTAGATGTTTCAGGCCTCACCGTACACTTCTCCAGAGTGGCTGTTGCCAATTTACATCCCGCCCATCAGAGTAGCAAGGCTCCCATTTCTCCATGGCCTGTCCTGCATTTCTGGTTTTGACACGTTTTTCAGCATGGCCCTTTTGACCGATGGGTAGCCAGTCTTCTTTGTAGCCCTGATTTGCCTTTCCAGGTTGCTTGGTTGGCCAAAAAGGGCGTATGCGTTTTTTCCTGAATATATTCAGGAAAAAACGCATACGCCCTTTTTGGCCAAGGGCATCATTGTCAACGTTTTGCCGCTTTTCATGTGCTTTAAAGGCGATTCTAATCTACCTCCTGAAATCTGTTTCCTGCAATTCTGCCTTGATTTCAAATCCTCTTCTTTGCCTTCCCTCAATATATCTTTGGACGAGAGTTATCATTTATAACTCTGCAGGTTTGTGAATTGCACTGCCCTGAACCTCCATTTTACAACTCGCGATTTTGGGAGCTGGCCGCAAAAGCGCAGGATCCCTTCAGGCCCTGTTCTGGTTCCGGGGGGCAGGCTGAGCCTGTGGTTAATTCTTCTTCCTGATGGGAAAATAGAGTGACCTGTGCCTGTCCCAACACCAAGAGCTAGTCTCTTATTGGTTCCCCGTCTTCCCGTTCATCCTCAGGACAAATTGCAACCTGTACAGAACAGGAGATTAAAGGTGCTGATGCTCCAAGTAGGGAGATTGCTAGTAAGGCGGCTGGAATGGCGAACCCGGGCACAAGGAGATGAGAAATGAGGTGCGTTTTAGAAACCTTTCCCCATCACATGGTGTACCATCTTCTGGGTTTCTCATGCATGTTTTCGATGTAGGAAGATGCCCTTGAACCTGGAGATTTGGGACCCATGCGATGGGTACCACGCAGTATTACTTTAAAGGGTCTGTGTTTGCTCACCCAACCTCACCAAACTTCTCAGCCCCAAGAGTGTCCACCCTTATGTCTCATCCAGCTGTGGGTCTAGATATGGTCAATCCAGGTTGCATCACAGCCCCTGATCACATTGTGTAAGAATTTCTCTCTCTTTCACTGTCTTTGTTTCATGGGTTTTTCAAAGTAATTTATTTTTATAATGGGGTTTAGCTGCTTTTCACTGCTGTGTTTATGCCGCTTTACACCCACTTGACACACTAACAGAGAGATATCAATACATAGGTTTTAAGATTATTACTAGTCAGATATATTCTTGTGCGGTGAATAGGGCGTGTTGAGTCCAGTTCTCTGAGCAAGGAGTAGGTCTTGTCTATTACATATTGGGTTTATGGAACGGTATCTGAGCTAATTTGATACCCTTGTTTTATGTATCACCCCACCTCACCTTTCCCGTTAAGCAGCCATAGTGTGTTTTCTGCATGTGTGACTCTGTTCTGTTTTGTAATTCAGTTCAAGTGTAACGGTTTTTACATTCCCTCTATCAGTGATACCTTATGAGAAGTGTCCTTTTCTGTGTGACTTATTTCACTTAGAATCGTCGTACCTAAATCCACTCATCATGCTGCTACTAGCCTTATGACATTGATTTCATGGCTGAGTGATATTCCATTGTACATAAGGACCACAACTTCTTTATCCATTTTTCTCTTTCCTGGGATATTTAAGGTGGAATGAAGTGGAGGTCCTTGTCAACAGAGCAGCCCTAAACTTTGGGGTGCTTGTGTCTTGCTGATTTTTCATTTTCCCAATTTATACCCCCATGAGTGGAAGTGCCCTATGCTCTCTAAGCTGTGTTTTTTAGATGTTTCAGGACTCACCGTACACTTCTCCAGAGTGGCTGTTGGCAATTTACATCCCGCCCATCAGTGTAGCAAGGCTCCCATTTCTCCATGGCCTGTCCTGCATTTCTGGTTTTGACAAGTTTTTCAGCATGGCCCTTTTGACCGATGGGTAGCGAGTCTTCTTTCTAGCCCTGATTTGCCTTTCCAGGTTGCTTGGTTGGCCAAAAAGGGCGTATGCGTTTTTTCCTGAATATATTCAGGAAAAAACGCATACGCCCTTTTTGGCCAAGGGCATCATTGTCAACGTTTTGCCGCTTTTCATGTGCTTTAAAGGCGATTCTAATCTACCTCCTGAAATCTGTTTCTTGCAATTCTGCCTTGATTTCAAATCCTCTTCTTTGCCTTCCCTCAATATATCTGTGGACGAGAGTTATCATTTATAACTCTGCAGGTTTGTGAATTGCAGTGCCCTGAAGCTCCATTTTACAACTCGCTTATTTGAGCACTGGCCGCAAAAGCAGAGGATGGCTTCAGGCCTTGTTCTGGTTCCAGGGGGCAGGCTGAGCCTGTGGTTAATTTTTCTTCCTGATTGTAAAATAGAGTGACCTGTGCCTGTCCCAAAACCAAGAGCTAGGCTCTCATTGGTTCCCCGTTTTCCCGTTCATCCTCAGGACAAATTGCAACCTGTACGGAACAGGAGGTTAAAGGTGCTGATGCTCCAAGTAGGGAGATTGCTAGTAAGGCGGCTGGAATGGCGAACCCGGGCACAAGGAGATGAGAAATGAGGTGCGTTTTAGAAACCTTTCCCCATCACATGGTGTACCATCTTCTGGGTTTCTCATGCATGTTTTCGATGTAGGAAGATGCCCTTGAACCTGGAGATTTGGGACCCATGCGATGGGTACCACGCAGTATTACTTTAAAGGGTCTGCGTTTGCTCACCCTACCTCACCAAACCTCTCAGCCCCAAGAGTGTCCACCCTTATGTCTCATCCAGCTGTGGGTCTAGATATGGTCAATCCAGATTGCATCACAGCCCCTGATCGCATTGTGTAAGAATTTCTCTCTCTTTCACTGTCTTTCTTCATGGGTTTTTCAAAGTAATTTATTTTTATAATGGGGTTTAGCTGCTTTTCACTGCTGTCTTTATGCCGCTTTACACCCACTTGACACACTAACAGAGAGATATCAATACATAGGTTTTAAGATTATTACTAGTCAGATATATTCTTGTGCGGTGAATAGGGCGTGTTGAGTCCAGTTCTCTGAGCAAGGAGTAGGTCTTGTCTATTACATATTGGGTTTATGGAACGGTATCTGAGCTAATTTGAAACCCTTGTTTTATGTATCACCCCACCTCACCTTTCCCGTTAAGCAGCCATAGTGTGTTTTCTGCATGTGTGACTCTGTTCTGTTTTGTAATTCAGTTCAAGTGTAACGGTTTTTACATTCCCTCTATAAGTGATACCTTATGAGAAGTGTGCTTTTCTGTGTGACTTATTTCACTTAGAATCGTCGTACCTAAATCCACTCATCATGCTGCTACTAACATTATGACATTGATTTCATGGCTGAGTGATATTCCATTGTACATAAGGACCACAACTTCTTTATCCATTTTTCTCTTTCCTGGGATATTTAAGGTGGAATGAAGTGGAGGTCCTTGTCAACAGAGCAGCCCTCAACTTTGGGGTGCTTGTGTCTTGCTGATTTTTAATTTTCCCAATTTATACCCCCATGAGTGGAAGTGCCCTATGCTCTCTAAGCTGTGTTTTTTAGATGTTTCAGGACTCACCGTACACTTCTCCAGAGTGGCTGTTGCCAATTTACATCCCGCCCATCAGAGTAGCAAGGCTCCCATTTCTCCATGGCCTGTCCTGCATTTCTGGTTTTGACACGTTTTTCAGCATGGCCCTTTTGACCGATGGGTAGCCAGTCTTCTTTGTAGCCCTGATTTGCCTTTCCAGGTTGCTTGGTTGGCCAAAAAGGGCGTATGCGTTTTTTCCTGAATATATTCAGGAAAAAACGCATACGCCCTTTTTGGCCAAGGGCATCATTGTCAACGTTTTGCCGCTTTTCATGTGCTTTAAAGGCGATTCTAATCTACCTCCTGAAATCTGTTTCCTGCAATTCTGCCTTGATTTCAAATCCTCTTCTTTGCCTTCCCTCAATATATCTTTGGACGAGAGTTATCATTTATAACTCTGCAGGTTTGTGAATTGCACTGCCCTGAACCTCCATTTTACAACTCGCGTTTTTGGGAGCTGGCCGCAAAAGCGCAGGATCCCTTCAGGCCCTGTTCTGGTTCCGGGGGGCAGGCTGAGCCTGTGGTTAATTCTTCTTCCTGATGGGAAAATAGAGTGACCTGTGCCTGTCCCAACACCAAGAGCTAGTCTCTTATTGGTTCCCCGTCTTCCCGTTCATCCTCAGGACAAATTGCAACCTGTACAGAACAGGAGATTAAAGGTGCTGATGCTCCAAGTAGGGAGATTGCTAGTAAGGCGGCTGGAATGGCGAACCCGGGCACAAGGAGATGAGAAATGAGGTGCGTTTTAGAAACCTTTCCCCATCACATGGTGTACCATCTTCTGGGTTTCTCATGCATGTTTTCGATGTAGGAAGATGCCCTTGAACCTGGAGATTTGGGACCCATGCGATGGGTACCACGCAGTATTACTTTAAAGGGTCTGTGTTTGCTCACCCAACCTCACCAAACTTCTCAGCCCCAAGAGTGTCCACCCTTATGTCTCATCCAGCTGTGGGTCTAGATATGGTCAATCCAGGTTGCATCACAGCCCCTGATCACATTGTGTAAGAATTTCTCTCTCTTTCACTGTCTTTGTTTCATGGGTTTTTCAAAGTAATTTATTTTTATAATGGGGTTTAGCTGCTTTTCACTGCTGTGTTTATGCCGCTTTACACCCACTTGACACACTAACAGAGAGATATCAATACATAGGTTTTAAGATTATTACTAGTCAGATATATTCTTGTGCGGTGAATAGGGCGTGTTGAGTCCAGTTCTCTGAGCAAGGAGTAGGTCTTGTCTATTACATATTGGGTTTATGGAACGGTATCTGAGCTAATTTGATACCCTTGTTTTATGTATCACCCCACCTCACCTTTCCCGTTAAGCAGCCATAGTGTGTTTTCTGCATGTGTGACTCTGTTCTGTTTTGTAATTCAGTTCAAGTGTAACGGTTTTTACATTCCCTCTATCAGTGATACCTTATGAGAAGTGTCCTTTTCTGTGTGACTTATTTCACTTAGAATCGTCGTACCTAAATCCACTCATCATGCTGCTACTAGCCTTATGACATTGATTTCATGGCTGAGTGATATTCCATTGTACATAAGGACCACAACTTCTTTATCCATTTTTCTCTTTCCTGGGATATTTAAGGTGGAATGAAGTGGAGGTCCTTGTCAACAGAGCAGCCCTAAACTTTGGGGTGCTTGTGTCTTGCTGATTTTTCATTTTCCCAATTTATACCCCCATGAGTGGAAGTGCCCTATGCTCTCTAAGCTGTGTTTTTTAGATGTTTCAGGACTCACCGTACACTTCTCCAGAGTGGCTGTTGGCAATTTACATCCCGCCCATCAGTGTAGCAAGGCTCCCATTTCTCCATGGCCTGTCCTGCATTTCTGGTTTTGACAAGTTTTTCAGCATGGCCCTTTTGACCGATGGGTAGCGAGTCTTCTTTGTAGCCCTGATTTGCCTTTCCAGGTTGCTTGGTTGGCCAAAAAGGGCGTATGCGTTTTTTCCTGAATATATTCAGGAAAAAACGCATACGCCCTTTTTGGCCAAGGGCATCATTGTCAACGTTTTGCCGCTTTTCATGTGCTTTAAAGGCGATTCTAATCTACCTCCTGAAATCTGTTTCTTGCAATTCTGCCTTGATTTCAAATCCTCTTCTTTGCCTTCCCTCAATATATCTGTGGACGAGAGTTATCATTTATAACTCTGCAGGTTTGTGAATTGCAGTGCCCTGAAGCTCCATTTTACAACTCGCTTATTTGAGCACTGGCCGCAAAAGCAGAGGATGGCTTCAGGCCTTGTTCTGGTTCCAGGGGGCAGGCTGAGCCTGTGGTTAATTTTTCTTCCTGATTGTAAAATAGAGTGACCTGTGCCTGTCCCAAAACCAAGAGCTAGGCTCTCATTGGTTCCCCGTTTTCCCGTTCATCCTCAGGACAAATTGCAACCTGTACGGAACAGGAGGTTAAAGGTGCTGATGCTCCAAGTAGGGAGATTGCTAGTAAGGCGGCTGGAATGGCGAACCCGGGCACAAGGAGATGAGAAATGAGGTGCGTTTTAGAAACCTTTCCCCATCACATGGTGTACCATCTTCTGGGTTTCTCATGCATGTTTTCGATGTAGGAAGATGCCCTTGAACCTGGAGATTTGGGACCCATGCGATGGGTACCACGCAGTATTACTTTAAAGGGTCTGCGTTTGCTCACCCTACCTCACCAAAACTCTCAGCCCCAAGAGTGTCCACCCTTATGTCTCATCCAGCTGTGGGTCTAGATATGGTCAATCCAGGTTGCATCACAGCCCCTGATCGCATTGTGTAAGAATTTCTCTCTCTTTCACTGTCTTTGTTTCATGGGTTTTTCAAAGTAATTTATTTTTATAATGGGGTTTAGCTGCTTTTCACTGCTGTCTTTATGCCGCTTTACACCCACTTGACACACTAACAGAGAGATATCAATACATAGGTTTTAAGATTATTACTAGTCAGATATATTCTTGTGCGGTGAATAGGGCGTGTTGAGTCCAGTTCTCTGAGCAAGGAGTAGGTCTTGTCTATTACATATTGGGTTTATGGAACGGTATCTGAGCTAATTTGAAACCCTTGTTTTATGTATCACCCCACCTCACCTTTCCCGTTAAGCAGCCATAGTGTGTTTTCTGCATGTGTGACTCTGTTCTGTTTTGTAATTCAGTTCAAGTGTAACGGTTTTTACATTCCCTCTATAAGTGATACCTTATGAGAAGTGTCCTTTTCTGTGTGACTTATTTCACTTAGAATCGTCGTACCTAAATCCACTCATCATGCTGCTACTAGCCTTATGACATTGATTTCATGGCTGAGTGATATTCCATTGTACATAAGGACCACAACTTCTTTATCCATTTTTCTCTTTCCTGGGATATTTAAGGTGGAATGAAGTGGAGGTCCTTGTCAACAGAGCAGCCCTCAACTTTGGGGTGCTTGTGTCTTGCTGATTTTTAATTTTCCCAATTTATACCCCCATGAGTGGAAGTGCCCTATGCTCTCTAAGCTGTGTTTTTTAGATGTTTCAGGACTCACCGTACACTTCTCCAGAGTGGCTGTTGCCAATTTACATCCCGCCCATCAGAGTAGCAAGGCTCCCATTTCTCCATGGCCTGTCCTGCATTTCTGGTTTTGACACGTTTTTCAGCATGGCCCTTTTGACCGATGGGTAGCCAGTCTTCTTTGTAGCCCTGATTTGCCTTTCCAGGTTGCTTGGTTGGCCAAAAAGGGCGTATGCGTTTTTTCCTGAATATATTCAGGAAAAAACGCATACGCCCTTTTTGGCCAAGGGCATCATTGTCAACGTTTTGCCGCTTTTCATGTGCTTTAAAGGCGATTCTAATCTACCTCCTGAAATCTGTTTCCTGCAATTCTGCCTTGATTTCAAATCCTCTTCGTTGCCTTCCCTCAATATATCTTTGGACGAGAGTTATCATTTATAACTCTGCAGGTTTGTGAATTGCACTGCCCTGAACCTCCATTTTACAACTCGCGTTTTTGGGAGCTGGCCGCAAAAGCGCAGGATCCCTTCAGGCCCTGTTCTGGTTCCGGGGGGCAGGCTGAGCCTGTGGTTAATTCTTCTTCCTGATGGGAAAATAGAGTGACCTGTGCCTGTCCCAACACCAAGAGCTAGTCTCTTATTGGTTCCCCGTCTTCCCGTTCATCCTCAGGACAAATTGCAACCTGTACAGAACAGGAGATTAAAGGTGCTGATGCTCCAAGTAGGGAGATTGCTAGTAAGGCGGCTGGAATGGCGAACCCGGGCACAAGGAGATGAGAAATGAGGTGCGTTTTAGAAACCTTTCCCCATCACATGGTGTACCATCTTCTGGGTTTCTCATGCATGTTTTCGATGTAGGAAGATGCCCTTGAACCTGGAGATTTGGGACCCATGCGATGGGTACCACGCAGTATTACTTTAAAGGGTCTGTGTTTGCTCACCCAACCTCACCAAACTTCTCAGCCCCAAGAGTGTCCACCCTTATGTCTCATCCAGCTGTGGGTCTAGATATGGTCAATCCAGGTTGCATCACAGCCCCTGATCGCATTGTGTAAGAATTTCTCTCTCTTTCACTGTCTTTGTTTCATGGGTTTTTCAAAGTAATTTATTTTTATAATGGGGTTTAGCTGCTTTTCACTGCTGTGTTTATGCCGCTTTACACCCACTTGACACACTAACAGAGAGATATCAATACATAGGTTTTAAGATTATTACTAGTCAGATATATTCTTGTGCGGTGAATAGGGCGTGTTGAGTCCAGTTCTCTGAGCAAGGAGTAGGTCTTGTCTATTACATATTGGGTTTATGGAACGGTATCTGAGCTAATTTGATACCCTTGTTTTATGTATCACCCCACCTCACCTTTCCCGTTAAGCAGCCATAGTGTGTTTTCTGCATGTGTGACTCTGTTCTGTTTTGTAATTCAGTTCAAGTGTAACGGTTTTTACATTCCCTCTATCAGTGATACCTTATGAGAAGTGTCCTTTGCTGTGTGACTTATTTCACTTAGAATCGTCGTACCTAAATCCACTCATCATGCTGCTACTAGCCTTATGACATTGATTTCATGGCTGAGTGATATTCCATTGTACATAAGGACCACAACTTCTTTATCCATTTTTCTCTTTCCTGGGATATTTAAGGTGGAATGAAGTGGAGGTCCTTGTCAACAGAGCAGCCCTAAACTTTGGGGTGCTTGTGTCTTGCTGATTTTTCATTTTCGCAATTTATACCCCCATGAGTGGAAGTGCCCTATGCTCTCTAAGCTGTGTTTTTTAGATGTTTCAGGACTCACCGTACACTTCTCCAGAGTGGCTGTTGGCAATTTACATCCCGCCCATCAGTGTAGCAAGGCTCCCATTTCTCCATGGCCTGTCCTGCATTTCTGGTTTTGACAAGTTTTTCAGCATGGCCCTTTTGACCGATGGGTAGCGAGTCTTCTTTGTAGCCCTGATTTGCCTTTCCAGGTTGCTTGGTTGGCCAAAAAGGGCGTATGCGTTTTTTCCTGAATATATTCAGGAAAAAACGCATACGCCCTTTTTGGCCAAGGGCATCATTGTCAACGTTTTGCCGCTTTTCATGTGCTTCAAAGGCGATTCTAATCTACCTCCTGAAATCTGTTTCCTGCAATTCTGCCTTGATTTCAAATCCTCTTCTTTGCCTTCCCTCAATATATCTGTGGACGAGAGTTATCATTTATAACTCTGCAGGTTTGTGAATTGCAGTGCCCTGAAGCTCCATTTTACAACTCGCTTATTTGAGCACTGGCCGCAAAACAGAGGATGGCTTCAGGCCTTGTTCTGGTTCCAGGGGGCAGGCTGAGCCTGTGGTTAATTTTTCTTCCTGATTGTAAAATAGAGTGACCTGTGCCTGTCCCAAAACCAAGAGCTAGGCTCTCATTGGTTCCCCGTTTTCCCGTTCATCCTCAGGACAAATTGCAACCTGTACGGAACAGGAGGTTAAAGGTGCTGATGCTCCAAGTAGGGAGATTGCTAGTAAGGCGGCTGGAATGGCGAACCCGGGCACAAGGAGATGAGAAATGAGGTGCGTTTTAGAAACCTTTCCCCATCACATGGTGTACCATCTTCTGGGTTTCTCATGCATGTTTTCGATGTAGGAAGATGCCCTTGAACCTGGAGATTTGGGACCCATGCGATGGGTACCACGCAGTATTACTTTAAAGGGTCTGCGTTTGCTCACCCAACCTCACCAAACCTCTCAGCCCCAAGAGTGTCCACCCTTATGTCTCATCCAGCTGTGGGTCTAGATATGGTCAATCCAGGTTGCATCACAGCCCCTGATCGCATTGTGTAAGAATTTCTCTCTCTTTCACTGTCTTTGTTTCATGGGTTTTTCAAAGTAATTTATTTTTATAATGGGGTTTAGCTGCTTTTCACTGCTGTCTTTATGCCGCTTTACACCCACTTGACACACTAACAGAGAGATATCAATACATAGGTTTTAAGATTATTACTAGTCAGATATATTCTTGTGCGGTGAATAGGGCGTGTTGAGTCCAGTTCTCTGAGCAAGGAGTAGGTCTTGTCTATTACATATTGGGTTTATGGAACGGTATCTGAGCTAATTTGAAACCCTTGTTTTATGTATCACCCCACCTCACCTTTCCCGTTAAGCAGCCATAGTGTGTTTTCTGCATGTGTGACTCTGTTCTGTTTTGTAATTCAGTTCAAGTGTAACGGTTTTTACATTCCCTCTATAAGTGATACCTTATGAGAAGTGTCCTTTTCTGTGTGACTTATTTCACTTAGAATCGTCGTACCTAAATCCACTCATCATGCTGCTACTAGCCTTATGACATTGATTTCATGGCTGAGTGATATTCCATTGTACATAAGGACCACAACTTCTTTATCCATTTTTCTCTTTCCTGGGATATTTAAGGTGGAATGAAGTGGAGGTCCTTGTCAACAGAGCAGCCCTCAACTTTGGGGTGCTTGTGTCTTGCTGATTTTTAATTTTCCCAATTTATACCCCCATGAGTGGAAGTGCCCTATGCTCTCTAAGCTGTGTTTTTTAGATGTTTCAGGACTCACCGTTCACTTCTCCAGAGTGGCTGTTGCCAATTTACATCCCGCCCATCAGAGTAGCAAGGCTCCCATTTCTCCAAGGCCTGTCCTGCATTTCTGGTTTTGACACGTTTTTCAGCATGGCCCTTTTGACCGATGGGTAGCCAGTCTTCTTTGTAGCCCTGATTTGCCTTTCCAGGTTGCTTGGTTGGCCAAAAAGGGCATCTTTTTCAACGTTTTGCCACTTTTCATGTGCTTTAAAGGCGATTCGAATCTACCTCCTGAAATCTGTTTCCTGCAATTCTGCCTTGATTTCAAATCCTCTTCTTTGCCTTCCCTCAATATATCTGTGGACGAGAGTTATCATTTATAATTCTGCAGGTTTGTGAATTGCAGTGCCCTGAACCTCCATTTTACAACTCGCGTTTTTGGGAGCTGGCCGCAAAAGCGCAGGATCCCTTCAGGCCCTGTTCTGGTTCCGGGGGGCAGGCTGAGCCTGTGGTTAATTCTTCTTCCTGATGGGAAAATAGAGTGACCTGTGCCTGTCCCAACACCAAGAGCTAGTCTCTTATTGGTTCCCCGTCTTCCCGTTCATCCTCAGGACAAATTGCAACCTGTGCGGAACAGGAGATTAAAGGTGCTGATGCTCCAAGTAGGGAGATTGCTAGTAAGGCGGCTGGAATGGCGAACCCGGGCACAAGGAGATGAGAAATGAGGTGCGTTTTAGAAACCTTTCCCCATCACATGGTGTACCATCTTCTGGGTTTCTCATGCATGTTTTCGATGTAGGAAGATGCCCTTGAACCTGGAGATTTGGGACCCATGCGATGGGTACCACGCAGTATTACTTTAAAGGGTCTGTGTTTGCTCACCCAACCTCACCAAACTTCTCAGCCCCAAGAGTGTCCACCCTTATGTCTCATCCAGCTGTGGGTCTAGATATGGTCAATCCAGGTTGCATCACAGCCCCTGATCGCATTGTGTAAAAATTTCTCTCTCTTTCACTGTCTTTGTTTCATGGGTTTTTCAAAGTAATTTATTTTTATAATGGGGTTTAGCTGCTTTTCACTGCTGTGTTTATGCCGCTTTACACCCACTTGACACACTAACAGAGAGATATCAATACATAGGTTTTAAGATTATTACTAGTCAGATATATTCTCGTGCGGTGAATAGGGCGTGTTGAGTCCAGTTCTCTGAGCAAGGAGTAGGTCTTGTCTATTACATATTGGGTTTATGGAACGGTATCTGAGCTAATTTGAAACCCTTGTTTTATGTATCACCCTATCTCACCTTTCCCGTTAAGCAGCCATAGTGTGTTTTCTGCATGTGTGACTGTGTTCTGTTTTGTAATTCAGTTCAAGTGTAACGGTTTTTACATTCCCTCTATCAGTGATACCTTATGAGAAGTGTCCTTTGCTGTGTGACTTATTTCACTTAGAATCGTCGTACCTAAATCCACTCATCATGCTGCTACTAGCCTTATGACATTGATTTCATGGCTGAGTGATATTCCATTGTACATAAGGACCACAACTTCTTTATCCATTTTTCTCTTTCCTGGGATATTTAAGGTGGAATGAAGTGGAGGTCCTTGTCAACAGAGCAGCCCTCAACTTTGGGGTGCTTGTGTCTTGCTGATTTTTAATTTTCCCAATTTATACCCCCATGAGTGGAAGTGCCCTATGCTCTCTAAGCTGTGTTTTTTAGATGTTTCAGGACTCACCGTACACTTCTCCAGAGTGGCTGTTGCCAATTTACATCCCGCCCATCAGAGTAGCAAGGCTCCCATTTCTCCATGGCCTGTCCTGCATTTCTGGTTTTGACACGTTTTTCAGCATGGCCCTTTTGACCGATGGGTAGCCAGTCTTCTTTGTAGCCCTGATTTGCCTTTCCAGGTTGCTTGGTTGGCCAAAAAGGGCGTATGCGTTTTTTCCTGAATATATTCAGGAAAAAACGCATACGCCCTTTTTGGCCAAGGGCATCATTGTCAACGTTTTGCCGCTTTTCATGTGCTTCAAAGGCGATTCTAATCTACCTCCTGAAATCTGTTTCCTGCAATTCTGCCTTGATTTCAAATCCTCTTCTTTGCCTTCCCTCAATATATCTGTGGACGAGAGTTATCATTTATAACTCTGCAGGTTTGTGAATTGCAGTGCCCTGAAGCTCCATTTTACAACTCGCTTATTTGAGCACTGGCCGCAAAACAGAGGATGGCTTCAGGCCTTGTTCTGGTTCCAGGGGGCAGGCTGAGCCTGTGGTTAATTTTTCTTCCTGATTGTAAAATAGAGTGACCTGTGCCTGTCCCAAAACCAAGAGCTAGGCTCTCATTGGTTCCCCGTTTTCCCGTTCATCCTCAGGACAAATTGCAACCTGTACGGAACAGGAGGTTAAAGGTGCTGATGCTCCAAGTAGGGAGATTGCTAGTAAGGCGGCTGGAATGGCGAACCCGGGCACAAGGAGATGAGAAATGAGGTGCGTTTTAGAAACCTTTCCCCATCACATGGTGTACCATCTTCTGGGTTTCTCATGCATGTTTTCGATGTAGGAAGATGCCCTTGAACCTGGAGATTTGGGACCCATGCGATGGGTACCACGCAGTATTACTTTAAAGGGTCTGCGTTTGCTCACCCAACCTCACCAAACCTCTCAGCCCCAAGAGTGTCCACCCTTATGTCTCATCCAGCTGTGGGTCTAGATATGGTCAATCCAGGTTGCATCACAGCCCCTGATCGCATTGTGTAAGAATTTCTCTCTCTTTCACTGTCTTTGTTTCATGGGTTTTTCAAAGTAATTTATTTTTATAATGGGGTTTAGCTGCTTTTCACTGCTGTCTTTATGCCGCTTTACACCCACTTGACACACTAACAGAGAGATATCAATACATAGGTTTTAAGATTATTACTAGTCAGATATATTCTTGTGCGGTGAATAGGGCGTGTTGAGTCCAGTTCTCTGAGCAAGGAGTAGGTCTTGTCTATTACATATTGGGTTTATGGAACGGTATCTGAGCTAATTTGAAACCCTTGTTTTATGTATCACCCCACCTCACCTTTCCCGTTAAGCAGCCATAGTGTGTTTTCTGCATGTGTGACTCTGTTCTGTTTTGTAATTCAGTTCAAGTGTAACGGTTTTTACATTCCCTCTATAAGTGATACCTTATGAGAAGTGTCCTTTTCTGTGTGACTTATTTCACTTAGAATCGTCGTACCTAAATCCACTCATCATGCTGCTACTAGCCTTATGACATTGATTTCATGGCTGAGTGATATTCCATTGTACATAAGGACCACAACTTCTTTATCCATTTTTCTCTTTCCTGGGATATTTAAGGTGGAATGAAGTGGAGGTCCTTGTCAACAGAGCAGCCCTCAACTTTGGGGTGCTTGTGTCTTGCTGATTTTTAATTTTCCCAATTTATACCCCCATGAGTGGAAGTGCCCTATGCTCTCTAAGCTGTGTTTTTTAGATGTTTCAGGACTCACCGTTCACTTCTCCAGAGTGGCTGTTGCCAATTTACATCCCGCCCATCAGAGTAGCAAGGCTCCCATTTCTCCAAGGCCTGTCCTGCATTTCTGGTTTTGACACGTTTTTCAGCATGGCCCTTTTGACCGATGGGTAGCCAGTCTTCTTTGTAGCCCTGATTTGCCTTTCCAGGTTGCTTGGTTGGCCAAAAAGGGCATCTTTTTCAACGTTTTGCCACTTTTCATGTGCTTTAAAGGCGATTCGAATCTACCTCCTGAAATCTGTTTCCTGCAATTCTGCCTTGATTTCAAATCCTCTTCTTTGCCTTCCCTCAATATATCTGTGGACGAGAGTTATCATTTATAATTCTGCAGGTTTGTGAATTGCAGTGCCCTGAACCTCCATTTTACAACTCGCGTTTTTGGGAGCTGGCCGCAAAAGCGCAGGATCCCTTCAGGCCCTGTTCTGGTTCCGGGGGGCAGGCTGAGCCTGTGGTTAATTCTTCTTCCTGATGGGAAAATAGAGTGACCTGTGCCTGTCCCAACACCAAGAGCTAGTCTCTTATTGGTTCCCCGTCTTCCCGTTCATCCTCAGGACAAATTGCAACCTGTGCGGAACAGGAGATTAAAGGTGCTGATGCTCCAAGTAGGGAGATTGCTAGTAAGGCGGCTGGAATGGCGAACCCGGGCACAAGGAGATGAGAAATGAGGTGCGTTTTAGAAACCTTTCCCCATCACATGGTGTACCATCTTCTGGGTTTCTCATGCATGTTTTCGATGTAGGAAGATGCCCTTGAACCTGGAGATTTGGGACCCATGCGATGGGTACCACGCAGTATTACTTTAAAGGGTCTGTGTTTGCTCACCCAACCTCACCAAACTTCTCAGCCCCAAGAGTGTCCACCCTTATGTCTCATCCAGCTGTGGGTCTAGATATGGTCAATCCAGGTTGCATCACAGCCCCTGATCGCATTGTGTAAAAATTTCTCTCTCTTTCACTGTCTTTGTTTCATGGGTTTTTCAAAGTAATTTATTTTTATAATGGGGTTTAGCTGCTTTTCACTGCTGTGTTTATGCCGCTTTACACCCACTTGACACACTAACAGAGAGATATCAATACATAGGTTTTAAGATTATTACTAGTCAGATATATTCTCGTGCGGTGAATAGGGCGTGTTGAGTCCAGTTCTCTGAGCAAGGAGTAGGTCTTGTCTATTACATATTGGGTTTATGGAACGGTATCTGAGCTAATTTGAAACCCTTGTTTTATGTATCACCCTATCTCACCTTTCCCGTTAAGCAGCCATAGTGTGTTTTCTGCATGTGTGACTGTGTTCTGTTTTGTAATTCAGTTCAAGTGTAACGGTTTTTACATTCCCTCTATCAGTGATACCTTATGAGAAGTGTCCTTTGCTGTGTGACTTATTTCACTTAGAATCGTCGTACCTAAATCCACTCATCATGCTGCTACTAGCCTTATGACATTGATTTCATGGCTGAGTGATATTCCATTGTACATAAGGACCACAACTTCTTTATCCATTTTTCTCTTTCCTGGGATATTTAAGGTGGAATGAAGTGGAGGTCCTTGTCAACAGAGCAGCCCTCAACTTTGGGGTGCTTGTGTCTTGCTGATTTTTAATTTTCCCAATTTATACCCCCATGAGTGGAAGTGCCCTATGCTCTCTAAGCTGTGTTTTTTAGATGTTTCAGGACTCACCGTACACTTCTCCAGAGTGGCTGTTGCCAATTTACATCCCGCCCATCAGAGTAGCAAGGCTCCCATTTCTCCATGGCCTGTCCTGCATTTCTGGTTTTGACACGTTTTTCAGCATGGCCCTTTTGACCGATGGGTAGCCAGTCTTCTTTGTAGCCCTGATTTGCCTTTCCAGGTTGCTTGGTTGGCCAAAAAGGGCGTATGCGTTTTTTCCTGAATATATTCAGGAAAAAACGCATACGCCCTTTTTGGCCAAGGGCATCATTGTCAACGTTTTGCCGCTTTTCATGTGCTTTAAAGGCGATTCTAATCTACCTCCTGAAATCTGTTTCCTGCAATTCTGCCTTGATTTCAAATCCTCTTCGTTGCCTTCCCTCAATATATCTTTGGACGAGAGTTATCATTTATAACTCTGCAGGTTTGTGAATTGCACTGCCCTGAACCTCCATTTTACAACTCGCGTTTTTGGGAGCTGGCCGCAAAAGCGCAGGATCCCTTCAGGCCCTGTTCTGGTTCCGGGGGGCAGGCTGAGCCTGTGGTTAATTCTTCTTCCTGATGGGAAAATAGAGTGACCTGTGCCTGTCCCAACACCAAGAGCAAGTCTCTTATTGGTTCCCCGTCTTCCCGTTCATCCTCAGGACAAATTGCAACCTGTACAGAACAGGAGATTAAAGGTGCTGATGCTCCAAGTAGGGAGATTGCTAGTAAGGCGGCTGGAATGGCGAACCCGGGCACAAGGAGATGAGAAATGAGGTGCGTTTTAGAAACCTTTCCCCATCACATGGTGTACCATCTTCTGGGTTTCTCATGCATGTTTTCGATGTAGGAAGATGCCCTTGAACCTGGAGATTTGGGACCCATGCGATGGGTACCACGCAGTATTACTTTAAAGGGTCTGTGTTTGCTCACCCAACCTCACCAAACTTCTCAGCCCCAAGAGTGTCCACCCTTATGTCTCATCCAGCTGTGGGTCTAGATATGGTCAATCCAGGTTGCATCACAGCCCCTGATCACATTGTGTAAGAATTTCTCTCTCTTTCACTGTCTTTGTTTCATGGGTTTTTCAAAGTAATTTATTTTTATAATGGGGTTTAGCTGCTTTTCACTGCTGTGTTTATGCCGCTTTACACCCACTTGACACACTAACAGAGAGATATCAATACATAGGTTTTAAGATTATTACTAGTCAGATATATTCTTGTGCGGTGAATAGGGCGTGTTGAGTCCAGTTCTCTGAGCAAGGAGTAGGTCTTGTCTATTACATATTGGGTTTATGGAACGGTATCTGAGCTAATTTGATACCCTTGTTTTATGTATCACCCCACCTCACCTTTCCCGTTAAGCAGCCATAGTGTGTTTTCTGCATGTGTGACTCTGTTCTGTTTTGTAATTCAGTTCAAGTGTAACGGTTTTTACATTCCCTCTATCAGTGATACCTTATGAGAAGTGTCCTTTGCTGTGTGACTTATTTCACTTAGAATCGTCGTACCTAAATCCACTCATCATGCTGCTACTAGCCTTATGACATTGATTTCATGGCTGAGTGATATTCCATTGTACATAAGGACCACAACTTCTTTATCCATTTTTCTCTTTCCTGGGATATTTAAGGTGGAATGAAGTGGAGGTCCTTGTCAACAGAGCAGCCCTAAACTTTGGGGTGCTTGTGTCTTGCTGATTTTTCATTTTCGCAATTTATACCCCCATGAGTGGAAGTGCCCTATGCTCTCTAAGCTGTGTTTTTTAGATGTTTCAGGACTCACCGTACACTTCTCCAGAGTGGCTGTTGGCAATTTACATCCCGCCCATCAGTGTAGCAAGGCTCCCATTTCTCCATGGCCTGTCCTGCATTTCTGGTTTTGACAAGTTTTTCAGCATGGCCCTTTTGACCGATGGGTAGCGAGTCTTCTTTGTAGCCCTGATTTGCCTTTCCAGGTTGCTTGGTTGGCCAAAAAGGGCATATGCGTTTTTTCCTGAATATATTCAGGAAAAAACGCATACGCCCTTTTTGGCCAAGGGCATCATTGTCAACGTTTTGCCGCTTTTCATGTGCTTCAAAGGCGATTCTAATCTACCTCCTGAAATCTGTTTCCTGCAATTCTGCCTTGATTTCAAATCCTCTTCTTTGCCTTCCCTCAATATATCTGTGGACGAGAGTTATCATTTATAACTCTGCAGGATTGTGAATTGCAGTGCCCTGAAGCTCCATTTTACAACTCGCTTATTTGAGCACTGGCCGCAAAACAGAGGATGGCTTCAGGCCTTGTTCTGGTTCCAGGGGGCAGGCTGAGCCTGTGGTTAATTTTTCTTCCTGATTGTAAAATAGAGTGACCTGTGCCTGTCCCAAAACCAAGAGCTAGGCTCTCATTGGTTCCCCGTTTTCCCGTTCATCCTCAGGACAAATTGCAACCTGTACGGAACAGGAGGTTAAAGGTGCTGATGCTCCAAGTAGGGAGATTGCTAGTAAGGCGGCTGGAATGGCGAACCCGGGCACAAGGAGATGAGAAATGAGGTGCGTTTTAGAAACCTTTCCCCATCACATGGTGTACCATCTTCTGGGTTTCTCATGCATGTTTTCGATGTAGGAAGATGCCCTTGAACCTGGAGATTTGGGACCCATGCGATGGGTACCACGCAGTATTACTTTAAAGGGTCTGCGTTTGCTCACCCAACCTCACCAAACCTCTCAGCCCCAAGAGTGTCCACCCTTATGTCTCATCCAGCTGTGGGTCTAGATATGGTCAATCCAGGTTGCATCACAGCCCCTGATCGCATTGTGTAAGAATTTCTCTCTCTTTCACTGTCTTTGTTTCATGGGTTTTTCAAAGTAATTTATTTTTATAATGGGGTTTAGCTGCTTTTCACTGCTGTCTTTATGCCGCTTTACACCCACTTGACACACTAACAGAGAGATATCAATACATAGGTTTTAAGATTATTACTAGTCAGATATATTCTTGTGCGGTGAATAGGGCGTGTTGAGTCCAGTTCTCTGAGCAAGGAGTAGGTCTTGTCTATTACATATTGGGTTTATGGAACGGTATCTGAGCTAATTTGAAACCCTTGTTTTATGTATCACCCCACCTCACCTTTCCCGTTAAGCAGCCATAGTGTGTTTTCTGCATGTGTGACTCTGTTCTGTTTTGTAATTCAGTTCAAGTGTAACGGTTTTTACATTCCCTCTATAAGTGATACCTTATGAGAAGTGTCCTTTTCTGTGTGACTTATTTCACTTAGAATCGTCGTACCTAAATCCACTCATCATGCTGCTACTAGCCTTATGACATTGATTTCATGGCTGAGTGATATTCCATTGTACATAAGGACCACAACTTCTTTATCCATTTTTCTCTTTCCTGGGATATTTAAGGTGGAATGAAGTGGAGGTCCTTGTCAACAGAGCAGACCTCAACTTTGGGGTGCTTGTGTCTTGCTGATTTTTAATTTTCCCAATTTATACCCCCATGAGTGGAAGTGCCCTATGCTCTCTAAGCTGTGTTTTTTAGATGTTTCAGGACTCACCGTACACTTCTCCAGAGTGGCTGTTGCCAATTTACATCCCGCCCATCAGAGTAGCAAGGCTCCCATTTCTCCATGGCCTGTCCTGCATTTCTGGTTTTGACACGTTTTTCAGCATGGCCCTTTTGACCGATGGGTAGCCAGTCTTCTTTGTAGCCCTGATTTGCCTTTCCAGGTTGCTTGGTTGGCCAAAAAGGGCGTATGCGTTTTTTCCTGAATATATTCAGGAAAAAACGCATACGCCCTTTTTGGCCAAGGGCATCTTTTTCAACGTTTTGCCGCTTTTCATGTGCTTTAAAGGCGATTCGAATCTACTTCCTGAAATCTGTTTCCTGCAATTCTGCCTTGATTTCAAATCCTCTTCGTTGCCTTCCCTCAATATATCTTTGGACGAGAGTTATCATTTATAACTCTGCAGGTTTGTGAATTGCAGTGCCCTGAACCTCCATTTTACAACTCGCGTTTTTGGGAGCTGGCCGCAAAAGCGCAGGATCCCTTCAGGCCCTGTTCTGGTTCCGGGGGGCAGGCTGAGCCTGTGGTTAATTCTTCTTCCTGATGGGAAAATAGAGTGACCTGTGCCTGTCCCAACACCAAGAGCTAGTCTCTTATTGGTTCCCCGTCTTCCCGTTCATCCTCAGGACAAATTGCAACCTGTACAGAACAGGAGATTAAAGGTGCTGATGCTCCAAGTAGGGAGATTGCTAGTAAGGCGGCTGGAATGGCGAACCCGGGCACAAGGAGATGAGAAATGAGGTGCGTTTTAGAAACCTTTCCCCATCACATGGTGTACCATCTTCTGGGTTTCTCATGCATGTTTTCGATGTAGGAAGATGCCCTTGAACCTGGAGATTTGGGACCCATGCGATGGGTACCACGCAGTATTACTTTAAAGGGTCTGTGTTTGCTCACCCAACCTCACCAAACTTCTCAGCCCCAAGAGTATCCACCCTTATGTCTCATCCAGCTGTGGGTCTAGATATGGTCAATCCAGGTTGCATCACAGCCCCTGATCGCATTGTGTAAGAATTTCTCTCTCTTTCACTGTCTTTGTTTCATGGGTTTTTCAAAGTAATTTATTTTTATAATGGGGTTTAGCTGCTTTTCACTGCTGTGTTTATGCCACTTTACACCCACTTGACACACTAACAGAGAGATATCAATACATAGGTTTTAAGATTATTAATAGTCAGATATATTCTTGTGCGGTGAATAGGGCGTGCTGAGTCCAGTTCTCTGAGCAAGGAGTAGGTCTTGTCTATTACATATTGGGTTTATGGAACGGTATCTGAGCTAATTTGATACCCTTGTTTTATGTATCACCCCACCTCACCTTTCCCGTTAAGCAGCCATAGTGTGTTTTCTGCATGTGTGACTCTGTTCTGTTTTGTAATTCAGTTCAAGTGTAACGGTTTTTACATTCCCTCTATCAGTGATACCTTATGAGAAGTGTCCTTTACTGTGTGACTTATTTCACTTAGAATCGTCGTACCTAAATCCACTCATCATGCTGCTACTAGCCTTATGACATTGATTTCATGGCTGAGTGATATTCCATTGTACATAAGGACCACAACTTCTTTATCCATTTTTCTCTTTCCTGGGATATTTAAGGTGGAATGAAGTGGAGGTCCTGGTCAACAGAGCAGCCCTAAACTTTGGGGTGCTTGTGTCTTGCTGATTTTTAATTTTCCCAATTTATACCCCCATGAGTGGAAGTGCCCTATGCTCTCTAAGCTGTGTTTTTTAGATGTTTCAGGACTCACCGTACACTTCTCCAGAGTGGCTGTTGGCAATTTACATCCCGCCCATCAGTGTAGCAAGGCTCCCATTTCTCCATGGCCTGTCCTGCATTTCTGGTTTTGACAAGTTTTTCAGCATGGCCCTTTTGACCGATGGGTAGCGAGTCTTCTTTGAAGCCCTGATTTGCCTTTCCAGGTTGCTTGGTTGGCCAAAAAGGGCGTATGCGTTTTTTCCTGAATATATTCAGGAAAAAACGCATACGCCCTTTTTGGCCAAGGGCATCATTGTCAACGTTTTGCCGCTTTTCATGTGCTTTAAAGGCGATTCTAATCTACCTCCTGAAATCTGTTTCCTGCAATTCTGCCTTGATTTCAAATCCTCTTCTTTGCCTTCCCTCAATATATCTGTGGACGAGAGTTATCATTTATAACTCTGCAGGTTTGTGAATTGCAGTGCCCTGAAGCTCCATTTTACAACTCGCTTATTTGAGCACTGGCCGCAAAAGCAGAGGATGGCTTCAGGCCTTGTTCTGGTTCCAGGGGGCAGGCTGAGCCTGTGGTTAATTTTTCTTCCTGATTGTAAAATAGAGTGACCTGTGCCTGTCCCAAAACCAAGAGCTAGGCTCTCATTGGTTCCCCGTTTTCCCGTTCATCCTCAGGACAAATTGCAACCTGTACGGAACAGGAGGTTAAAGGTGCTGATGCTCCAAGTAGGGAGATTGCTAGTAAGGCGGCTGGAATGGCGAACCCGGGCACAAGGAGATGAGAAATGAGGTGCGTTTTAGAAACCTTTCCCCATCACATGGTGTACCATCTTCTGGGTTTCTCATGCATGTTTTCGATGTAGGAAGATGCCCTTGAACCTGGAGATTTGGGACCCATGCGATGGGTACCACGCAGTATTACTTTAAAGGGTCTGCGTTTGCTCACCCAACCTCACCAAACTTCTCAGCCCCAAGAGTGTCCACCCTTATGTCTCATCCAGCTGTGGGTCTAGATATGGTCAATCCAGGTTGCATCACAGCCCCTGATCGCATTGTGTAAGAATTTCTCTCTCTTTCACTGTCTTTGTTTCATGGGTTTTTCAAAGTAATTTATTTTTATAATGGGGTTTAGCTGCTTTTCACTGCTGTGTTTATGCCGCTTTACACCCACTTGACACACTAACAGAGAGATATCAATACATAGGTTTTAAGATTATTACTAGTCAGATATATTCTTGTGCGGTGAATAGGGCGTGTTGAGTCCAGTTCTCTGAGCAAGGAGTAGGTCTTGTCTATTACATATTAGGTTTATGGAACGGTATCTGAGCTAATTTGAAACCCTTGTTTTATGTATCACCCCACCTCACCTTTCCCGTTAAGCAGCCATAGTGTGTTTTCTGCATGTGTGACTCTGTTCTGTTTTGTAATTCAGTTCAAGTGTAACGGTTTTTACATTCCCTCTATAAGTGATACCTTATGAGAAGTGTCCTTTTCTCTGTCACTTATTTCACTTAGAATCCTCGTACCTAAATCCACTCATCATGCTGCTACTAGCCTTATGACATTGATTTCATGGCTGAGTGATATTCCATTGTACATAAGGACCACAACTTCTTTATCCATTTTTCTCTTTCCTGGGATATTTAAGGTGGAATGAAGTGGAGGTCCTTGTCAACAGAGCAGCCCTCAACTTTGGGGTGCTTGTGTCTTGCTGATTTTTAATTTTCCCAATTTATACCCCCATGAGTGGAAGTGCCCTATGCTCTCTAAGCTGTGTTTTTCAGATGTTTCAGGACTCACCGTACACTTCTCCAGAGTGGCTGTTGCCAATTTACATCCCGCCCATCAGAGTAGCAAGGCTCCCATTTCTCCAAGGCCTGTCCTGCATTTCTGGTTTTGACACGTTTTTCAGCATGGCCCTTTTGACCGATGGGTAGCCAGTCTTCTTTGTAGCCCTGATTTGCCTTTCCAGGTTGCTTGGTTGGCCAAAAAGGGCATCTTTTTCAACGTTTTGCCACTTTTCATGTGCTTTAAAGGCGATTCGAATCTACCTCCTGAAATCTGTTTCCTGCAATTCTGCCTTGATTTCAAATCCTCTTCTTTGCCTTCCCTCAATATATCTGTGGACGAGAGTTATCATTTATAATTCTGCAGGTTTGTGAATTGCAGTGCCCTGAACCTCCATTTTACAACTCGCGTTTTTGGGAGCTGGCCGCAAAAGCGCAGGATCCCTTCAGGCCCTGTTCTGGTTCCAGGGGGCAGGCTGAGCCTGTGGTTAATTCTTCTTCCTGATGGGAAAATAGAGTGACCTGTGCCTGTCCCAACACCAAGAGCTAGTCTCTTATTGGTTCCCCGTCTTCCCGTTCATCCTCAGGACAAATTGCAACCTGTGCGGAACAGGAGATTAAAGGTGCTGATGCTCCAAGTAGGGAGATTGCTAGTAAGGCGGCTGGAATGGCGAACCCGGGCACAAGGAGATGAGAAATGAGGTGCGTTTTAGAAACCTTTCCCCATCACATGGTGTACCATCTTCTGGGTTTCTCATGCATGTTTTCGATGTAGGAAGATGCCCTTGAACCTGGAGATTTGGGACCCATGCGATGGGTACCACGCAGTATTACTTTAAAGGGTCTGTGTTTGCTCACCCAACCTCACCAAACTTCTCAGCCCCAAGAGTGTCCACCCTTATGTCTCATCCAGCTGTGGGTCTAGATATGGTCAATCCAGGTTGCATCACAGCCCCTGATCGCATTGTGTAAAAATTTCTCTCTCTTTCACTGTCTTTGTTTCATGGGTTTTTCAAAGTAATTTATTTTTATAATGGGGTTTAGCTGCTTTTCACTGCTGTGTTTATGCCGCTTTACACCCACTTGACACACTAACAGAGAGATATCAATACATAGGTTTTAAGATTATTACTAGTCAGATATATTCTCGTGCGGTGAATAGGGCGTGTTGAGTCCAGTTCTCTGAGCAAGGAGTAGGTCTTGTCTATTACATATTGGGTTTATGGAACGGTATCTGAGCTAATTTGATACCCTTGTTTTATGTATCACCCCACCTCACCTTTCCCGTTAAGCAGCCATAGTGTGTTTTCTGCATGTGTGACTCTGTTCTGTTTTGTAATTCAGTTCAAGTGTAACGGTTTTTACATTCCCTCTATCAGTGATACCTTATGAGAAGTGTCCTTTACTGTGTGACTTATTTCACTTAGAATCGTCGTACCTAAATCCACTCATCATGCTGCTACTAGCCTTATGACATTGATTTCATGGCTGAGTGATATTCCATTGTACATAAGGACCACAACTTCTTTATCCATTTTTCTCTTTCCTGGGATATTTAAGGTGGAATGAAGTGGAGGTCCTTGTCAACAGAGCAGCCCTAAACTTTGGGGTGCTTGTGTCTTGCTGATTTTTAATTTTCCCAATTTATACCCCCATGAGTGGAAGTGCCCTATGCTCTCTAAGCTGTGTTTTTTAGATGTTTCAGGACTCACCGTACACTTCTCCAGAGTGGCTGTTGGCAATTTACATCCCGCCCATCAGTGTAGCAAGGCTCCCATTTCTCCATGGCCTGTCCTGCATTTCTGGTTTTGACAAGTTTTTCAGCATGGCCCTTTTGACCGATGGGTAGCGAGTCTTCTTTGTAGCCCTGATTTGCCTTTCCAGGTTGCTTGGTTGGCCAAAAAGGGCGTATGCGTTTTTTCCTGAATATATTCAGGAAAAAACGCATACGCCCTTTTTGGCCAAGGGCATCATTGTCAACGTTTTGCCACTTTTCATGTGCTTTAAAGGCGATTCTAATCTACCTCCTGAAATCTGTTTCCTGCAATTCTGCCTTGATTTCAAATCCTCTTCTTTGCCTTCCCTCAATATATCTGTGGACGAGAGTTATCATTTATAACTCTGCAGGTTTGTGAATTGCAGTGCCCTGAAGCTCCATTTTACAACTCGCTTATTTGAGCACTGGCCGCAAAAGCAGAGGATGGCTTCAGGCCTTGTTCTGGTTCCAGGGGGCAGGCTGAGCCTGTGGTTAATTTTTCTTCCTGATTGTAAAATAGAGTGACCTGTGCCTGTCCCAAAACCAAGAGCTAGGCTCTCATTGGTTCCCCGTTTTCCCGTTCATCCTCAGGACAAATTGCAACCTGTACGGAACAGGAGGTTAAAGGTGCTGATGCTCCAAGTAGGGAGATTGCTAGTAAGGCGGCTGGAATGGCGAACCCGGGCACAAGGAGATGAGAAATGAGGTGCGTTTTAGAAACCTTTCCCCATCACATGGTGTACCATCTTCTGGGTTTCTCATGCATGTTTTCGATGTAGGAAGATGCCCTTGAACCTGGAGATTTGGGACCCATGCGATGGGTACCACGCAGTATTACTTTAAAGGGTCTGCGTTTGCTCACCCAACCTCACCAAACTTCTCAGCCCCAAGAGTGTCCACCCTTATGTCTCATCCAGCTGTGGGTCTAGATATGGTCAATCCAGGTTGCATCACAGCCCCTGATCGCATTGTGTAAGAATTTCTCTCTCTTTCACTGTCTTTGTTTCATGGGTTTTTCAAAGTAATTTATTTTTATAATGGGGTTTAGCTGCTTTTCACTGCTGTGTTTATGCCGCTTTACACCCACTTGACACACTAACAGAGAGATATCAATACATAGGTTTTAAGATTATTACTAGTCAGATATATTCTTGTGCGGTGAATAGGGCGTGTTGAGTCCAGTTCTCTGAGCAAGGAGTAGGTCTTGTCTATTACATATTAGGTTTATGGAACGGTATCTGAGCTAATTTGAAACCCTTGTTTTATGTATCACCCCACCTCACCTTTCCCGTTAAGCAGCCATAGTGTGTTTTCTGCATGTGTGACTCTGTTCTGTTTTGTAATTCAGTTCAAGTGTAACGGTTTTTACATTCCCTCTATAAGTGATACCTTATGAGAAGTGTCCTTTTCTCTGTGACTTATTTCACTTAGAATCCTCGTACCTAAATCCACTCATCATGCTGCTACTAGCCTTATGACATTGATTTCATGGCTGAGTGATATTCCATTGTACATAAGGACCACAACTTCTTTATCCATTTTTCTCTTTCCTGGGATATTTAAGGTGGAATGAAGTGGAGGTCCTTGTCAACAGAGCAGCCCTCAACTTTGGGGTGCTTGTGTCTTGCTGATTTTTAATTTTCCCAATTTATACCCCCATGAGTGGAAGTGCCCTATGCTCTCTAAGCTGTGTTTTTTAGATGTTTCAGGACTCACCGTACACTTCTCCAGAGTGGCTGTTGCCAATTTACATCCCGCCCATCAGAGTAGCAAGGCTCCCATTTCTCCAAGGCCTGTCCTGCATTTCTGGTTTTGACACGTGTTTCAGCATGGCCCTTTTGACCGATGGGTAGCCGGTCTTCTTTGTAGCCCTGATTTGCCTTTCCAGGTTGCTTGGTTTGCCAAAAAGGGCATCTTTTTCAACGTTTTGCCACTTTTCATGTGCTTTAAAGGCGATTCGAATCTACCTCCTGAAATCTGTTTCCTGCAATTCTGCCTTGATTTCAAATCCTCTTCTTTGCCTTCCCTCAATATATCTGTGGACGAGAGTTATCATTTATAATTCTGCAGGTTTGTGAATTGCAGTGCCCTGAACCTCCATTTTACAACTCGCGTTTTTGGGAGCTGGCCGCAAAAGCGCAGGATCCCTTCAGGCCCTGTTCTGGTTCCGGGGGGCAGGCTGAGCCTGTGGTTAATTCTTCTTCCTGATGGGAAAATAGAGTGACCTGTGCCTGTCCCAACACCAAGAGCTAGTCTCTTATTGGTTCCCCGTCTTCCCGTTCATCCTCAGGACAAATTGCAACCTGTGCGGAACAGGAGATTAAAGGTGCTGATGCTCCAAGTAGGGAGATTGCTAGTAAGGCGGCTGGAATGGCGAACCCGGGCACAAGGAGATGAGAAATGAGGTGCGTTTTAGAAACCTTTCCCCATCACATGGTGTACCATCTTCTGGGTTTCTCATGCATGTTTTCGATGTAGGAAGATGCCCTTGAACCTGGAGATTTGGGACCCATGCGATGGGTACCACGCAGTATTACTTTAAAGGGTCTGTGTTTGCTCACCCAACCTCACCAAACTTCTCAGCCCCAAGAGTGTCCACCCTTATGTCTCATCCAGCTGTGGGTCTAGATATGGTCAATCCAGGTTGCATCACAGCCCCTGATCGCATTGTGTAAAAATTTCTCTCTCTTTCACTGTCTTTGTTTCATGGGTTTTTCAAAGTAATTTATTTTTATAATGGGGTTTAGCTGCTTTTCACTGCTGTGTTTATGCCGCTTTACACCCACTTGACACACTAACAGAGAGATATCAATACATAGGTTTTAAGATTATTACTAGTCAGATATATTCTCGTGCGGTGAATAGGGCGTGTTGAGTCCAGTTCTCTGAGCAAGGAGTAGGTCTTGTCTATTACATATTGGGTTTATGGAACGGTATCTGAGCTAATTTGAAACCCTTGTTTTATGTATCACCCTACCTCACCTTTCCCGTTAAGCAGCCATAGTGTGTTTTCTGCATGTGTGACTGTGTTCTGTTTTGTAATTCAGTTCAAGTGTAACGGTTTTTACATTCCCTCTATCAGTGATACCTTATGAGAAGTGTCCTTTGCTGTGTGACTTATTTCACTTAGAATCGTCGTACCTAAATCCACTCATCATGCTGCTACTAGCCTTATGACATTGATTTCATGGCTGAGTGATATTCCATTGTACATAAGGACCACAACTTCTTTATCCATTTTTCTCTTTCCTGGGATATTTAAGGTGGAATGAAGTGGAGGTCCTTGTCAACAGAGCAGCCCTCAACTTTGGGGTGCTTGTGTCTTGCTGATTTTTAATTTTCCCAATTTATACCCCCATGAGTGGAAGTGCCCTATGCTCTCTAAGCTGTGTTTTTTAGATGTTTCAGGACTCACCGTACACTTCTCCAGAGTGGCTGTTGCCAATTTACATCCCGCCCATCAGAGTAGCAAGGCTCCCATTTCTCCATGGCCTGTCCTGCATTTCTGATTTTGACACGTATTTCAGCATGGCCCTTTTGACCGATGGGTAGCGAGTCTTCTTTGTAGCCCTGATTTGCCTTTCCAGGTTGCTTGGTTGGCCAAAAAGGGCGTATGCGTTTTTTCCTGAATATATTCAGGAAAAAACGCATACGCCGTTTTTGGCCAAGGGCATATTTTTCAACGGTTTGCCGCTTTTCATGTGCTTTAAAGGCGATTCGAATCTACCTCCTGAAATCTGTTTCCTGCAATTCTGCCTTGATTTCAAATCCTCTTCTTTGCCTTCCCTCAATATATCTGTGGACGAGAGTTATCATTTATAACTCTGCAGGTTTGTGAATTGCAGTGCCCTGAACCTCCATTTTACAACTCGCGTTTTTGGGAGCTGGCCGCAAAAGCGCAGGATCCCTTCAGGCCCTGTTCTGGTTCCGGGGGGCAGGCTGAGCCTGTGGTTAATTCTTCTTCCTGATGGGAAAATAGAGTGACCTGTGCCTGTCCCAACACCAAGAGCTAGTCTCTTATTGGTTCCCCGTCTTCCCGTTCATCCTCAGGACAAATTGCAACCTGTACAGAACAGGAGATTAAAGGTGCTGATGCTCCAAGTAGGGAGATTGCTAGTAAGGCGGCTGGAATGACGAACCCGGGCACAAGGAGATGAGAAATGAGGTGCGTTTTAGAAACCTTTCCCCATCACATGGTGTACCATCTTCTGGGTTTCTCATGCATGTTTTCGATGTAGGAAGATGCCCTTGAACCTGGAGATTTGGGACCCATGCGATGGGTACCACGCAGTATTACTTTAAAGGGTCTGTGTTTGCTCACCCAACCTCACCAAACTTCTCAGCCCCAAGAGTGTCCACCCTTATGTCTCATCCAGGTGTGGGTCTAGATATGGTCAATCCAGGTTGCATCACAGCCCCTGATCGCATTTGTAAGAATTTCTCTCTCTTTCACTGTCTTTGTTTCATGGGTTTTTCAAAGTAATTTATTTTTATAATGGGGTTTAGCTGCTTTTCACTGCTGTGTTTATGCCGCTTTACACCCACTTGACACACTAACAGAGAGATATCAATACATAGGTTTTAAGATTATTACTAGTCAGATATATTCTTGTGCGGTGAATAGGGCGTGTTGAGTCCAGTTCTCTGAGCAAGGAGTAGGTCTTGTCTACTACATATTGGGTTTATGGAACGGTATCTGAGCTAATTTGATACCCTTGTTTTATGTATCACCCCACCTCACCTTTCCCGTTAAGCAGCCATAGTGTGTTTTCTGCATGTGTGACTCTGTTCTGTTTTGTAATTCAGTTCAAGTGTAACGGTTTTTACATTCCCTCTATCAGTGATACCTTATGAGAAGTGTCCTTTTCTGGGTGACTTATTTCACTTAGAATCGTCGTACCTAAATCCACTCATCATGCTGCTACTAGCCTTATGACATTGATTTCATGGCTGAGTGATATTCCATTGTACATAAGGACCACAACTTCTTTATCCATTTTTCTCTTTCCTGGGATATTTAAGGTGGAATGAAGTGGAGGTCCTTGTCAACAGAGCAGCCCTAAACTTTGGGGTGCTTGTGTCTTGCTGATTTTTCATTTTCGCAATTTATACCCCCATGAGTGGAAGTGCCCTATGCTCTCTAAGCTGTGTTTTTTAGATGTTTCAGGACTCACCGTACACTTCTCCAGAGTGGCTGTTGGCAATTTACATCCCGCCCATCAGTGTAGCAAGGCTCCCATTTCTCCATGGCCTGTCCTGCATTTCTGGTTTTGACAAGTTTTTCAGCATGGCCCTTTTGACCGATGGGTAGCGAGTCTTTTTGTAGCCCTGATTTGCCTTTCCAGGTTGCTTCGTTGGCCAAAAAGGGCGTATGCGTTTTTTCCTGAATATATTCAGGAAAAAACGCATATGCCCATTTTGGCCAAGGGCTTCATTGTCAACGTTTTGCCGCTTTTCATGTGCTTTAAAGGCGATTCTAATCTACCTCCTGAAATCTGTTTCCTGCAATTCTTCCTTGATTTCAAATCCTCTTCTTTGCCTTCCCTCAATATATCTGTGGACGAGAGTTATCATTTATAACTCTGCAGGATTGTGAATTGCATTGCCCTGAAGCTCCATTTTACAACTCGCTTATTTGAGCACTGGCCGCAAAGGCAGAGGATGGCTTCAGGCCTTGTTCTGGTTCCAGGGGGCAGGCTGAGCCTGTGGTTAATTTTTCTTCCTGATTGTAAAATAGAGTGACCTGTGCCTGTCCCAAAACCAAGAGCTAGGCTCTCATTGGTTCCCCGTTTTCCCGTTCATCCTCAGGACAAATTGCAACCTGTACGGAACAGGAGGTTAAAGGTGCTGATGCTCCAAGTAGGGAGATTGCTAGTAAGGCGGCTGGAATGGCGAACCCGGGTACAAGGAGATGAGAAATGAGGTGCGTTTTAGAAACCTTTCCCCATCACATGGTGTACCATCTTCTGGGTTTCTCATGCATGTTTTCGATGTAGGAAGATGCCCTTGAACCTGGAGATTTGGGACCCATGCGATGGGTACCACGCAGTATTACTTTAAAGGGTCTGCGTTTGCTCACCCAACCTCACCAAACCTCTCAGCCCCAAGAGTGTCCACCCTTATGTCTCATCCAGCTGTGGGTCTAGATATGGTCAATCCAGGTTGCATCACAGCCCCTGATCGCATTGTGTAAGAATTTCTCTCTCTTTCACTGTCTTTGTTTCATGGGTTTTTCAAAGTAATTTATTTTTATAATGGGGTTTAGCTGCTTTTCACTGCTGTCTTTATGCTGCTTTACACCCACTTGACACACTAACAGAGAGATATCAATACATAGGTTTTAAGATTATTACTAGTCAGATATATTCTTGTGCGGTGAATAGGGCGTGTTGAGTCCAGTTCTCTGAGCAAGGAGTAGGTCTTGTCTATTACATATTGGGTTTATGGAACGATATCTGAGCTAATTTGAAACCCTTGTTTTATGTATCACCCCACCTCACCTTTCCCGTTAAGCAGCCATAGTGTGTTTTCTGCATGTGTGACTCTGTTCTGTTTTGTAATTCAGTTCAAGTGTAACGGTTTTTACATTCCCTCTATCAGTGATACCTTATGAGAAGTGTCCTTTTCTGTGTGACTTATTTCACTTAGAATCGTCGTACCTAAATCCACTCATCATGCTGCTACTAGCCTTATGACATTGATTTCATGGCTGAGTGATATTCCATTGTACATAAGGACCACAACTTCTTTATCCATTTTTCTCTTTCCTGGGATATTTAAGGTGGAATGAAGTGGAGGTCCTTGTCAACAGAGCAGCCCTCAACTTTGGGGTGCTTGTGTCTTGCTGATTTTTAATTTTCCCAATTTATACCCCCATGAGTGGAAGTGCCCTATGCTCTCTAAGCTGTGTTTTTTAGATGTTTCAGGACTCACCGTACACTTCTCCAGAGTGGCTGTTGCCAATTTACATCCCGCCCATCAGAGTAGCAAGGCTCCCATTTCTCCATGGCCTGTCCTGCATTTCTGGTTTTGACACGTTTTTCAGCATGGCCCTTTTGACCGATGGGTAGCCAGTCTTCTTTGTAGCCCTGATTTGCCTTTCCAGGTTGCTTGGTTGGCCAAAAAGGGCGTATGCGTTTTTTCCTGAATATATTCAGGAAAAAACGCATACGCCCTTTTTGGCCAAGGGCATCTTTTTCAACGTTTTGCCGCTTTTCATGTGCTTTAAAGGCGATTCGAATCTACCTCCTGAAATCTGTTTCCTGCAATTCTGCCTTGATTTCAAATCCTCTTCGTTGCCTTCCCTCAATATATCTTTGGACGAGAGTTATCATTTATAACTCTGCAGGTTTGTGGATTGCACTGCCCCGAACCTCCATTTTACAACTCGTGTTTTTGGGAGCTGGCCGCAAAAGCGCAGGATCCCTTCAGGCCCTGTTCTGGTTCCGGGGGGCAGGCTGAGCCTGTGGTTAATTCTTCTTCCTGATGGGAAAATAGAGTGACCTGTGCCTGTCCCTACACCAAGAGCTAGTCTCTTATTGGTTCCCCGTCTTCCCGTTCATCCTCAGGACAAATTGCAACCTGTACAGAACAGGAGATTAAAGGTGCTGATGCTCCAAGTAGGGAGATTGCTAGTAAGGCGGCTGGAATGGCGAACCCGGGCACAAGGAGATGAGAAATGAGGTGCGTTTTAGAAACCTTTCCCCATCACATGGTGTACCATCTTCTGGGTTTCTCATGCATGTTTTCGATGTAGGAAGATGCCCTTGAACCTGGAGATTTGGGACCCATGCGATGGGTACCACGCAGTATTACTTTAAAGGGTCTGTGTTTGCTCACCCAACCTCACCAAACTTCTCAGCCCCAAGAGTGTCCACCCTTATGTCTCATCCAGCTGTGGGTCTAGATATGGTCAATCCAGGTTGCATCACAGCCCCTGATCGCATTGTGTAAGAATTTCTCTCTCTTTCACTGTCTTTGTTTCATGGGTTTTTCAAAGTAATTTATTTTTATAATGGGGTTTAGCTGCTTTTCACTGCTGTGTTTATGCCGCTTTACACCCACTTGACACACTAACAGAGAGATATCAATACATAGGTTTTAAGATTATTACTAGTCAGATATATTCTTGTGCGGTGAATAGGGCGTGTTGAGTCCAGTTCTCTGAGCAAGGAGTAGGTCTTGTCTATTACATATTGGCTTTATGGAACGGTATCTGAGCTAATTTGATACCCTTGTTTTATGTATCACCCCACCTCACCTTTCCCGTTAAGCAGCCATAGTGTGTTTTCTGCATGTGTGACTCTGTTCTGTTTTGTAATTCAGTTCAAGTGTAACGGTTTTTACATTCCCTCTATCAGTGATACCTTAGGAGAAGTGTCCTTTTCTGTTTGACTTTTTCACTTAGAATGGTCGTACCTAAATCCACTCATCATGCTGTTACTAGCCTTATGACATTGATTTCATGGCTGAGTGATATTCCATTGTACATAAGGACCACAAGTTCTTTATCCATTTTTCTCTTTCCTGGGATATTTAAGGTGGAATGAAGTGGAGGTCCTTGTCACCACAGCAGCCCTAAATTTGAGGTGCTTGTGTCTTGCTGATTTTTCATTTTCCCAATTTATACCCCCATGAGTGGAAGTGCCCTATGCTCTCTAAGCTGTGTTTTTTAGATGTTTCAGGACTCACCGTACACTTCTCCAGAGTGTCTGTTGGCAATTTACATCCCGCCCATCAGTGTAGCAAGGCTCCCATTTCTCCATGGCCTGTCCTGCATTTCTGATTTTGACACTTTTTTCAGCATTGCCCTTTTGACCGATGGGTAGCGAGTCTTCTTTGTAGCGCTGATTTGCCTTTCTAGGTTGCTCGGTTGGCCAAAAAGGGCGTATGCGTTTTTTCCTGAATATATTCAGGAAAAAACGCATACGCCCTTTTTGGCCAAGGGCATCATTGTCAACGTTTTGCCGCTTTTCATGTGCTTTAAAGGCGATTCGAATCTACCTCCTGAAATCTGTTTCGTGCAATTCTGCCTTGATTTCAAATCCTCTTCTTTGCCTTCCCTCAATATATTTGTGGACGAGAGTTATCATTTATAACTCTGCAGGTTTGTGAATTGCAGTGCCCTGAAGCTCCATTTTACAACTCGCTGTTTTGAGCACTGGCCGCAAAAGCACAGGATGGCTTCAGGCCCTGTTCTGGTTCCAGGGGGAAGGCTGAGCCTGTGGTTAATTCTTCTTCCTGATTTTAAAATAGAGTGACCTGTGCCTGTCCCAAAACCAAGAGCTAGGCTCTCATTGGTTCCCCGTCTTCCCGTTCATCCTCAGGACAAATTGCAACCTGTACGGAAAAGGAGGTTAAAGGTGCTGATGCTCCAAATAGGGAGATTGCTAGTAAAGCATCTGGAATGGCGAACCCCGGCACAAGGAGATGAGAAATGAGGTGCGTTTTAGAAACCTTTCCCCATCACACGGTGTACCATCTTCTGGGTTTCTCATGCATGTTTTTGATGTAGGAAGATGCCCTTGAACCTGGAGATTTGGGACCCATGGGACGGGTACCACGCAGTATTACTTTAAAGGGTCTGCGTTTCCTCACCCTACCTCACCAAACCTCTCAGCCCCAAGAGTGTCCACCCTTATGTCTCATCCAGCTGTGCGTCTAGATATGGTCAATCCAGGTTGCATCACAGCCCCTGAACGCATTGTGTAAGAATTTCTCTCTCTTTCACTGTGTTTGTTTCATGGGTTTTTCAAAGTAATTTATTTTTATAATGGGGTTTAGCTGCTTTTCACTGCTGTGTTTATGCCGCTTTACACCCACTTGACACACTAACAGAGAGATATCAATACATAGATTTTAAGCTTATTACTAGTCAGATATATTCTTGTGCGGTGAATAGGGCGTGTTGAGTCCAGTTCTCTGAGCAAGGAGTAGGTCTTGTCTATTACATATTGGGTTTATGGAACGGTATCTGAGCTAATTTGATACCCTTGTTTTATGTATCACCCCACCTCACCTTTCCCGTTAAGCAGCCATAGTGTGTTTTCTGTATGTGTGACTCTGTTCTGTTTTGTAATTCAGTTCAAGTGTAACGGTTTTTACATTCCCTCTATCAGTGATACCTTATGAGAAGTGTCCTTTTCTGTGTGACTTATTTCACTTAGAATCGTCGTACCTAAATCCACTCATCATGCTGCTACTAGCCTTATGACATTGATTTCATGGCTGAGTGATATTCCATTGTACATAAGGACCACAACTTCTTTATCCATTTTTCTCTTTCCTGGGATATTTAAGGTGGAATGCAGTGGAGGTCCTTGTCAACAGAGCAGCCCTAAACTTTGGGGTGCTTGTGTCTTGCTGATTTTTAATTTTCCCAATTTATACCCCCATGAGTGGAAGTGCCCTATGCTCTCTAAGCTGTGTTTTTTAGATGTTTCAGGACTCACCGTACACTTCTCCAGAGTGGCTGTTGGCAATTTACATCCCGCCCATCAGTGTAGCAAGGCTCCCATTTCTCCATGGCCTGTCCTGCATTTCTGGTTTTGACAAGTTTTTCAGCATGGCCCTTTTGACCGATGGGTAGCGAGTCTTCTTTGTAGCCCTGATTTGCCTTTCCAGGTTGCTTGGTTGGCCAAAAAGGGCGTATGCGTTTTTTCCTGAATATATTCAGGAAAAAACGCATACGCCCTTTTTGGCCAAGGGCATCATTGTCAACGTTTTGCCGCTTTTCATGTGCTTTAAAGGCGATTCTAATCTACCTCCTGAAATCTGTTTCCTGCAATTCTGCCTTGATTTCAAATCCTCTTCTTTGCCTTCCCTCAATATATCTGTGGACGAGAGTTATCATTTATAACTCTGCAGGTTTGTGAATTGCAGTGCCCTGAAGCTCCATTTTACAACTCGCCTATTTGAGCACTGGCCGCAAAAGCAGAGGATGGCTTCAGGCCTTGTTCTGGTTCCAGGGGGCAGGCTGAGCCTGTGGTTAATTTTTCTTCCTGATTGTAAAATAGAGTGACCTGTGCCTGTCCCAAAACCAAGAGCTAGGCTCTCATTGGTTCCCCGTTTTCCCGTTCATCCTCAGGACAAATTGCAACCTGTACGGAACAGGAGGTTAAAGGTGCTGATGCTCCAAGTAGGGAGATTGCTAGTAAGGTGGCTGGAATGGCGAACCCGGGCACAAGGAGATGAGAAATGAGGTGCGTTTTAGAAACCTTTCCCCATCACATGGTGTACCATCTTCTGGGTTTCTCATGCTTGTTTTCGATGTAGGAAGATGCCCTTGAACCTGGATATTTGGGACCCATGCGATGGGTACCACGCAGTATTACTTTAAAGGGTCTGTGTTTGCTCACCCAACCTCACCAAACTTCTCAGCCCCAAGAGTGTCCACCCTTATGTCTCATCCAGCTGTGGGTCTAGATATGGTCAATCCAGGTTGCATCACAGCCCCTGATCGCATTGTGTAAGAATTTCTCTCTCTTTCACTGTCTTTGTTTCATGGGTTTTTCAAAGTAATTTATTTTTATAATGGGGTTTAGCTGCTTTTCACTGCTGTGTTTATGCCGCTTTACACCCACTTGACACACTAACAGAGAGATATCAATACATAGGTTTTAAGATTATTACTAGTCAGATATATTCTTGTGCGGTGAATAGGGCGTGTTGAGTCCAGTTCTCTGAGCAAGGAGTAGGTCTTGTCTATTACATATTGGGTTTATGGAACGGTATCTGAGCTAATTTGATACCCTTGTTTTATGTATCACCCCACCTCACCTTTCCCGTTAAGCAGCCATAGTGTGTTTTCTGCATGTGTGACTCTGTTCTGTTTTGTAATTCAGTTCAAGTGTAACGGTTTTTACATTCCCTCTATAAATGATACCTTATGAGAAGTGTCCCTTTCTGTGTGACTTATTTCACTTAGAATCGTCGTACCTAAATCCACTCATCATGCTGCTACTAGCCTTATGACATTGATTTCATGGCTGAGTGATATCCATTGTACATAAGGACCACAACTTCTTTACCCATTTTTCTCTTTCCTGGGATATTTAAGGTGGAATGAAGTGGAGGTCCTGGTCAACAGAGCAGCACTAAACTTTGGGGTGCTTGTGTCTTGCTGATTTTTAATTTTCCCAATTTATACCCCCATGAGTGGAAGTGCCCTATGCTCTCTAAGCTGTGTTTTTTAGATGTTTCAGGACTCACCGTAGACTTCTCCAGAGTGTCTGTTGGCAATTTACATCCTGCCCATCAGTGTAGCAAGGCTCCCATTTCTCCATGGCCTGTCCTGCATTTCTGGTTTTGACACTTTTTTCAGCATGGCCCTTTTGACCGATGGGTAGCGAGTCTTCTTTGTAGCACTGATTTGCCTTCCCAGGTTGCTTGGTTGGCCAAAAAGGGCGTATGCGTTTTTTCCTGAATATATTCAGGAAAAAACGCATACGCCCTTTTTGGCCAAGGGCATCATTGTCAACGTTTTGCCGCTTTTCATGTCCTTTAAAGGCGATTCGAATCTACCTCTTGAAATCTGTTTCCTGCAATACTGCCTTGATTTCAAATCCTCTTCTTTGCCTTCCCTCAATATATTTGTGGACGAGAGTTATACTTTATAACTCTGCAGGTTTGTGAATTGCAGTGCCCTGAAGCTCCATTTTACAACTCGCTTTTTTGAGCACTGGCCGCAAAAGCGCAGGATGGCTTCAGGCCCTGTTCTGGTTCCGGGGGGCAGGCTGAGCCTGTGGTTAATTCTTCTTCCTGATGGGAAAATAGAGTGACCTGTGCCTGTCCCAAAACCAAGAGCTAGTCTCTGATTGGTTCCCCGTCTTCCCGTTCATCCTCAGGACAAATTGCAACCTGTACGGAACAGGAGGTTAAAGGTGCTAATGCGCCAAGTAGGTACATTGCTCGTAAAGCATCTGGAATGGCGAACCCAGGCACAAGGAGATGAGAAATGAGGTGCATTTTAGAAACCTTTCCCCATCACACGGTGTACCATCTTCTGGGTTTCTCATGCATGTTTTCGATGTAGGAAGATGCCCTTGAACCTGGAGATTTGGGACCCATGGGACGGGTACCACGCAGTATTACTTTAAAGGGTCTGCGTTTCCTCACCCTACCTCACCAAACCTCTCAGCACCAAGAGTGTCCACCCTTATGTCTCATCCAGCTGTGCATCTAGATATGGTCAATCCAAGTTGCATCACAGCCCCTGAAAGCATTGTGTAAGAATTTCTCTCTCTTTCACTGTCTTTGTTTCATGGGTGTTTCAAAGTAATTTATTTTTATAATGGGGTTTAGCTGCTTTTCACGGCTGTGTTTATGCCGCTTTACACCCACTTGACACACTAACAGAGAGATATCAATACATAGGTTTTAAGATTATTACTAGTCAGATATATTCTTGTGCGGTGAATAGGGCGTGTTGAGTCCAGTTCTCTGAGCAAGGAGTAGGTCTTGTCTATTACATATTGGGTTTCTGGAACGGTATCTGAGCAAATTTGAAACCCTTGTTTTATGTATCACCCCACCTCACCTTTCCCGTTAAGCAGCCATAGTGTGTTTTCTGCATGTGTGACTCTGTTCTGTTTTGTAATTCAGTTCAAGTGTAACGGTTTTTACATTCCCTCTATCAGTGATACCTTATGAGAAGTGTCCTTTTCTGTGTGACTTATTTCACTTAGAATCGTCGTACCTAAATCCACTCATCATGCTGCTACTAGCCTTATGACATTGATTTCATGGCTGAGTGATATTCCATTGTACATAAGGACCACAACTTCTTTATCCATTTTTCTCTTTCCTGGGATATTTAAGTTGGAATGAAGTGGAGGTCCTTGTCAACAGAGCAGCCCTAAACTTTGGGGTGCTTGTGTCTTGCTGATTTTTAAATTTCCCAATTTATACCCCCATGAGTGGAAGTGCCCTATGCTCTCTAAGCTGTGTTTTTTAGATGTTTCAGGACACACCGTACACTTCTCCAGAGTGGTTGTTGGCAATTTACATCCCGCCCATCAGTGTAGCAAGGCTCCCATTTCTCCATGGCCTGTCATGCATTTCTGGTTTTGACACGTTTTTCAGCATGGCCCTTTTGACCGATGGGAAGCGAGACTTCTTTGTAGCGCTGATTTGCTTTTCCAGGTTGCTTGGTTGGCCAAAAAGGGCGTATGCGTTTTTTTCTGAATATATTCAGGAAAAAACGCATACGCCCTTTTTGGCCAAGGGCATCATTGTCAACATTTTGCCGCTTTTCATGTGCTTTAAAGGCGATTCGAATCTACCTCCTGAAATCTGTTTCCTGCAATTCTGCCTTGATTTCAAATCCTCTTCTTTGCCTTCCCTCAATATATTTGTGGACGAGAGTTATCATTTATAACTCTGCAGGTTTGTGAATTGCAGTGCCCTGAAGCTCCATTTTACAACTCGCTTTTTTGGGAGCTGGCCGCAAAAGCGCATGATGGTTTCACGCCCTGTTCTGGTTCCGGGGGGCAGGCTGAGCCTGTGGTTAATTCTTCTTCCTGATGGGAAAATAGAGTGACCTGTGCCTGTGTCCACACCAAGAGCTAGTCTCTCATTGGTTCCCCGTCTTCCCGTTCATCCTCAGGACAAATTGCAACCTGTATGGAACAGGAGGTTAAAGGTGCTGATGCTCCAAGTAGGGAGCTTGCTAGTAAAGCGGCTGGAATGGCGAACCCGGGTACAAGGAGATGAGAAATAAGGTGCGTTTTAGAAACCTTTCCCCATCACACGGTGTACCATCTTCTGGGTTACTCATGCATGTTTTCGATGTAGGAAGATGCCCTTGAACCTGGAGATTTGGGACCCATGCGATGGGTACCACGCAGTATTACTTTAAAGGGTCTGCATTTGCTCACCCAACCTCACCAAACCTCTCAGCCCCAAGAGTGTCCACCCTTATGTCTCATCCAGCTGTGGGTCTAGATATGGTCAATCCAGGTTGCAAAACAGCCCCTGATCGCATTGTGTAAGAATTTCTCTCTCTTTCACTGTCTTTGTTTCATGGGAGTTTCAAAGTAATTTATTTTTATAATGGGGTTTAGCTGCTTTTCACTGCTGTGTTTATGCCGCTTTACACCCACTTGACACACTAACAGAGAGATATCAATACATAGCTTTTAAGATTTTTACTAGTCACATATATTCTTGTGCGGTGAATAGGGCGTGTTGAGTCCAGTTCTCTGAGCAAGGAGTAGGTCTTGTCTATTACATATTGGGTTTCTGGAACGGTATCTGAGCTAATTTGAAACCCTTGTTTTATGTATCACCCCACCTCACCTTTCACGTTAAGCAGCCATAGTGTGTTTTCTGCATGTGTGGCTCTGTTCTGTTTTGTAATTCAGTTCAAGTGTAACGGAATTTACATTCCCTCTATAAGTGATACCTTATGAGAAGTGTCCTTTGCTGTGTGACTTATTTCACTTAGAATCGTCGTACCTAAATCCACTCATCATGCTGCTACTAGCCTTATGACATTGATTTCATGGCTGAGTGATATTCCATTGTACATAAGGACCACAACTTCTTTATCCATTTTTCTCTTTCCTGGGATATTTAAGTTGGAATGAAGTGGAGGTCCTTGTCAACAGAGCAGCCCTAAACTTTGGGGTGCTTGTGTCTTGCTGATTTTTAAATTTCCCAATTTATACCCCCATGAGTGGAAGTGCCCTATGCTCTCTAAGCTGTGTTTTTTAGATGTTTCAGGACTCACCGTACACTTCTCCAGATTGGCTGTTGCTAATTTACATCCCGCCCATCAGAGTAGCAAGGCTCCCATTTCTCCATGGCCTGTCCTGCATTTCTGGTTTTGACACGTTTTTCAGCATGGCCCTTTTGACCGATGGGTAGCGAGTCTTCTTTGTAGCCCTGATTTGCCTTTCCAGGTTGCTTGGTTGGCCAAAAAGGGCGTATGCGTTTTTTCCTGAATATATTCAGGAAAAATCGCATACGCCCTTTTTGGCCAAGGGCATCTTTTTCAACGTTTTGCCGCATTTCATGTGCTTTAAAGGCGATTCGAATCTACCTCCTGAAATCTGTTTCCTGCAATTCTGCCTTGATTTCAAATCCTCTTCTTTGCCTTCCCTCAATATATCTGTGGACGAGAGTTATCATTTATAACTCTGCAGGTTTGTGAATTGCAGTGCCCTGAACCTCCATTTTAAAACTCGCGTTTTTGGGAGCTGGCCGCAAAAGCGCAGGATGGCTTCAGGCCCTGTTCTGGTTCCGGGGGGCAGGCTGAGCCTGTGGTTAATTCTTCTTCCTGATGGGAAAATAGAGTGACCTGTGCCTGTGTCCACACCAAGAGCTAGTCTCTCATTGGTTCCCCGTCTTCCCGTTCATCCTCAGGACAAATTGCAACCTGTCCGGAACAGGAGGTTAAAGGTGCTGATGCTCCAAGTAGGGAGATTGCTAGTAAAGGGGCTGGAATGGGGAACCCGGGCACAAGGAGATGAGAAATGAGGTGCGTTTTAGAAACCTTTCCCCATCACACGGTGTACCATCCTCCAGAATTCTCATGTATGTTTTCGATGTAGGAAGATGCCCTTGAACCTGAAGATTTGGGACCCATGGGACGGGTACCACGCAGTATTACTTTAAAGGGTTGGCGTTTGCTCACCCTACCTCACCAAACCTCTCAGCCCCAAGAGTTTCCACCCTTATGTCTCATCCAGCTATGTGTCTAGATATGGTCAATCCAAGTTGCATCACAGCCCCTGAAAGCATTGTGTAAGAATTTCTCTCTCTTTCACTGTCTTTGTTTCATGGGTGTTTCAAAGTAATTTATTTTTATAATGGGGTTTAGCTGCTTTTCACGGCTGTGTTTATGCCGCTTTACACCCACTTGACACACTAACAGAGAGATATCAATACATAGGTTTTAAGATTATTACTAGTCAGATATATTCTTGTGCGGTGAATAGGGCGTGTTGAGTCCAGTTCTCTGAGCAAGGAGTAGGTCTTGTCTATTACATATTGGGTTTCTGGAACGGTATCTGAGCAAATTTGAAACCCTTGTTTTATGTATCACCCCACCTCACCTTTCCCGTTAAGCAGCCATAGTGTGTTTTCTGCATGTGTGACTCTGTTCTGTTTTGTAATTCAGTTCAAGTGTAACGGTTTTTACATTCCCTCTATCAGTGATACCTTATGAGAAGTGTCCTTTTCTGTGTGACTTATTTCACTTAGAATCGTCGTACCTAAATCCACTCATCATGCTGCTACTAGCCTTATGACATTGATTTCATGGCTGAGTGATATTCCATTGTACATAAGGACCACAACTTCTTTATCCATTTTTCTCTTTCCTGGGATATTTAAGTTGGAATGAAGTGGAGGTCCTTGTCAACAGAGCAGCCCTAAACTTTGGGGTGCTTGTGTCTTGCTGATTTTTAAATTTCCCAATTTATACCCCCATGAGTGGAAGTGCCCTATGCTCTCTAAGCTGTGTTTTTTAGATGTTTCAGGACACACCGTACACTTCTCCAGAGTGGTTGTTGGCAATTTACATCCCGCCCATCAGTGTAGCAAGGCTCCCATTTCTCCATGGCCTGTCATGCATTTCTGGTTTTGACACGTTTTTCAGCATGGCCCTTTTGACCGATGGGAAGCGAGACTTCTTTGTAGCGCTGATTTGCTTTTCCAGGTTGCTTGGTTGGCCAAAAAGGGCGTATGCGTTTTTTTCTGAATATATTCAGGAAAAAACGCATACGCCCTTTTTGGCCAAGGGCATCATTGTCAACGTTTTGCCGCTTTTCATGTGCTTTAAAGGCGATTCGAATCTACCTCCTGAAATCTGTTTCCTGCAATTCTGCCTTGATTTCAAATCCTCTTCTTTGCCTTCCCTCAATATATTTGTGGACGAGAGTTATCATTTATAACTCTGCAGGTTTGTGAATTGCAGTGCCCTGAAGCTCCATTTTACAACTCGCTTTTTTGGGAGCTGGCCGCAAAAGCGCATGATGGTTTCACGCCCTGTTCTGGTTCCGGGGGGCAGGCTGAGCCTGTGGTTAATTCTTCTTCCTGATGGGAAAATAGAGTGACCTGTGCCTGTGTCCACACCAAGAGCTAGTCTCTCATTGGTTCCCCGTCTTCCCGTTCATCCTCAGGACAAATTGCAACCTGTACGGAACAGGAGGTTAAAGGTGCTGATGCTCCAAGTAGGGAGATTGCTAGTAAAGGGGCTGGAATGGGGAACCCGGGCACAAGGAGATGAGAAATGAGGTGCGTTTTAGAAACCTTTCCCCATCACACGGTGTACCATCCTCCAGGATTCTCATGCATGTTTTCGATGTAGGAAGATGCCCTTGAACCTGAAGATTTGGGACCCATGGGACGGGTACCACGCAGTATTACTTTAAAGGGTTGGCGTTTGCTCACCCTACCTCACCAAACCTCTCAGCCCCAAGAGTTTCCACCCTTATGTCTCATCCAGCTATGTGTCTAGATATGGTCAATCCAAGTTGCATCACAGCCCCTGAAAGCATTGTGTAAGAATTTCTCTCTCTTTCACTGTCTTTGTTTCATGGGTGTTTCAAAGTAATTTATTTTTATAATGGGGTTTAGCTGCTTTTCACTGCTGTGTTTATGCCGCTTTACACCCACTTGACACACTAACAGAGAGATATCAATACATAGGTTTTAAGATTATTACTAGTCAGATATATTCTTGTGCGGTGAATAGGGCGTGTTGAGTCCAGTTCTCTGAGCAAGGAGTAGGTCTTGTCTATTACATATTGGGTTTCTGGAACGGTATCTGAGCAAATTTGAAACCCTTGTTTTATGTATCACCCCACCTCACCTTTCCCGTTAAGCAGCCATAGTGTGTTTTCTGCATGTGTGACTCTGTTCTGTTTTGTAATTCAGTTCAAGTGTAACGGTTTTTACATTCCCTCTATCAGTGATACCTTATGAGAAGTGTCCTTTTCTGTGTGACTTATTTCACTTAGAATCGTCTTACCTAAATCCACTCATCATGCTGCTACTAGCCTTATGACATTGATTTCATGGCTGAGTGATATTCCATTGTACATAAGGACCACAACTTCTTTATCCATTTTTCTCTTTCCTGGGATATTTAAGGTGGAATGAAGTGGAGGTCCTTGTCAACAGAGCATCCCTCAACTTTGGGGTGCTTGTGTCTTGCTGATTTATAATTTTCCAAATTTATACCCCCATGAGTGGAAGTGCCCTATGCTCTCTAAGCTGTGTTTTTTAGATGTTTCAGGACTCACCGTACACTTCTCCAGAGTGGCTGTTGCTAATTTACATCCCGCCCATCAGAGTAGCAAGGCTCCCATTTCTCCATGGCCTGTCCTGCATTTCTGGTTTTGACACGTTTTTCAGCATGGCCCTTTTGACCGATGGGTAGCGAGTCTTCTTTGTAGCCCTGATTTGCCTTTCCAGGTTGCTTGGTTGGCCAAAAAGGGCGTATGCGTTTTTTCCTGAATATATTCAGGAAAAAACGCATACGCCCTTTTTGGCCAAGGGCATCTTTTTCAACGTTTTGCCGCATTTCATGTGCTTTAAAGGCGATTCGAATCTACCTCCTGAAATCTGTTTCCTGCAATTCTGCCTTGATTTCAAATCCTCTTCTTTGCCTTCCCTCAATATATCTGTGGACGAGAGTTATCATTTATAACTCTGCAGGTTTGTGAATTGCAGTGCCCTGAACCTCCATTTTAAAACTCGCGTTTTTGGGAGCTGGCCGCAAAAGCGCAGGATGGCTTCAGGCCCTGTTCTGGTTCCGGGGGGCAGGCTGAGCCTGTGGTTAATTCTTCTTCCTGATGGGAAAATAGAGTGACCTGTGCCTGTGTCCACACCAAGAGCTAGTCTCTCATTGGTTCCCCGTCTTCCCGTTCATCCTCAGGACAAATTGCAACCTGTCCGGAACAGGAGGTTAAAGGTGCTGATGCTCCAAGTAGGGAGATTGCTAGTAAAGGGGCTGGAATGGGGAACCCGGGCACAAGGAGATGAGAAATGAGGTGCGTTTTAGAAACCTTTCCCCATCACACGGTGTACCATCCTCCAGGATTCTCATGTATGTTTTCGATGTAGGAAGATGCCCTTGAACCTGAAGATTTGGGACCCATGGGACGGGTACCACGCAGTATTACTTTAAAGGGTTGGCGTTTGCTCACCCTACCTCACCAAACCTCTCAGCCCCAAGAGTTTCCACCCTTATGTCTCATCCAGCTATGTGTCTAGATATGGTCAATCCAAGTTGCATCACAGCCCCTGAAAGCATTGTGTAAGAATTTCTCTCTCTTTCACTGTCTTTGTTTCATGGGTGTTTCAAAGTAATTTATTTTTATAATGGGGTTTAGCTGCTTTTCACGGCTGTGTTTATGCCGCTTTACACCCACTTGACACACTAACAGAGAGATATCAATACATAGGTTTTAAGATTATTACTAGTCAGATATATTCTTGTGCGGTGAATAGGGCGTGTTGAGTCCAGTTCTCTGAGCAAGGAGTAGGTCTTGTCTATTACATATTGGGTTTCTGGAACGGTATCTGAGCAAATTTGAAACCCTTGTTTTATGTATCACCCCACCTCACCTTTCCCGTTAAGCAGCCATAGTGTGTTTTCTGCATGTGTGACTCTGTTCTGTTTTGTAATTCAGTTCAAGTGTAACGGTTTTTACATTCCCTCTATCAGTGATACCTTATGAGAAGTGTCCTTTTCTGTGTGACTTATTTCACTTAGAATCGTCGTACCTAAATCCACTCATCATGCTGCTACTAGCCTTATGACATTGATTTCATGGCTGAGTGATATTCCATTGTACATAAGGACCACAACTTCTTTATCCATTTTTCTCTTTCCTGGGATATTTAAGTTGGAATGAAGTGGAGGTCCTTGTCAACAGAGCAGCCCTAAACTTTGGGGTGCTTGTGTCTTGCTGATTTTTAAATTTCCCAATTTATACCCCCATGAGTGGAAGTGCCCTATGCTCTCTAAGCTGTGTTTTTTAGATGTTTCAGGACACACCGTACACTTCTCCAGAGTGGTTGTTGGCAATTTACATCCCGCCCATCAGTGTAGCAAGGCTCCCATTTCTCCATGGCCTGTCATGCATTTCTGGTTTTGACACGTTTTTCAGCATGGCC